>NC_091954.1:91913538-92245239 GCF_031021105.1 Erythrolamprus reginae
TGCATACACTAAAATAACACACACACACCAAAATAAGCCCCCCAACTGTTTTCCAAGGAAAGGGGGGGACATGCCAAAAGCTGTTCTTTTTGTGAAGGGCACTCATTTGGCCGGGAGAGGGAGAATAAGTGAGAGATGGGTGCTCGCACACCACACGTGACTGGCTCAGTTCCCCTGGGCTCGGCCTCCGGTGGAGTTTTAAACCACGCCCCTGCCTGTGAGGCGATGATTAAACCACGCCCCTGCCTGTGAGGCGATGATTAAACCACGCCCCTGCCTGTGAGGCGATGATTAAACCACGCCCCTGCCTGTGAGGCGATGAGGAAAAGCTACTCAAGACCCACCTATACCGCCAGGCATGGGGGAACTGAGACACCTTCCCCAGGCTTTTATACTTTATGTTTGGTATGTATGTGTTGTTTGGTTTTAAATGATAGGGTTTTATATGTCTTTTTCTCTTTTAATATTAGATTTGTTCCACTGTAACATTGTTTTATTATTGTTGTGAGCTGCCCCGAGTCTTCGGAGAGGGGCGGCATACAAATCTAATAAATAATAATAATTATTATTATTATTATTATTATTATTATATAATATTATTATATTATAATAATAATAATAATAATAATAATAATTATTATTATTATTATTATTATTATTATTATTATTATTATTATTATTATTATTATCATCAAGGCTCGACTCCTCTTCCTCACAGGCAGGAATGCATTTGAAAATGCTGCCAGAGGCAGAGCCCAGAAAAGTCAAGCCAGTCCCATGGGGTATGCATACACCCGCCTCTCACTTGTTCTCTCTCTCTCTCTCTCCGAGGAATGTGACAGAGTTACAAGTCCCAGGTAGGACGTGCATCTCGCAGCCCATTCCACCCTGCCTCACCTGCCATCTCCAAATTGTGCACCACTGCGAGACGTGTGTCCTACCTGACACTTGTAGCTCCATCGCATTCCTCAGCATTGTGTCCAGGGAAGGAAACCCATTGTAAAAGAAAACTTCTTTTATATTTCATGTTTGGTATGTATGTGCTGTATGGTTTTTAATTGTTGGGGTTTTTATATATTTTTTATTATTAGATTTGTCCCATCGTTACACTGTTTCTTATTACTGTTGTGAGCCGCTCCAAGTCTTCGGAGAGGGGCGGCATACAAATTTAATAAATAATAATAATAATAAACAATGGGTTTCCTTCCCTAGACACAATGCCGAGGAACAGGACAGAGCTAAAGTGTCAGGTGGGACGCGCATCTCATAGCCCACTCCACCCTGGTCCACCTATCACTGCCAAATTTCATCCCACCATGACACAGGCATCCTACCTGGGACTTTTACCTCAGTCACATTCCTCAGTGTTGTGTCCACTGATCCTCCGTCACCTCCGGCTCTCAAGCAAACAGGAGGGGGAAGAAACTCTCACATGCTGCCTGAGGCAAAGCATCTGCCTTCCCTCCTTCCTTCTCCCCCCCCCCCTCTTTCTCTCTTGGTGGGGGAGGGGGAGAAGAGTGCACGTAAGACCCAGCACCAGGACAAGGAACTTTCTGGCTACATGCTGCATGCAAGAAATCTTTCTGTCTGCCAGGAATTAGTCTTCATGAGACTCATCGCCCCTAAGCAGCCTCTAGAAGTGAAAGGGGAGAAAGATTTCTTTCATGCAGCATGAAGGCAAAAGGTTTCTTGTCCCAGTGCTGTGTCTTACTTATATTTCCCCACCCCACCCCGCCACCAGAGAGGTTTGGTCACTGGCTACTTCTGCTCAGCAGGGATGGCTGAAGCACTGTGGGTGTTGCTGCTGCTTTTGCTGCAGCTGCCTACAGAGGCCCCCACTACCCCCCTGCAGCCAAGCTCAGTTGCAGGCAGGGAGCATTGATTGTCTGGACTGGGCAAGCTGTGTCTGTCAGCGTGGCCGTCCAGTCTCTCGCTGCCAGGCGCCTTGGAGGAGTAAGTGGTGCCTGTGGGAGGAAAGGAATGCAGGCAAGGGACTTGCAAGGCTCCCCTCCCTAGGAAGAGTCCGGCTCAATCGCCATCCCGTCTTGAGTCTCCCAGGGCAGAGGGGCTTCCCAGGCATGCCAGCGGGCACTCTGGTCAGTCAGCACTCAGATGGGAAGACTGCAGGGAGATTGGAGCGGAGAGGAGCAAGGGTGCTTCCAGTGACTGTCACCATAGAGAGGAAGCGCATTGCAGAGCAACCACTGCCCCAGCTGGGGTTTGGGTGCAGAAGTCTTTCTTTCTCTCCTCCAAACTCCAGCTCTATGGCTTCCAAATCCCAGCCAGTTACTCTGCAACTGCCTATGGCGATGGCTAGAGCTGGAATTGGAACTAAACAGACTGGGCGAGAGACGCCACAGAGCTGCCAGATACCAATAAGACATACATTTCTCAGCCTGTCCTGCCTCCTGTATCCTGAAAATAACCCACTCACCCCCAAATAATAAACCCAAGGCCATATTTCAGGGGTCAAAAAAAATATAAGACTCTGTCTTATTTTCAGGGAAATATGGTAACAAGAGCTGAAATTTGGATATGAGAATATATGGTGTTCTTTTCTTTTTAACTCGGCAACTTGGGACAAATCAAACCACCTCATCATCCAATATCTTCACTGGGGGAAAAAAGATGCTTTTCCAGAGCATAATCTTTTTGGAATGGAATATCTTTGTCTCTGGAGATTTGTCCTTAGGTTGCTTTACTTCAGGGGTGTGAAACTTGCGTCGTTATGGCATCATCTCATGACATTTTTCCCCTCTGCTAAACCAGGCATGGGAATGGCCAGCATATGATGCATTTAGCCCGTGGGCTGTGAATTTGACACCCCTGGTTTATTTGGTCTATAATTAAACAGGATGCTCAAAATTGCCATGTTTTTGCCTCCTTTCTCTTTCACACATACAGCATTTTGTTTCTTAGAGAAACTCTGATGTTTGTAATCATAGTTTAACGATTGCTGCTCCTTTGTTCTACAATGAATTGCATGTGGTTGGTTTTTTTTTGTTTTTTTAGTGTATGATTATTTATGTAATTGACAAATAGATTATAATATGTGAGGAAAATACAAAATACTCAATGAATAATAACCCAACACAAACCAAGTGGCATTTTACTGTCTCATAAAACACCTTAGTAGATATCACACCATGTATAAAAACATGATGTGATTGAAATACTAAGCCACCTTCTCCATGGAGAACCCTGAAAAGAACTGTACACTATTACTCCTTGTTTCTGTTTTATGCTCTTGCCATGATTAACAGAAAAAACAAAGTGGAATCACTGAACTTGTTGCTCCAATTCTGCATGCCGTGAAGACAAATAAAAGCAGCCAATTAAATAAACAAAAATTATAGAAGAGAGTAAGAATTACACATTTCTTCCAAAGGGGGTCAATCAATACAAAATTAAAAGAGAGGTCAGTGTTTCATATAAACAGAGATGATCAAGCTCACCAGTTTAGAAACTAAGCTACTTCTTCTTTCTAATGAATCATTAAAGACTACATTTGATTACAAACAGATGGGAGCCAATTAGAATAATTGATCACTATTTCTCTGTTATTCATTAAAGTACTCTATTTTTTTCCACATTTCTGCTGCAGTCTAAGGGGGGATAGCCCTCTGACAGTTGCTATATTTGTTTGTTTGTTTGTTTGTCAAACATGTATAGGATAGTAGTAGTTTGTATAAACATAAGTAAAAAGTTATGATAAAATAGGACAATAGGACAGGGACGGTAGGCATAGTGGTACACTTATGCACGCCCCTTATAGACATCTTAGAAACGGGGAGATGTCGACTGTAGACAATCTAAAATTTAAAGTTTTGGGGGTTTGGGGAAGAAACCACAGAGTCAGGTAGTGCATTCCAGGCATTGATCACTCTTGCTGAAATCATATTTTCTGCAGTCGAGTTCAAACCTTTAGTTTGAATCTATTACGTGCTTGGGTATTGGTGTGGTTGAGGGTGAAGTAGTCATTAATAGGAAGGACATTGGGGTTTTAAATTAACTTAAATTTTAGATTTGTTTACATTGTATTATTATTGCTGTTAGCCGTCCCGAGTCTGCGGAGAGGGGCGGCATACAAATCTGATAGATAAATAAATAAATAAATAAATAAATAAATAAATAAATAAACAAACAAACAAACAAACAAATAAATCAATATGATTTTATGAACTATATTTAGATCAGATCAGAGGCGACATAGTTGTAATTATATAATTGCATTATGTAATATTTGTAATTACATCGCTGCATTAACTTTCATAAGTCAACTCCTTAAAGCTATTTTTTTAGACTAACATAAAAGCTTGAAAATAAACAAATGTTTGTTTTATATGCAGCAGAGAAGTGCTATGCTCATGAAAATTTTAAAGCAATCTTTCACATCATTTTTAAGTACCTTAAGAAAAAAAACCTATAAAGTACTATTCCCTTGGTTGGAAGCAGTTATTATAATTGGAGCCCATTTAGCTATTTTGTAATGGCTGATGGACTTAAAAGGTTGAACCATGTTGTAATTGTATAAGTGCCTATAATGAGAATTGCTATTGAAAAGTAAACCTGGTACGTGCAACAAATAATTGTGAGTTCTAGTCCCACATTCGGCATGAAAGCTAGGTAGCTGATTTTGGGCCTGAATCAGTCTCTTCAGCCCAGCTCATCTCACAGGTAAGGAAGAAAGGGGGAAGCAAAGTATTATGTATTTCACCATCCTGAATTACCTACAAAATAATAAAGGTGGCATAAAAATTATTAATAAATAAAGACAGATCAGTTGGAATCACTATATTTTCCCAGAATTGAATGCTTTCAAAGGATATTGATCATGCGTTCTCTGTCTTTTAGCAAGAGAGTCCTCGTCACTTATTCCAGCCATCAAATATTTCAGCCCAGTGATCCAGGTTCGTGCTTCCTCTGAGTTAGAAGTTATTAGATCCAATGGTTCCATGTGATTGCCGTGGTAAATTGTAAAGCAACAGCTAGGATCAAAGTTGCCCTCTGCATGGCGATGGAATATTTCTGATTGCCGTCCTTCAGTGACTTTGTAGATGGAATCAATTATGACTGTGAAAACAATAATAAAATGGTATAATCTGTTTTATCATGTTATAGCAGATTGCAGTATCCCATTTTACATTAACAGGATCTAATTTATTTATGGTAAATTAAAAAATGCACAACTCCTGTAAACTTCAGATATGGCTTTGCATTTAAGCCCGATCAAATTCTTGCCCCGCAAAATCCACACAAAATAACTTCCCAAAATACAAAATGGTGAAATGAAATAGTTGACCTCACTCATATAGGAGATTTTTTTTACCTTCAATTTTTAAAAAAAAAATCTATGGAAGAGATTAATTGCAGTAAAATTGTAGCAGGAATTATAAATACCTTCCTATTATACAAGTGCACTAGAGTGCCTTCCATCCCCTGTCCTATTGCTCTCCTATATCTCCTATACCTTTCTTCTATTCCTATATCTCTTCTTCTATTCTTTCATTGATATGTTCTATTTATTTATTTATTCAATTTTTATGCCGCCCTTCTCCTTAGACTCATAGTGTCATCCCCAAACCCCCAACACTTGACCTATCCAGATTCCTAAGAGGTCAGTAAGGGGCGAGTACAAGTGCACTAGAGTGCCTTCCATCCCCTGTCCTATGGCACTCCTATATCTCCTATACCTTTCTTCTATTCCTATATCTTTTCTTCTATTCTTTCATTGATATATTCTATTACTATACCTTCTTTTCTATTATTTCTTAGATATATTTTACTATGAGTATCTCCTCTATAACCTTCATCATGTATTTTACTATGTGTATATAGATATATACCCACTAAAACCCTCATTGTGTATTGGACAAAATAAATAAATAAAATAAAATAAATAAATATGACTCCAAAAACATGAAAGCTAAAGGAATACTTACCCTATCCTCACAAAAAGAATTTTGCTTATTCGCCAAAACTATGTAAAAAAGAGACGTGTTAAGCATGACTCCTTTTGACATACAGGTAGTCCTTGACTTATGAGCCCAATTGAGCCCAAAATATCTGTTGTTAAGTCAAAAGGTTAAGTGAGTTTTGCCCCATTTCACGACCTTTTTTGTCACAGTTTTTAAGTGAAGCACTGCATTGCACAGTCTAAATGATTTAACAAGTGAAGCACTGCACTTGTTAAATTATTAAGACAATTGCTAAGAGAATTTGGCTTCCCCAATGACCTTATTTGTCAGAAAGTCACCAAAAATTATTATATGATACCCTGAACCTTGCAACCCTCATAAATATGAACCAGTTGCCAATGTCCAAATTTTGATCACATAACCATGGGGAAGCTGCAATAGTTGTAAGTATGAAAAATGGCCATAAGTCACTTTCTTCAGTGCCATTGCAACTTTGATCACTAAACAAACTGTTGTAAGTTGAGGACTACCTGTACATATGAAAATATAGAACGTACTTTACATTATGATCTTGTATGCTCATTTTTTAGCCTATGAAGAAAGAATCAGAAGAGAACTAAAGAAGACTAGAGAACTGATCAAGTGTTCTCTTTCCTGTGTCTGCCAGTCTTAATTTTGAGGTGGTTAATACAGTGGTAATTCTACTTAAGAACGCCTCTACTTACGAACTTTTCTAGATAAGAACCGGGTGTTCAAGATTTTCCACTTACAAACCCGAGCCTCCGAAACTGTAACCGGAAAAGACAGAGAAGCCTCTGTGGGGCCTCTCTAGGAATCTCCTGGGAGGAAACATGGCCAGAAAAGATGGGGAGAAGTCTCCATGGGGCCTCTCTAAGAATCTCCTGCGAGGAAACAGGGCCTCCACCCTCCCTATGGTTTCCCCAATCTCACACATTATTTGCTTTTGCATTGATTCCTATGGGAAAATTGCTTCTTCTTACAAACATTTCTACTTAAGAACCTGAACACGGAACGAATTAAGTTCGTACGTAGAGGTACCACAGTACCGGCACCGAGCTTAGGCACAATCATTCCTAGTGACGGATTAATCCTGTGGGGAACAGCTGGTACCCATTTTTAATAAACATAAAACACATGCTTCTTGCTAATTAAAAAGCACATCATAAGACATGCAAAGTAAATAACAACTTCAAAATAGCTTACTTTTCGCCTTTTCACTTTTCCTGGATGGCCTCCATCTGATGCACGTCCTGTGCTCATCAAGATAAAAAAGACGCACTAATCCTTTGGCTCCATGCTTCAGTTTAATCATCTGAGTCCCAGACTGCATAACACTCATACATCTTTCAACTAAAGGATGAAAGAGTGCAACAATTTTACATAACCAGCATCCCTAATTTACTCTGTTGCATAATTACTGCAATGATTATCTATAAAATAGCTACTACCGTACATTAATCTTTCAATCTTCACTTTGCATCAAAAAAATAATTAAGTAGGCAAATAATTATAAACATGTGTAATATTGGAACTACTAGATTTCTGTGGGTCTTTTTAAACCGTGTATACAAAAACATTTCAAAAATATTTTTTCTAACACATATCTTTCATTTTCGTAAGCATCGTAAGCATTACATAACTCGAAGTACACTTCGAGTTATATAATGTTTTCCCAAAGCTTTAAAATCAGAGAAAAATCTGAAAAGAAAACCCACAGTGCATTATTTTCAATTCCCAAGTGAAATTTGTACTCATACATGAATATATGAACATGTATGAAGCATGCATCAATGCATGGGGACATTATTTCCGTTCCTTCTGTCTATGTATATCAGCTTATCTCATTGCCTACTTTCTTTTAGCCCATTTCCATAGTTCCATTAATCAATTGTTTTTATCATGCTTTCTTATGAGATAAACTACAGACTACAAGTTGGTAACCTTTTCAGCAGGTCTTACAATTTTCAAATAACAAAAAAACAGATATTAATGGTGTTACACAATTTCACCATTTGAGACTTTATAAGATTTTATGAGAGAACACCAAAAGTCCATAAAAGAAGTAATCAATATAATTCATTATAATCAATATACCGGTAATTTATTTGCTCCACTCAAAGGGATGTTAACAGTAGAGAAGCTTATTCATATATCCTTTCATTGGCAAATTACATACTCTCAAATATGAATAAATCGGAACTTATAATAGAAGAGAAACAAATTTATTTATTTAGTTGCATTTGTATGCCACCCATCTCCTCGCAGACTCAGGGTGGGGAATAACAATAAAATAGGATGCAAAGCTTAAGACCCCACAATAAAAAGCAATCAAATCATGAAGAATAATTTGGAAGCAGTAAGAAACAGAGAAAGTACATTCAGTGATAAATTCAATGGTATATTGATCTTTACTGCTTGGCTCAAACTATAGTTTGAAATTGTGTATCAATGTTGTTCAGGCATTGTAAGGGTCAAAAATATATAAAGAAATGGACATCTTTGTAATATACTATCCTAATGAATAAAGGGATCAACTGAACAAACAACTAACATTTCAGAAACTGATTAGCATTTAATATTTTTGTTATTGTTATTAATATTTATACGTCATCTAAGTCCAACATTCTCTGCACATTCCTGAGAAAATAAAATGTGTATATTTGTAGCTATAAAAATACCTCTGAATAAATATAAAAATTCTGCATAGGACCAGTTATCCAAAGCAATAAAGTCCAGGAGGAGATTGCATAAAGTTCAGCATGTGGACATATAGTATATAACATCACCTACATATACTATATAGAGAGGGTTGCCAGATTCCAGAAGACCCAACACTTTACAATTTCTGCTTACACAATAGGACTTTCCCCTTCAATCTTCCCTGGATTTACAAAATAAAAATAAAAACCTGACACTATCATTCCATCAGCAGGAAGAGATTCAATTTTTGTATTTGATAAGTTTTCAGAATTCTCTGTGAACTCATTTGATATGCTTTGAAAATATAATAAAACATACATTTATACTTTTGGATTGGTGGGGTTTTTTTCTATCAAACACACACATACAAATTAAAAAACCATTGTTTTTGTAGCGTAAGTCACAAAGAGCTCACAAAAATCAATCTAAACCCTGTTCTAGCTATATTTTGATAAAACAATGCAAAAGCCACCAATCAAATGTTCTTGAAGCAATCCAAGATCATAGAAAATGGTTATATTCTTGTGGACAACAGACTATTAGGAAAGAAAATGAGTCTGTTGGGTGTTTATATACTTATTTTTTGTAAACATTGCTGAACATGGTAAGTCTTACTTCCAAACAGGTACTGGACTTTATACTTACACAAAGTATGACTTATTTTCAAATAGACATATATAAGATTGAGCCCTTACATTTACCAGTATTTAAGTATGACAGCATAAATCTTTTGAAAAATGCCGTTTTCCTAAAATTTTACACAGCTGGCTGGCTATGCATGGATTCACACACACACACTCATAGCCAGAAGCATTTCCGAAGCAACTGCATAGATAATTTGAATAAGAGTGCTTTGGACACATCACAATACAGTACTACAATCACGAAGAAACTTTATTCAAAATCTCTACTCAGCCTTTGCCATCAGAAAAGATTTTGCACAGTAGTTAAATTTCACTGTCAAAACACAAATCACATAAAAGGTAACTGCAATAAAACATTATTTGCCACTTAAATGGTATCAGTTTGACAACATGCCGCAGTTAATCAAGAAGAGCATTTCAAATAATTTCTTAAAAGCAAAACAGAACTGACTGTCAGCAAAGCTAGCAGAAATATCTCATTCAGAATCAGTGCGGCAGCCCTTATTGCCATCATAATCCCCCAAAGGAGTTTATGGGTCTCTAACCAACACTTTCACGCTGAAACTCTAAGAAAGGTACCAACTCATTTGGCTCAAGCAGCATCCTTGTGAAGTTGCTACACTTCCAACTACAAGATAGATCTCCGATGCTAGAACGGAAGCCATTGGAGGAAGAAGAGTCCAGAGGATGGCCTGAAGTTGGGCGAACAGCAGACAATCTTTATCCCACCTGATAAACAATGCTTTAGTAGAGAATTTTTTTTTTAAAAAAAATGTTGGATTAGGATTGCTAAACTGCAAGCCTGAACCGTAGGACACACGTGGCATGTTTTCAAAAAGCACCCTAATCTGTGCTAATGCCATCTTCCATTTGTCATTTATCCCTGTGTAAAATGAAGTCTTTAACCTCCTGCCATTGCTTGGGTAAGGCACTTGGTATTATGAATTGCATTGTCCGTTTCAAGCATAAAGCTTGCTTTTAAGCAGCTTATGTTTCTCTCTGAATCATGCCCAGCCCAAAGCATTTAAAAATAGGTACACTTGCATTTTATTTCAGCATACTGCATTAGGCAAACAATGTATTACTATCATGATCCGCTCAAAGATGAACTCCATGCAGTGCAATGAAGATGAAAACAATGGTTAAAAGTATGAGGGTCTCCCCGAAAGCAATGCACTGCATTTTATAGAACTGAGGGAGGAGGACTTCCCACCAACCATGGTGGCTATTTCAGAATCCTTCCATCTTTCTGCACATAATAATCTCGTTGCAATTATCATGTACAAAAACAATCAGTCATTAGTCTTACTTAATTATCTGTTCATTAATGCAAGCAAGAAAAATTCTGGTTTCAATTGTATTTATTTCTAGATACAGTGTTCCCTCGATTTTCGCGGGTTCGAACTTCGCAAATAGCCTATACTACCGTTTTTCAAAAAATATTAATTAAAAAATACTTCACGGGTTTTTTTCTATACACGATTTTTCCTACCCGATGACATCATACGTCATCGCCAAACTAATAAATTTTGCAAATAAATAACAAAAAAAATAATAATTATTGTTAATAAATAATTGGTGCATCTTATACTCCGGAGAGGGGCGGCATACAAAGACAATAAATAAATAAATAATAATTATTATTATGTTTATAAATATCAGGATCACTAAGTGTCTTATTCAGTGGTGAGTACCAGTAATAATGGTGAGTAAATGGTTGTTAAGGGAATGGGAAATGGTAATTTAGGGGTTTAAAGTGTTAAGGGATGGCTTGTGATACTGTCCATAGCCAAAAATGGTGTACTTACTTCCGCATCTCTACTTCGCGGAAATTCGACTTTCGCAGGCGGTCTCGGAACGCATCCCCCGCAAAAATCGAGGGAACACTGTACTACAAACAGGGGGGGGGAGAGAGAGATTACAAAAGACACTTTGGAAATTTTCTAGTGGTAGGAAATTTTGTCCGTGAAATTTAGTTGAGACAAACTCTGGAGATGTAAGAATCTGCACCAGGCTAAAAACTGACAAAACTGTCACAACTTATGGTATTAATGGAAAGCCTTTTATAAAATGACCGCTATAATGTTGGGACAGGGCAGCAAATCTTTTGGAAAAATGTGAGAAGTTTGCAAAGGATTTTACACTGGCACTAAATAGTAATAGTACCAGAGAAGACAACTGGGATAATATATATCTAAGATTTACTGTATTGCCAGTTTTCTTACTCCGAGAATTTAGTTAAGGTTCTTTTTTTAAAGGAGGGGGAAGAAGGAGGAAGAAACACGAAGGAGGAGGAAAAGGAGGAGAAGACCCATCAACTTTGTACTCCTAATTTTTGCTTCTAATAATCTTAATATTTAATTCATTTAAATGCTGTCATAGGATTTGATCAATCTTCAGTTTAATTTTTCCCCATTTAAAGTTGGAAAACAGACCATTTCTGGCCTCCAGAGGGCCTTGGGGGTGGCATTTTCAACCTCCCTAGGCTCCTAGAAAAGCTCTGCAGCTTGGGGAGAGCAAAAAACAGTCCTCCCCTACCCCCTCTGGAGGCTGAAAACAGGCTGTTTCCCGATTCCCAGTGGGCCCAGAAGGCCTGAAATCAGTTCTACCAATGGAAATTTATTTATTTATTTATTGGATTTGTATGCCGCCCTTCTCCGAGGACTCAGGGCAGCTCACAACATAAATGAAGCTGTATGTTCAGTTCCAGTTAACCATCCCACCCTCCCATCCTCCTCCTCGGAGAAGGGCAGGGAGACCAGCACCGGCAAGAGGTGCAAGGGAACCATTTCCTCCCCCATCTTTTCTCAACAGCTGATTGACATCCGTTCGCCTAGCTACCCAGTCTGAGGACCCAGGAAGGAGAGCACGGGAAACGCGAAGCAAATTGTTACCCCACTGGTGAGGTTGTAAGTCGAGGACTTAACAGTTCACTTGAACGATGATGATCGTTCAAGCCACTCCCACCTGGTCACATGGCTGACAAGCCACTCCTACCCAATCACATGGCCATCAATCCACACCCACAAAATAAGCCACACCCACAGTGTGGCAGTAAAAAATTTGGCTGCTCATTACTGCCACCAATATGGCTCCATGTGCCACTTGTGGCATACGTGCTATTATTATTATTATTATTATTATTATTATTATTATTATTATTATTATTATTATTTATTAGATTTGTATGCTGCCTCTCTCCGTAGACTCGGGGCGGCTCACAACACTGATAAAAACAATATATAATAACCAATCTAATAGTTAGAATCTAAACTAACAATAATACATTTAAAAAGTCTAATAAACAAGGAACCCCAATACAGTGATCACCCGGGTATTGCGATCCCGATCATTGCGAAACGGCTATATGGCGATTTTGCAACCCGGAAGTAAAAACACCATCTGCGCATGCGCGCCCTTTTTTCTATGGACACGCATGCGTACATGGCGCCGGGCAGATCAGCTGCTGGGCGGCTTCCCTAGGTCTTCCCCCTCTTGCTGGCGGGAGGGCGAGCGGCGGGCATCAGCGAGGAGTTTCCCCACCGCCCACGCAAACTCCTCGCTGCCGCCCGCCCGCCCTTCGCCCGCCCACGCCGTTCATTCTCGCCGCTTCCCAGCTGAGTCCTGAAGCGAATTGGCTTCAGGACTCAGCTGGGAAGCGGCGCGAGCGAGCGGCGCGAGCGAACGGCTTGTCCGCCGCCTGCCTGCCCGCGCGCCCGCCCTTCGCCCGCCCACGCCGTTCATTCTCGCCGCTTCCCAGCTGAGTCCTGAAGCGAATTGGCTTCAGGACTCAGCTGGGAAGCGGCGCGAGCGAACGGCGTGGGCGGGCGAAGGGCGGGCGAGCGGCAGCGAGGAGTTTGCGTAGGCGGTGGGGAAACCCCAATCTTCGGCTCCTCGCTGCTGCGGAAGTAAAAACACCATCTGCGCATGCGCAGATGGTGTTTTTACTTCCGCAGCGCTACTTCGCGAAAAACCGGTCATTGCGAGGGGTCCTGGAACGGAACCCTCGCAATACCCGGGGGATCACTGTATATAAAACATACATACAGTCATATCATGCACAAAAACTACATAGGCAGGGGGAGATGTTTCAGTTCCCCCACGCTTGACGACAGAGGTGGGTTTTAAGGAGTTTACGAAAGGCAAGGAGGGTGGGGGCAGTTCTAATCCCTGGAGGGAGCTGATTCCAGAGGGTCGGAGCTGCCACAGAGAAGGCTCTTCCCCTGGGTCCCGCCAAATGACATTGTTTAGTTGACGGGACCCGGAGAAGACCAACTCTGTGGGACCTAACTGGTCGCTGGGATTCGTCGGCAGAAGGCGGTCTCGTAGATACCCTGGTCCGGTGCCACGAAGGGCTTTATAGGTGATGACCAACACTTTGAATTGTAGGTTATAGGTTTGCCATCACGGTGCTAGGGAGAAGTTAAGAGTATTGATTGACATTTTTATTTTTACTTATTTTTCACACTTCTGACCTGTCCATCTCCTGTCCATGTGTGATCTCTATTGATCTTTTCTTTTCATTTAGGTTTCTAAATTTATTTTTTAAAATTTGCAGTTTGACATACTATTTATTTTCCTTTTAGGCAGGTTGCCAAATGCAAATGGGTGTTCTGCACACATATTACGAAGTTGTTACAAATAAATAACCAAGGAAGGAAATGTTGCTGCTATGTTATGGTTCGTTGGCTGTTGCTTGTTGGGATCACTTGCTGTTTATGCAGGCAAGAGAGGCTGCGAAAGTACTACATGACAAAATATTGCTTCCTCTCTGTGGTGTTTTTTTTAATTCCCCAAGCCAATGTGCTTGTAGCTCAGGGGATAAGAAACATTCCATATTGTACCCAGGAAGAAAAACATGAGACTTCTCTTATGTTCCTACTGATCTTGTGGAAGAACATTGAAAACATTTCAAGCATTGTTATTTCAGAACAGGCAGAAATCACATCATTAAGAGTTTTATGTTTCCTGAAACGCAGCAAAAATGTTTAGAAAAGAACCTTCCAAGAGGAGTTGCTTCCTCTGAGCTTAGAACAGAACTGTCAGGCCCAAAGCCATTATGTGAAGTTAGAGGCTTTGGCCTGCCACAGTTACCACAGCGATAGGGAAACAGGAGGGGCGAGAGAGAGAGAGTTCATAACCCCCACACATTCCATTACACAGAATCCAAGGTCAACTGAACAAATGAGGAAGCCAGTGAATTCCTGTACCGGATTGGTCCAGGTGATTTCACTTGTGGGTGTAAGGATGTGAGATGAACTTTAACCTGGATGGGGAACTGAAGAGAATTTAGTGTTGGAATGACAGTTACGAATCCAACATGGCTTTGATAATAAATTGAACCTTGTGTGAGAGCACAGGAGGGGGATGTGATTTATTTCTCAGATGCTATTTGGTTCGCGGACTAAAACATTCCTTGACCAGTTTTATGCATGTTCCTGTAGAGCAGAGGTCCCCAACCTTTTTTGCACCAGGGACCGGCTTTAAGCTAGACCAATTTTCCACGGCCCGGTGGGGGGGGGGCTTTGGTCATATGGGGGTGGGGTTATGGAGGGGTGGAGCTTAGTGATGCAGCCCTCCACACTTCTCCACAGGGCGGGGAGAATCAGGAGGCTCCTTTGGCGGCTGGGGGCTGCCTGGCTTTGTGATTTTGGCTGGGGGGGGAGTTAGGAAGGTCCTACTTCTCCACCCCCCAGCCAAAAATTCAAAGCCTATCTGCTGGATACGGGCGATGAGTGGGACAGAGCGGCGCGGAAGCCTCTTGCAGCAGCTGCTACAGCCACCGGCTTCCGCGCCGCTCGTCCCACCCATCACCTGTATCCAGCAGAAGCTGCTGCCTGAGTGCTCTTGGCCGGCGGGATTCAAAGTGCTGGGGTGGGGGGTGTCCCGACAGCCACCCCACCCCAGTGCTTCGCCTCCCGTTGGGACACCCCCCACCCCAGCACTTTGAATCCCACCGGCCAAGAGCACTCGGGCATCAGCTTCTGCTGGATACGGGCAATGGGTGGGACGAGCGGCGCGGAAGCCTCTTGCAGCAGCTGCCACAGCCACCGGCTTCGGCGCCGCTCGTCCCGCTCATTGTCCATGTCTGGCAGAAGCTGCTGCCCGAGTGCTCTTGGCCGGCGGGATTCAAAGTGCTGGGGTGGGGGGTGTCCCAGCGGGAGGTGAAGCACTGGGGTGGGGGGGCTGTCAGGACACCCCCCACCCCAGCACTTTGAATCCCGCCGGCCAAGAGCACTCGGGCAGCAGCTTCTGCCAGACACGGGGAATGAGCGGGACGAGCGGCGCCGAAGCCGGTGGCTGTGGCAGCTGCTGCAAGAGGCTTCCGCGCCGCTCTGTCCCACTCATCGCCCGTATCCAGCAGATAGGCTTTGAGTTTTTGGCTGGGGAGGGACTTAGGAAGGTCCTACTTCTCCCCCCCAGCCAAAAACTCAAAGCCTATCTGCTGGATATGGGCGATGAGTGGGACAGAGCGGCGCGGAAGCCTCTTGCAGCAGCTGCCACAGCCACCGGCTTCGGCGCCGCTCGTCCCGCTCATCGCCCGTATCCAGCAGATAGGCTTTGAGTTTTTGGCTGGGGGGGAGAAGTAGGACCTTCCTAACTCCCCCCCAGCCAAAATCACAAAGCCAGGCAGCCCCCAGCCGCCAAAGGAGCCTCCTGATTCTCCCCGCCCTGCCCGACGCCCTACCCTGTCCTGCATAATGTCCTCTGCCGGGAGGGCAGCGGCGCCGCGGACCGGCTGGAAAACCCCAACGGCCCGGTCCCGGTCCGCGGACCGGCGGTTGGGGACCTCTGCTGTAGAGAGTACAGAGGAAGAGAAATTAAAACACTTTCTCCTCGATCCACAACTGACATTGGAACATCATCTTTCGGCTGTGGCGAGGAGGGCGTTTGCCCAGGTTCGCCTGGTGCACCAGTTGCTGCCCTATTTGGACAGGGAGTTACTGCTCACAGTCACTCATGCCCTCATCACCTCGAGGTTTGATTACTGCAACGCTCTCTACATGGGGCTACCTTTGAAAAGTGTTCAGAAACTTCAGATCGTGCAGAACGCAGTCGCGAGAGCCATCGTGGGGCTTCCAAGAATCGCCCATGTTTCCTCAACACTCCGTGGCTTGCATTGGCTGCTCATCAGTTTCTGGTCACAATTCAAAGTGTTGGTCATGACCTTTAAAGCCCTATATGGCTTTGGACCAGACTATCTCTGGAACCGCCTGCTACCGCACGAATCCCAGCAACCGATAAGGTCCCACAGAGTTGGCCTTCTCCGGGTCCCGTCAACTAAACAATGTCATTTGGCGGGCTCCAGGGGAAGAGCCTTCTCTGTGGTGGCCCCAGCCCTCTGGAACCAACTCCCCCCCGGAGATTAGAATTGCCCCCACCCTCCCTGTCTTTCGTAAACTACTCAAGACTCATTTATACCGCCAGGCATGGGGGAGTTGAGATATTCCTTCCCCCTAGGCCATTACAAGTTATGCATGGTATGTCTGTGTGTATGTTTGGTTTTATAATAAGGGTTTTTAGTTGTTTTATTATTGGATTGTCACATGCTGTTTTTATCATCGTTGTTAGCCGCCCCGAGTCTACGGAGAGGGGCGGCATACAAATCCAATAAATTATTATTATTATTATTATTATTATTATTATTATTATTATTATTATTATTATTATTCTCCTATCAAAAACAGCCATGCCATAGGTTCACCATCACAGCTCTATAGTGTACAAAATCAAATAAGGAGGAAGCAGCATGGCTACAACTCACCTAAATATTTCTCCCTCCCATAGAAATAATGTAATAGGGAAGCCAACACTGTACTCCATAGATACTAATAGGTCCCTCCTACACCAGAAGGATATAGAGTAGTAACCTTATACTTTTTCAACTGTGCTATGTGAAGCAGCAAAATGAATAGCATATGCTATAAAGTGGAAAACATACAGCAAAATCATCAACTGATAGGATCTAACTCAACTGAAATATTCTTCAGGGTTCAAGATGTAGGAAGTTAGCACCTATTCCTCTCCTAGAGGAATAAGATATTTTAGGAAACATTAAAAAGGCAGAATATTATATTTTCCTGGCTAAAAAATGGAGAAATGTGTTTTTAGGCACGAAACAGACTGACTCCTATTAGCCCCTACCTTTGTCGGTGGACCATCAAGGATTGGGCCCAGCTCAATGAATCCCCCCACCTTTGTCAATGGGCAGTCTATTCTACATAACAAGCATATACAAGAAGAACCATAATAGAAATCCCAAAGCCATCTCACCTGAGAAGATCACACCAGCCAAGCCTGGTGGGACACAGATAAAAGCCTACAAGATTAGCTAGGACCCCTGCCCTCCGGAAGTCTGACAGCCAATAAGATACATTCCTTACACAGGGACGGGAAATTCTTAAGGTAGGGGACAACAGAAGGTACACAACTCAGGCACTCTTCTCTTCTTCTTCAACATCTTCAAACCATGTGATCCCCTTTTTCCCCAAGACCTCAAACCATGTGATCCTGCTGTTCACCATTAAAACCATCTTTCTGAACAGCCTCTGGGCTTCCAGTGTCTTTTTCTCTGCTTGGAACCCATAGGTGCTTGGAACCTATACAAACACCCAGTTTTATAACAAAAATTATTTTTCCTCTTTTTCATCTTTCCCTCCCAGAAACAATTTCCCTTTCCACAAAGATTTAGACGTAAATTCAAGAAAATTACGATTGTCTTACACTGAATTCTCTATCATTTATGCAAGTTAATTCAAGAGTGTGAGGATTTTAATAATTTCTTATTAAGCAATCAGGATCCCCTCATCAGTTTTTTTTAAGTAAAAATTATTTTGTATCTTTCAGAAACAATGAAGCCAGGGATTGCGTCACTTGCAACCAGATAATTTGTATAGTGAATACAGTACGCTGCCAAAGGATCGAAAACATCTCTGGATTTCTGGTAGGTTCCTATACAAACACCCAGTTTTATAACAAAAATCATTTTTCCTCTTTTTTATCTTTCCCTCCCAGAAACAATTTCCCTTTCACCTTTCCCCAAAGATTTAGACGCAATTCAAGAAAATTACAATTGTCTTACATTGAATTCTCTATCATTCATGCAAGTTAATTCAAGTGTGCGAGGATTCTGAACTATTAAAGTCTTTTTCTTAATTTGTCAAACAGAGAATTCTCCCTGAGGTATCTTAAGGATGCAAAGCAAAAAGAGAGAGGAAGGTATCTACTTGTCTAATTAAGAGGTTCCATGCTAGCTACTAAATCAGGAATTAAATCATGTCACATAAGGTCAATTCTACCATACTTCTCATTTACGCAGATTTTGAAAGAGTATTGTACAAGCAGGAAACCCAGCCAGAGGGCAGCTAGTTATTGAGGAAAGCTGCAGATCTTTGCATGTACTGTATTATGCTCACATTCTCCACCCTCCACACACAAACACATTAGTTATATTAATATGAATATGTCATATGTTCTAAGAGAAAAAAAAAAGTGCGTTTATAGTTCCTCCTAGTAAACTACAGTACTTAATTCCCTTGTTCCAATAGCCGTAAGCAATTCAACACATTGATTATGTGCATTGTGAAGTCTGTACTGACAGGTGATAGTTATACTTCAACTTGTTATAATCTTGAATTAAGTTACTTCCACCTGTTTATTTTCTGGGTCAAACTATCTTTAGTGCAAGCATGCAGTCTTTCACATACCATTTTGATAATAATGAAAGAAAGATCAAGGCATCAAGAATGGAGTTATCATCAAAGGTACCTTTGAGCCTGAACAAAAATGTAACAACGCTATTTTATTTGGGCTAGATGTTATCAATGAACCTAATATCACAAAGGTTCACAAAATTATTGCACCAACCATCTCCCCCCAATGAAATCAGTTTCCAAAGACGGCCCTGAATTAAAGTTCAGAAATGGTTCGGTGGCTCCACGATCCTGTAGAGTCATTTGCATGAAATTAGCAAACAAAATTTGTACTATAAACTCTATTACCAAAAATGACTCCAACACCAAAACACTTGGCTCATGGCCTGACCTATCCGTATTATAATGAATCTGCTCCCGCAAACTCCATGCGGAACTCAAAAGACGTCATGACCAAGAATATATTGAGGTATACATTGACTATTGCACTGACTGCATCAAAACTAAGTCCTGCAATTCACTATCCACCGTTCAACCCCCATCACCCAAAAACAACCCAACATCTAAGTCCTGAAATCCACCATCCACCAAAACCAACCCTTCATTATCTAAAACTAGGTATGCATGCCCAATATCAAGCAATGATCTTAAATGAAGCTAATTAATGCAAAAAGCATCATAAACAAAATACCCAAACTCCTCCTCTTACTAAAAACTGCTAAATTTGACATTATATTTGTCTGTGAAACATGGCTGAATGCATCCCTCCCTGACACCAGAGACTATCATATTTACTGGTCCAATTGCAAAACCCATAGAGGAGGTGGAGTTGCCATCTTCTATTTAAAAAAATCACTAAAGCTAAAAAAAATAAGCACATGAACATGATTTTCCAGAAACCACCATGTGCAAGCTGTACTTAAACATCACACTTTGCTTAAGCTATGTTATAGAGCCCTTGATTATGACATCGCACATGCTAAAAAGTTATCCTCAATACTTACATAGGCAGCATCCTACCCACACCCTCATATTTTTGGGGGTGACCTCAACCTACCTCATACTAACTGGACTCTAAATGAATGTACAACTGAACCCATACATTCAACCCTTTACAATGCCAATCTAGGGCTAGATCAACTAGTAACAAACAACACTAGACTCAGCAATTGTCTAGATCTCATCTTCTGCAATCGTTTACACTTAATTTATGGACTACAAATAAAAGAACCCTTTTCCAACAGTGACCACAGCATGATTGACTTTTGCTTCATTATATGTCCTTACAAAAATCACCATAATCATGGGACAACCAATTACAATTTTTAAAAAGCCAACTATGATATCATAGATGCTGATCTCTCATCTCTTGATTGGCAAATATTATTCTTTGCCTGTAATGCTGCCAAAGACCACTACAGTACAATAGCCACCCATGCCTTCTATAATTTTGTAAACCACCAACTCAAAGACATGAGATCCATCCCACTCCTTAAAGAATGCAAAAAGTAAAGACTATAATGATGAAGGTATTAAAGCCAACCTCTTTAACACATTCTTCGGCTCAGTCTTTATAAGCTGCAATGGCTCATGCCCAATATTTTCTAGTTGTGCCACAAATAACAACTACTGTATCTAACACAAATTTATTTTACAAAAAATAACATTGAAAAGGCATTACACAACCCCAATCCATCTCTAGCTCCATAAGCAAGATGGACTATGTGCATACTTCTTAAAAATGCTCTCCACAGCCATAGCTGAACTTCTAAGCATAATTTTTGAAAAATCCTTCAGGACTAGTTCTTTACCCAAATTATGGTCATTAGCCACCGTCATCCCTATCTTCAAAAAAGGAGATCCAAGTAACGATGAAAGTTACAGACCAATCTCATTATGTTGCATCACCTGCAAAATCATGGAATCAATCATAAACCAATCCATTACCCTCCACTTAGAAACTAACAATCTACTCTCTAAACAAATAATTTGGTTTTAGGAAAAAAATATCTTGAAATCTGCAACTCTTATACAGTACTGCAAAAACATATGGACTACACAACTTGGTCAGGCAAAGACAATATATGCAATTTACATAGACTTCTGTAAAGCCTTTGATTCAGTGATACATAACAAACTACTTCTGAAACTAAAATCTTATGGTATCTCTGGAATCCTACATGATTGGATAACTGCATTCCTGTCAAACAGACAAGTGGTTAAAATAGAGAGTGCCCTATCAAATGCTACACCTGTCAACAGCATTCTAGGACCAACACCCTTCATACTTTTTATAAACATCCTTTGTGATCATATTATAAGCAACTGTGTTCTCTTCGCTGATGATGTAAAACTATTTGTTGCTACCCTTCAAAAAAAAAAACCTTGATCATGTATCAGGATGGTCAAACAATTGGCAACTTCAAATCTCAACCAACAAATGCTGTCTTACACATTGGCAAAAAGAATCAGAACACAAAATACAAGCTTAGAGGACACGACCTTGTAGACAAAGCTCACTCTGTCAAGAACTTTAGAGTATGAACCGGGGTGGCACAGCAGGTAGAGTGCTGTACTGCAGGCCACTGAAGCTGACTGTAGATCTGAAGGTCAGCGGTTCAAATTTCATCACCGGCTCAAGGTTGACTCAGCCTTCCATCCTTCCGAGGTGGGTAAAATGAGGACCCGGATTGTGGGGGCATTAGGCTGGCTCTGTTAAAAAATGCTATTGCTAACATGTTGTAAGCCGCCCTGAGTCTAAGGAGAAGGGCGGCATAAAAATTGAATAAATAAATAAAATAAATAAATAAATTCATTTCTAATGACCTAAGTGCCACAACCCACTGTAGCAATATTGCCAAAAAGGCAGTAAGAGTTGTCAATATAATGCATAGCTTCTTCTCTGGCAATATTACACTGCTAACCAGAGCGTACAAAACATTCACTAGACCAATACAGCTCCCCTGTTTGGAACCCAAATTGCATATCGGACATTAATGCAATTGAGAGAGTCCAGAAATATTTCACAAGAAGAAGAATCCTCCACTCCTCTGCTCACATCAGAATATCTCATTCCACCAGACTTGAGATTTTGGGCTTAGGTAATTTAGAACTACCTCGCCTTTGATCTGATCTACGTGCAGTTCATAAAATCATCTGCCACAATGTCCTATCTGTCAATGACTACTTCAGCTTCAACTACAACAATATATGAGCACACAATAGATACAAACTTAAGGCAAACCACTCCAAACTGAATTGCAAAAAATACAACTTCAGCAACAGAGTGATCAAAGCCTGGAATGCACTACCTGACTTTGTAGTTTCTTTCCCAATTCCCCCAAAGTTTAACCTTAGACTGTCTGATGTCGACCTCACCCCATTCCTAAGTAAAGGGTGTGCAAAAGTGCACCATTGTGCCTACCGTCCCTGTCTTACTGTCCTCATTTATCTGTACTTGCTTTGCTTATGTTTATGTTTAGATCTATACCTGCTACATTCTACATTTTTGCAAAACAAACAAACAAATAAATAAATAAATAAATATAGAAAGAAACACAAGTATCATTTCATCATTCAATTTCTACTGCATTTTAATTCCTTACTACTTATCCTTTTGTTACTATCATGCTTTGTTTTGATTTGATTCATTCTTATATTTCCCTGCCAATTCCCATGGTTGCAAATCTTAAATTGGTATGCAAATGAAAATGAAAATACAAAATTTGAAAAATCTTATTAAAGCATCATGAACATACATGCTTGATTTGAAAGAAATAGAATGAGGAGGAAAAAACAAAATACAAACCACAAAATAAGTCCCCACAAAATGCAGGAAATGTAGTACAGTATTTTAAATTCCTCTAAATCAAGGTATTCCAGAATGAAGAATGTATTTGTGGTCCTTGGCAACCTTCAGATAGTTTGCTCCCATGTTGTTATGAATATTACACATCAAAAGGAAAAACCCATAACTTGCTCAGAAGCTGATGAGCAATTACTTCAGCTGAGGAGCCCTATTCATCCGGACCCTGGCTATCATATTCTGCACGAGTGGCAGCACAAGAGCACTCACAATCACAGGGGTTATTTAGAGAAGACTTAAAAAGCACCACCAAATACAGTGATACCTTGTCTTACAAACCCCTCGTCATACAAACTTTTCGAGATACAAACCCGGGGTTTAAGATTTTTTTGCCTCTTCTTCCAAACTATTTTCACCTTACAAACCCAAGCCGCTGCCACTGGGATTCCCCGCCTCCGGACTTCTGTTGCCAGCAAAGTGCCCATTTTTGCGCTGCTGGGATTCCCCTGAGGCTCCCCTCCATGGAAAACACCACCTCCGGACTTGCGTGTTTTTACGATGCTGCAGGGGAATCCCAGCAGCGTAAAAACGGGTGCTTCACTGGCAACGGAAGTCCGGAGGTGGGGTTTCCCAGCGAGGGGAGCCTCAGCGAAATCGCAGCATTGCAAAAACACGGAAGTCAAGGATGCTGCAAGTAGTGGAAGTTCTAGGGTACAATAACATGCTCTCTGGTTGTGCTTATATAACATACTTTGCTAAATCTATTACAGACTTGGTGATTGCATTCGCCTCAGCATGCTAAGCTTAATCAGTTTAGTTTGGGTTTTGTTCTCAATCAGTTTGGTTTGGGTATGTATGCATGCATGCATGCATGCATGCATGCATTCATTCATTCATTCATTCATTCATTCATTCATTCATTCATTCATTCATTAGATTTGTATGCCGCCCCTCTCCGTAGACGCGGAGCGGCTCACAGCAATAATAAACAATATATAACAAATCTAATAATTTAAAAGAAACACTAAAAGCCCCATTATTAAAAACAAACATACACACAAGCATACTATACATAAACTGTATAGGCCCAGGGGAGATGTTTCAATTCCCCCATGCCTGACGGCAAAGGTGGGTTTTAAGGAGTTTACGAAAGGCGAGGAGGGTGGGGGCAGTTCTAATCTCTGGGGGGAGCTGGTTCCAGAGGGTTGGGGCCGCCACAGAGAAGGCTCTTCCTCTGGGTCCCCCCAAACGGCATTGTTTAGTTGACAGGACCCGGAGAAGGCCAACTCTGTGGGACCTAATCGGTCGCTGGGATTCGTGTGGCAGAAGGCGGTCCTGGAGATATTCTGGCCCGATGCCATGAAAGGCTTTACAGGTCATAACCAACACTTTGAATTGTGACCGGAAATTGATCGGCAGCCAATGCAGACTGCAGAGTGTTGGTGTAACATGGGCATACCTAGGAAAGCCCACGATTGCTCTCGCAGCTGCATTCTGCACGATCTGAAGTTTCCGAACACTTTTCAAAGGTAGCCCCATGTAGAGAGCATTACAGTAGTCGAACCTCGAGGTGATGAGGGCATGAGTGACTGTGAGCAGTGAGTCCCGGTCCAGATAGGGCCGCAACTGGTGCACCAGGCGAACCTGGGCAAACGTCCCCCTTGTATCTTGTTTTGTGCTTAGCTTGTTGACTCAATCCATTAGGATAGTTTCTCTCATTTTATCTTATCATCATATAATCCTAAAAGGTAATTTAGCAACCTGGTTTTAAAGTCACTGGGACGATCCTTGCAAGAAAGAACCAAGACACCAACTGATTCATCAAGATTACTATGTTGGGAAATATTAAAAGCATTTACAGTGTAAGAAGGATCAAGATTCATGCCTACTCTGCCTTTTTTCAGGATGTTCTCTATTAGACAAATATAGTGATTGCGTTTAAATCCAGACTGAAAAGAGCAAAATAAACAATGTCCTCGAAGAGTATCTGCAACTTCATAAATATCAGCTTCAATTGCCTTACTCCAAAAGGATTTTTATAGGACAGTAACTAGCAAAATTCTCAGATCCAAGAAATTTCTACCTTCTACTTGCACTTGGCCGCTATGCAATGTTTCCTCTCAAATATTTAAAATTTAAATATTTCCCCATCTCTTTTCAAGCAAAGGGAAAAAAAATGAAAAGCATACTGTACTGAAATGCCTGCTCTGAAAAATCTGATTTAAAGCCAGTTCCTTAATCATAAATCTGTTTTCATGTACAGAAAGAAGCCGTTCCTGTGCTATATCTTGTGCTGCTTGGTCTATTAGAGCAGCTGCATAATATACCATTAATGGAACATCCGTTATATGGCTTAGGGAGATGCAGTCTAAGTTGCAACCAGAGGATTTCTGCCTACAGCTGGATTTTAATAATAGTTGGATTTTCCATGGACACGACTCTGAATGCTGCAAAATTTGCATCTCGAGCGATGACAGATAGCGTCACTTCTCGCTGTCTGATTTGCCTTTGCAATTGGCAGGTGGATATTAACTCCAAATGGCACATAGCAGCTGCTCCCTTCATGGGGAAGACACTATTTGGGGAATCTCTAGACTCAATCCTAGTAAAAGACAGGGACAAAAGTAAGGTTCTGCTCCATGTACAGTATGAGCCTTGGTGGCGCAGTGGTTAGAGTACAGTACTGCAAGCTGCTTCTGCTGACTGTAGTTCACCAGTTCAAATCTCACCAGGTTCAAGCTAACTCAGCCTTCCATCCAGAAGTGGGCTGCTAAGGTGGAACGGTGACGTGTGCTCGCCCCCGTTGCTCTCAGTGCCCAGGTGCAGGAGCGTAATTGCGCTGGATTCCGCCAGCACTCAGAGCCACAGGTGCGAGCACACGTCACCGTTCCCCTTTAGCAGCCCACCTCTGCTTCCATCCTTCTGAGGTGGGTAAAATGAGGACCCAGATTGTTGGGGGCAATATGCTGACTCTGTAAACCGGTTAGAGAGGGCTGTAAAGCACTGTGAAGCAGTATATAAGTCTAAGTGCTATTGTTATTGCTAACTCATTCTCAAAGAAAAGGAGAGGACTTGCCTCTGCCTAGAGCCGCTCTGTAAATAGTATAGCCCCACAAAGCAAGGACTCCAGCTGCCTCAGCTGTTAGACGGTAGTGGTTCTTGTCAGCTTACCGGCAAACATACCAGCAGAAATATGGTGCTCCTTTAATAAGAAGACTCCAAGCATAAATTACCAGATGTTGCAGAAAAAGGTAGCTGAGCTAAAAAATTTATGTCCCTCTTGTACCGACTAAGTTTTAAAACTGACATCACAGCTGGTGGAGCAGAGGGGGAATGTTTAATTCAATCAATTAACTTAGTCCCCATGACAACCAATGAGGTTAACCCATGCTTGGACTCTCCTTAGCAGGGCACAGGAGAAAACAGAAGAATTTCAGCCGAGAACAGATAAATACAACATGTATTAGAATGCACTTCTAAATGTGACTCATAAAGTTGCTTACATGGAAAAAGGAATAGAAATGGGTATGTATAATATCTATACGTGTAGTAAGAATAATATCAACATCCAAGATGAAGACTATCGAGGTTAGAACCCTGTGTGCCATTTTGGAGTTGCCACGTGTGGGAGGAGGGAGAGGTCACCATGGATGGGTGTGGGACAATGTAGGGGTGAGAAGGATTCATGAAGGGCTTGGAACAAGAGAGCATGGAAAGAAACCGTGATGTTCAACGGCCAGCATGGAGCAGAGAAGTCCAGGGCCTGCCGATGAAGGCAGGACCATGATTCTTTGCAGGAACAAACATTATCTGAGGGTGGGGCGAGCCAAGCCCTCATAATCATTTATTTATTTATTTTTTCCAATACACAATGAGGGTTTTAATGGGTATATATCTATATACACATAGTAAAATACATGATGAAGGTTATAGAGGAGATACTCATAGTAAAATATATTTAAGAAATAATAGAAAAGAAGATATAGGAATAGAACGTATCAATGAAAGAATAGAAGAGGAGATATAGGAATAGAAGAAAGGAATAGGAGATACCGTGTTTCCCCGAAAGTAAGACAGTGTCTTACTTTCTTTTTACCCCCAAAAGCCCCACTACGTCTTACTTTCGGGGTATGTCTTACATTGGAAAAAAATTGAAAGGGTCGCGTTCCCGAAGGCATCTCCCCAGAGTCCAGAAGGGCAGCCGCGGGACAGGAGCCTCGTGAGCCCTTTTCCCAGTTCAACCTCAGGGCTCCAAGCGGCGTGCACGCGTGGAGCCGCAGACGCGTGTCGGGGAAGCATGTGTCTGGAGGGGAGGAGCCGCTCTGCGCAGTTGGGCAGCCCCACCTGCCTGCCGGAAAGGAGGCGGGCAAAGGAGGGCGCAGCTCCGGCCGCTCGCCTCGGAGCCGGTCGGCCTCGCTGGCCGCTTGCAGCCGAGCCTCGGCAGGACTCGGTTGCTGGGACGAGTGCCTTCGCTGCAAGCCGCCGCCCGCTCGGCTCGCTTTGGACCAGCACCGTCCTTCGCTTTGCAAAGCCGGGGAAGAGGTGGTGGCGCCGCGGCGAGGCGAAGGCCAGGGGTGCGCGGGGAGCTTGGAAGCGATGTCATCAGGCTCCCCCCCGGCAATACCCCCGTGTTTCCCCGAAAGTAAGACATATGTCTTACTTTCGGGGTACAGCTTATATTAGCTGACCCCCCTGAAACCCCCGATATGTCTTACAATCGGGGGTGTTTTACTATCGGGGAAACAGGGTATAGGAGAGCAATAGGACAGGGGACGGAAGGCACTCTAGTGCACTTGTACTCGCCCCTTACTGACCTCTTAGGAATCTGGATAGGTCAACCGTAGATAATCTAAGGGTAAAGTGTTGGGGGTTTGGGGATGACACTATTTATTTATTCATTCATTCATTCATTCAATTTTTATGCCGCCCTTCTCCTTAGACTCAGGGCGGCTTACAACATGTTAGCAGTAGCACTTTTTAACAGAGCCAGCGTATTGCCCCCACAATCTGGGTCCTCATTTTACCCACCTCGGAAGGATGGAAGGCTGAGTCAACCTTGAGCCGGTGATGAGATTTGAATTGCTGACCTTCAGATCTACAGTCAGCTTCAGTGGCCTGCAGTACAGCATTCTACCTGCTGCGCCACCCCGGCTCATGGAGGATAGAAAGCTGTAATGCTAATTAAATTTGCATCACCTCGTGCTGAGTCTGTTACTGAGTAAAAGAGAGTTACTCTACTTGTGGTGTGGTCTCTTTCCTTGCAGCAGTAGGCTCAGACCAAATAATAATTCCAGGGAGGGGAGCCTCAGGGGAATTCGAGCGGCGCAAAAATGGGTGCTTCACTGGCAACGGAAGTCCGGTGGTGGGGCATCCCAGCAGCGGCGGTGGGTTTGTAAGGTGAAAATAGTTTGTAAGAAGAGGCAAAAAAATCTTAAACCCCGGGTTTGTATCTCGAAAAGTTTGTATGACGAGGCGTTTGTAAGATGAGGTATCACTGTATTAGGCAATTCTACAAAACCTGTCCTTTGTCTTACTTTCAGGGGGGTGACTTATTTTTGGGAAAACAGGGTAAGATATGTAGACTTCAACTTCCAGAATTTTGGCTGACGAGACAATTCTGGGAGCTGGTTTTAAGAGTTGCCAAGACTGAGGAACACTAAGTGGAAAAGGGCAGGTAGAATACTGAATGAAAACAGCAGGCACCGCAATAGCAGGTATGGAAGGCAATTATCAGAAATTGATATTTTTGAAATTCAAAGCTTGGAGATGACCCTAAATAATAGAAAAATAGAAGACTGCTGAATAAAAACAGCAGGCCAGCAATAGCAAGGTTGGTAGGCAATTATCAGAAATAGATATTCATGAATCTCAAAGCTTGGAAATGGCCCCAAATGATAAATTAGTACACCTGTTCCTAGATACAGCATCAGCAATCATATGTATTTTATTTTCATATTTACTTGTACCAGTATTGCCTCATCCAGTGTTTCCCAACCTTGACAAATTTAACGAGATGGTTGGGGGATTCTGATAGTTCATGTCCATCTATCTGAAAATTGCCAAGGTAGATAAATACCGGCCTCATCAGTTTATGAACTGAACAAACCAGTACACAAAAGCTCATATATTTTCCAGCAATTTTCTCCTAGGAAATCCAGTGTTGTGTCACAATTTTTTATTGTCAAATCATTTCTCTATCATGGGTTTGTAGGCATTTTCCTTAACATCATTCTCCCTCCCCACTCTGGTTGTGAATTCATTAATTTTGAACAGCAGGAAGAAGGGCCACAGGTTTATGAACTGTTGAGATGAAGAAAGTCAGAACTATTCAGAAACATTATTCATAATCACAACTCCATTTACTGTCTGTGAAAATAATCATGATTCAAAGCTCTTAAGGCCACTCTGCTTTCTGGTTTTTATTCAGTGCAACTGACTTCTCAAGTAGGCAACTATTACCCCCCATTTAAACACTGAACTTTGTATCCTGACATTAAAAACTAGCTATCTCAGAGCAGCCTGGAAATAATAGTTACCCATACAAAATCTGCGCATTTGTCAATTATTGAAATATCAGGAATGTGAAGCCCCCAACCCTACAGTGGCATGGGGACATGAAAGTGTTAGAATATTCGTAATTAGGAGAGTCATATTAACAAGGTTAGTCAATGAATAGGCATAGCAAATGGGTCAGCCAATAGGAGCTAACCCTTCTGAGTCTGCGCAGAGAATCAAAACTGGAAACTTAAGCTTAAGGCTGGGGTGGCTCCAGGTCCACACTATGTACTCTTTCACTCTGAACTCTGCTGAAATGGAACTAACTGTTCTCTGCTGTCTGTAACTGCTTGAAGAAGAACTTTGCTAATGGTATTATTTGTTAATGGTATTAGTCTTCGGAGACGGGTGGCATACAAATCAAATCAAATCAAAAACTAAATAAATAAATAAATAAATAAACAAACAAACATATAAATAAATAAATTATAAACCCAGGAAAGACTTAATGAACTCAATCTGTATAGTCTGGAGGACAGAAGGAAAAGGGGGGACATGATCGAAACATTTAAATATATTAAAGGGTTAAATAAGGTCCAGGAGGGAAGTGTTTTTAATAGGAAAGTGAACACAAGAACAAGGGGACACAATCTGAAGTTAGTTGGGGGAAAGATCAAAAGCAACATGAGAAAATATTATTTTACTGAAAGAGTAGTAGATCCTTGGAACAAACTTCCAGCAGACGTGGTAGATAAATCCACAGTAACTGAATTTAAACAAGCCTGGGATAAACATATATCCATCCTAAGATAAAATACAGAAAATAGTATAAGGGCAGACTAGATGGACCATGAGGTCTTTTTCTGCCGTCAGACTTCTATGTTTCTATCTGTTACTATGTTTATAAAGAAATTAATGAACCAAGCTTCTGTGTATGCTTCTGGAAATTGATATTTTCTGCAACAAACTTTAATAGAAGGGGATGGGGGAAGAGATATTAAAACAATGCTGCTGCTTCCACTCTCTCTATACATTTGAACATATTTGTCATATGCGATAAGACACAATCTTCAAGATGGTGGTCATGCTATCATGTTCAAGCCCTAACTCTTTGGATCATGAAATATCCACATATCAAAGGGGCAAAGCTTAACTCACAATATGTCTACCATCTTGTAGATTTTGACACACACACACACACACATAGAAATACATTTGTCAGAAAGTGCCATGAGCAAACACAGAAAATTTGCAAGGTTTCAGCCACAAAATCTAAAAACAACAAGTAGCCATGTCAGTATAAGAACATCCACAAGCATTCTGTTGTCAATTTAAAGATAATGTCTTTGGGACCAGACAGTCCAATTCTTCCCACAGAGGGGTTTTTTTCCGCCCAAAGTCTGAGTGAAAATAAATTGAATATTTGGAAAAGTACAACAGATATTCTCACTGTAAATGTTCTCCCTCTTAATAATACATGTCTTCTTTGGCACATATTCACAGCGAAGAGATGAGCTTAGTGTCCAGGTAAGTGTTCAAAGGTTAGATGACTCAGACTATCCAATTCCAAATCATTTCAATCTAAGGGTTTACTATCTCTTGAATTAAGTCTGTAAATTGAATTTATAAAAAGTGAAAATGACAAGTCCCTAGCATAATCTGATTGAATAGGCCAGGGGTGTCAAACTCAAGGCCCGGAGGCCAAATTCGGCCTACAGGTTACTTAAATCTAGCCCGGTGGGGCCACCCTTGAAACAGTGAAGGACTGGCCCACGGTGCTTCTGCCAGCAAAACCAGAGCATGTGGCCATCCTGAGCACCATTTTCTCTGGCAGAGGGTTGCAGGAGGCCATGGCAGCCGAATAAGGTGCCACAATATTTAAATTATTGGACTTTATTATTGTTCTAGAAAACTTAACAAAATGAAGAAGCTTTTTAGAATAAATGCTTGATCTGAAGAAGTCCACAGCTATTGTATCTTCTTTTAAATAATAGAGAATAATGTATACTGTACTTCCAGAAAGCCACATCAATTTTAAAGATCTGTAAAAATATAATCTGAAATGTAATAGTGTCCTGTTTAGTATTAAGATAAAGCAGCTGAGTTAAATCCTGACTTAATCATGTTTGGAGTAGATCTATTTAAATATTTGGAAGCAGTTAGTGTGACTGCATTTAAGAAAACTTTATGGCATTAATATACTGCCATAATGTACATTTCTCCAATTCTTTACTATTTCTATGACTCAGATACATATGCACAGAAATACACAGCAAACAGTGTATATCATCCATGCAGTTTGCTGTTTGGCAAATTGCTGGGAGGCAGGGGCTTTTTTTCCCTTGTCTTCCTCCCACAAAAACTAAGGTGTGTCTTATACTCTAAAAAATATAGTAATTTCTTGGCAAAGGAAAGACAGTTACTGTACCTTTGTTCCAACAAACTGAATGAGAATGGTTAAGAGAAAAATGGAGAACAATTTTTAGTCCAATCTAAGAAGTACCCTTTTTGAAATATGGATAACCTCTACAGATTAAGGAATGATTTGGAAACAATATCATTTGCTTTTAGAAATGTGACTGCGTTTCTATAGGGTTGAATCTTTCTCCTTGGCCTTGAGTTGTTTTCCTCTAATATCGGGAAAGTTGGAAAGAAAAAGAAGAGGATGATTAGCAACAGGGTGGATTTAATCATAGTGGCAATGAGTGTACCATTGGGAGACTTAAAAAAATAGCTTAACAATAGATGTCCATGGAGAAAATTTGTCTATATGGTTGCTAGAAATTAAAAATGACTTGATAGCAAATAATCAAACTATAGAATATAGATTCTAAAATCAATCCTCTTCCATCCTATCCCCAACCTGCTTTTTAAATTATTAAGACGCTTAAGCCAATCAAGATGGTTTCATTTTTCATTGGGAAAACGAAATAATTATATTTTTAGAGATTAAAAATACATTTTAGAGATAACAGAAATTCAGTTGCAAATATTAACCAACTTGGCAACTTTGGCCATTGGTTTGGCCAATTTCCAAAAGCAAAAATAAACACATATTTCTTCCCAAAAAAGGTTATAAAATAAAATAAAACAACAATCATCTTAGGAGACAGAATAAGAGGGAAAATACACAACAGACTGTGAAGAATTGGCTGGGATTCACAATACCCAGACAGCTAAGGTTAAATGTTATCGAAATATCCAGTGAAAATGCATTTGCATAGCATCCAAAGACTTTCTACCCAGCAAAAGCTATGAATGAGTTTCTAAAGCATTATTAGATTTGCAGAGAAAACGGGAAGATAAAAGTGTGGCACAATTTTATCACGGGGTGAACTGTCATAACGTCAGAGAGAAACAAGGAATTATCTAAACATTTTAAAATTGCTTTCTTCCATTGTGACTCGCTCAATTCATTGATCAAGGAACCAACTCTCCATGTACTTTTTTCCAGATTTCCTTTCAATCATGAGGACTAGAGAGTTCATTTATTTTTTTAAAAAGACAAATCAAATGTGACAAATGGATGATTGGGTCTGCTGTTTTCATCCAACTGAGAGACATCTCTGCTGCATAATTTGTGACATGATCAAGAGCTCTGCAGTTTCTATATTCTATATATATTCAGTACAACAAGTCAGTTGAACAAAGAATCCCAATTTTTCTTTTCATTTCAACTGTAATGTAAGTTACAGGAGAAAAAGAAAACAGATGAGAAATTGGTCTCTGATGGACCATAATATTGGGCATCAATCAAATACTCCCTTGGTCTTTCACTATTAAAGAGAAGAATGCCTTCTGACTGTTAATACAACTTCTTTAAAGGAGTTACAGGTAATAGGGCAAGTATGGGCAGGCATTTGAGGGCTGTCAGTTGAAAGCTACAGTAAATATATGTTCATACAAAACCACACATTGCTTAACCACAGTTTGAGTAAGCCACAGTTGGTTGTAAATCACGTTTTTAAAAATTACCTGTAGCACTGTAAACCCAAACTAAGGAAAATACAGTAATACCTCATGATACGAACTTAATTGGTGCAAGGAGGAGGTTCGTAAGACGAAAGGTTCGTAAGACGAAACATTGTTTCCCATAGGAAACAATGTAAAGTCAATCCGTGCAACCAAAAAAACCCCCACAAAAAAACGGCTTTCGGCGACTGCTGGGAAGCCGCGCGGCTGTTTTAAAAGGTGACAGCGACCTTTTTAAAAGAGCCGCGCCGCTTCCCATCTGTCTCCTGAAGCCGAACGGCAAAGCCGAACTTCCGCGTTCGGCTTCGGGAGACAGCTGCGAAGCGGCGCGGGTGTTTTAAAAGGTCGCAGCCGGCCTGGGGGGCTTCCCAGCAAACTCCCGAACCGAACCCGGGGTTCAGCAAAATTTTGCCTCTTCTTACGAACTTTGTTCGAGTTACGAACCGGCGTTCGGGAGGCTTCTGGGAAGCCCCGCCGCCCGGCTGTTACCTTTTAAAATAGCCGCGCGGCTTCCCAGCAGTCTCCGAACGCCGGTTCGTAACTTGAAAAAAGTTCGTAAGAAGAGGCAAAATTTTTCTGAACCCCGGGTTCGTATCACGAGTTGTTCGTAAGACGAGGGGTTCGTATCTTGAGGTACCACTGTATACAGTGGGGTAAGCCATTATATATTCTTCCTTATTAGAAAGAATAATTTTTATTTTTATTTTTAAAAAGAAATCTGATAGTCATAGCTATGTTAGAACTATGTAATCCCCCCCACCATGCTGCACTACTTTAAAACAATCATTACAAAGCATATAACCCTGTCCCAATGCTAGTATAAGTAAAATGAAATGCAGTACTTCCTTTACATATATCTGATGTTTAACATGCCAGGCAGGGAATATGGTTTCAGGAAGTATTTTCTTGGGTTTTCTAAACATCTAGCAGTATTTTTATATAGTAATTTAATCCAACTAACCTTTTCCTTCAAAGGCTCTCTTTCATACTTGTCTTTTTCATCTAAGCTAACCAAAACTTCCTGCGTTAGCTAGGAATTAGAAGCCCTTCAAAGTCATTAGGACATATTGCTAGCAAGAAAAAGTTGTACAGTGGTACCTCTACCTACAACCACCTCTACTTACGAACTTTTCTAGATAAGAACTGGGTGTTCAAATTTTTTTTGCCTATTCTCATTAACCATTTTCCACTTACAAACCCAAGCCTCTGACACTGTAACCGGAAAAGGCAGGGAGAAGCCTCCATGGAGCCTCTCTAGGAATCTCCTGGGAGGAAAAGGGGCTGGAAAAGGTGGGGAGAAGCCTCTGTGAGGCCTCTCTAGGAATCTCCTGGGAGGAAACAGGGCCAGAATAGGCGGGGAGAAGCCTCCATGGGGCCTCTCTAGGAATCTCCTGGGAGGAAACAGAGCCTCCAGCCTCCTTGTGTTTCCCCAATCACACACATTATTTGTTTTAAAAATTTATTCCTATGGGAAAAATTGCTTCTTCTTACAAACCTTTCTACTTTAAGAACCTGGTCATAGAACAAATTAAGTTTATAAGTAGAGGTACCACTGTATATCAATATTAGCCGTTTAGTGAACAAAAAACATGTTTTGTTGAATGTACATAGAACATTCATAAAAGAATACTTTTAACAATATTGTGTTGAACAAGTGAGGCTATCTTAAGCCACAGATATAATATGGTACAATTGCTATAATAATGGATTAGAACATGGAAACTATGGAATCAAGTCCATCCTTAACTACAGAGAGTCCTTTTATGATGGTAATCATTCTGTCTCACAGCCCAGCCTACCTCAAATGATCCTCATTAGGGAGATAAAATTAGAAAAAAAATACCCAGTCAGCTACTTAGAGCTCCTGGAAAAAAGTGGAATAGTGTTATATATAAATCTCCCCCTCCCCTAAATAAAAAGTCAAACTGCATTTGGTAAGCCAGTGTTTCCCAACCTTGGCAACTTGAAGATATTTGGACTTCAACTCCTAGAATTCCCCAGCCAGCATTTTCTGGCTGGGGAATTCTGGGAGTTGAAGTCCAAATATCTTCAAGTTGCCATGGTTGGGAAACACTGCGGTAAGCAATGCAAGCCAATTTTGATCAAATGTTCTTTTTAGGTCGCTAGAAGCAATGATTATTCACCTATAATGACCAGGTGCGTGATTATCAACAAATCTGTGGCATCAGTTAGTAATTATAATTTTAGTGCTTCAGTACAGTTATGCACAAAAGTAGGTACCAGGGACATTCATTAGGCTTCTATCCCTCACCCTTCACTTATGTACTAGTCATCAGGATAGAAACATAGAAGATTGATGGCAGAAAAAGACCTCATGGTCCATCTAGCCTGCCCTTATACTATTTCCTGTATTTTATCTTAGGATGGATATATGTTTATCCCAGGCATGTTTAAATTCAGTTACTGTGGATTTACCAACCATGTCTGCTGGAAGTTTGTTCTAAGCATCTACTACTCTTTCAGTCAAACAATATTTTCTCACATTGCTTCTGATCTTTCTCCCAATTAACCTCAGATTGTGCCCCCTTGTTCTTGTGTTCACTTTCCTATTAAAAACACTTCCCTCCTGAACCTTATTTAACCCTTTAACATATTGAAATGTTTCGATCATGTCTCCCCTTTCCCTTCTGTCCTCCAGACTATACAGATGGAGTTCATTAAGTCTTTCCTGATACATTTTATGCTTAAGACCTTCCACCATTCTTGTAGCCCGTCTTTGGACCCGTTCAATTTTGTCAATATCTTTTTGTAGGTGAGGTCTCCAGAACTGAACACAGTATTCCAAATATGGTCTCATCAGTGCTCTATACAGCAGGATGACATGATGGAAAAGAGAATGCCAATTAGAAAAGAAAAAAGTCAAGTTGAATCAGATTACTATCCACTTTGTTGACCCTATCTATTTGAAGAATAACCTCATTCAAGTCAAGAAGGGAATGTAAGTCAGTCAGAAGATGCTGAATGATTGGAGAGACATAGAGGTCAGTCTATCAGTAATAAATTGAAGAGAAAGAAAGAGAAAATTGAAAAAGAGGAATCTCAAAGATGTTCTCATTAACCATTAGTACCCAGATGAAAGGATGATCAAATGTAGAGATCATTGGCCATTGCATTCTCCACAAATGTAAAGTGCATTACTTGTGACCTTCTAAAGTGGAGTGTTATCAGTAATAATTAGGACATATGACTTTAATGTGACCCAAATCTTCTTTCGTCTTTTTGGGGGAGGTGGGGGGGTAGAGGAACAAGTGGCTATTCTACTTGATTCTTTCTTATTCAACAGACTTCTTAATTCCTAATAAGCAAGATCTTTTATCTAAAGAAGTCTGTAGCCAAAGCTGGCATGTAAAACAGCAGTAATATATAATTACATGGATAATTCACATGTTACATAGGGAGTAGTTTTCTTCCACGGAATAGAAAAATGAACTGACCGACTCATTCTTATTACTCTATTATTATTTATCCCATTTCTTCAATGCAAGGCAACAAAGATTCTTAACATTTCCAACTTCTATTTTCCCAACTTTGTGCAAGGCTATTGTGGCAACACTACAAAAAAAACCACCAAAATCATTTCACACAGTACATGATATATATAATTCATCCTTCGTATTTGGATACAACTTTAAATTTGTTTTATTTTTAAGGGGAAAAAACAACGCACTGGAAGCTGAAACAGAAAGGCATGGAAGAACATTTGAAAAGTTGTATTTTCAACAAGCCTCAGCAGTACCATGTTCATTTTAACATCAGAACTGAGTTTCTATCTCCCCCTGCAGCCAAAGACACTTGTAGGTATTTTTAATGGGGAAAAACATGGTGTCAGATTCTAGTTGGGGAAGTGTGAGTTCCCAATAGCCCAAAATTCCATACTTTGTCTTTACCAAGAAGCAGTGATAGAATATATATTATGGATAATAAGTAAACTCAGATATAATATTAGTGCCTTATAACAAAGTACTTTGAAAATTACATTACGAATTTTTCCATCATAAAGCACAAGTGTTTCGTTAATTAATTCATCTGGGGGGGAAAAACCACTTTAGTGTAGATTGCTATCTTACCAATTAGAGAAAGTTGAATATAAATAAGAATGGACAAATAAGGTACAGCATGAGAGTGGCTGGAGTCTTATACACTTTTATCTTGCTTAGTACTACTACATTTAATGGGAGCCCGAAAGGCACTTTTGTCTGGCTTTGGAGAAGATTCAGAGCTTTTAAGACTGCAGCTTAAATGCCACTCTCTACCAGACACCAGAGACTCTCTTGATCTTCTAAAGAGGTTTGTTAAAAGATTGCTGCATTTTCCAAGGAAAGGGGAAAAAACAACAACTTGGTGACTCCTTTATGTATGAACAGAAATGTCTGCTAATTGCACGTGGAGATCTTTAGATCTATTCCTATATCAAACAAAAGGAAATATCTAAAGGTCAGTCCTTAAAGTATTAAACAATACTGACAATAATTTCACAACTCACTACCGTGATCAAATGTACATGCATTGGAACACAACACTCAATGACAAATGTTAGACAGCAACTTAAAAACACGTAAAGAACAAGTTTTAAGCAAGCATGTATGTTTTTATTCTAAAAATGTATAGATATGCGTAATTTAGAATAAGACACAAGGTTTTTAGCGTCCTTACCTTTTTCTGGGCTAAGGTTTTTATATACTTCAAGGTCTGCCATTAATTTGTTTACTGATAGTCATTATGGATCAACGGAATCAAAAGTATTCCTGAAGCAAAGCCCAGATTCACTCTCGTCTCCAGGGTTAATACATTTGTAATGCCATCCTTACAAGTATCGAAGAACTTTGACAATCTTGCCCCACTGTGAAACGTAACGTAATCGTGCAATCCATAGCATGGATTCGGGATAATTAGAGAAATCCACAAGGCGATCCTGAACAACTTTGCTCCAATCCACAATGGGGAAAAGGGAAAGAATTCCCAGTCTGATCTCTGCTTTCTACAGCTGCTCTTGTGGAAATGCAGGACCACTTTTAGTATGAGACATACATGCACAGTGCAGTGCTTAAAATCCTCAAGGCACCAAACGTGCAGGAAACATTGCGAGGAAACTGGTCTTGAAACGTCAAGAGCAAATCCACGGAGCACCAGAAAGAATAAACCACCGTCACATTCTGGTTATTCAAAGGGGTTCAGTGAGGAGGGGGGCAGTGACGCAGGATGATTGCTGAAGATGAAAAGAAAGCTGAGTCCATTTCCCACCCTCATCTATCTCAGCATCTCTGGCTGTGAGAATTCATAAAGTGGAAGGGAAGCGAGACTGTCACACCGAGGGTTTTATTTACAACACAGAGGTTAGCACTCAAATGCCCTAAGAGTCCTACTGGGAATATATCAGGAGTAACAAATAATTTGATTACTGTTTGTAATTAGGCAGCACTTCATGCTGCTTTGAACTCTGAATGGGAATTGCAAGGGCATCATTAAGTCCACCGTGTTTTGCTTGGAGGGTAGGATCCTTGAATGAAGAAGGCAAAAATTCAACAGGTTTCGTGCTGCAGAAATGTGAACATGTATTTGCCCACAATGTAGGCAGTACCCTGACAGAGAATTACACCGATTCAACTCTTTGACTCCACAAATACACAGACGGAATAGATTGTCCTTTCTTTTTTCATTTCCAAATATGCCCATGTTACTCCAACACTCCGCAGTCTGCATTGGTTGCCGATCAGTTTCCGGTCACAATTCAAAGTGGTGGCCATGACCTATAAAGCCCTTCATGGCACCGGACCTGGGTATCTGCGAGACCGCCTTCTGCCGCACGAATCCCAGCGGCCGGTTAGGTCCCACAGAGTTGGTCTTCTCCGGGTCCCATCGACTAAACAATGTCATCTGGCGGGACCCAGGGGAAGAACCTTCTCTGTGGCGGCTCCGACCCTCTGGAATCAGCTCCCTCCAGAGATTAGAACTGCCCCCACCCTCTTTGTCTTTCGTAAACTCCTTAAAACCCACCTCTGTCATCAAGCGTGGGGGAACTGAGACATCTCCCCCTGCCTATCTAGTTTTTGTGCATGATATGACTGTATGTATGTTTTATATATTGGGGTTCCTTGATTTTTAGACTTTTTTAAATGTACTATTGCTATTTTAGATTCTAATTATTAGATTTGTCATTACGTATTGTTTTTATCACTGTTGTGAGCCGCTCCGAGTCTACGGAGAGGGGCGGCATACAAATCTAATAAATAATAATAATAATAATAATTTAGAGAAAGCTACTGTATGAAAGCAGCAGCATCCTAAGACAGTCTATCAGTGTATCAGTTCATAATCACTTGCATTTAAACAGGAAATCAATCCATGCACAGTTCCGAATACAAGAGTCAAAGCTCTTTCGAAAATAATTACTATGCCATGTTAGATGAGAGTCTTGCACCAGTAAACATATTCTCCATATAACTCTTTGGCCAGATCAAGATATTTCATTGATTTAAGATACTTTCTAGTTTTTGTCTCTGCTTTTGCAAGGAATTTGCAACACCAGATGCATTAACGAACCCTCCCTCAACCCCATCTTCATTCAGCATGGCTGTGGAAGATGGGGTTGAGGGAGGGATACTAATAAATAGGTCATGTTAGATACCTTTGGGGACCACTAGACTTGCAAAAGCTCCTGCATCCTTACACTGTAATAACTTCTTAAAATAATAGATGCAGAGATTGGAAGCATTATTATTTCAGAAGTATACAGATTTATCCAGTTGATATAGCTTCTTTTTACCTGAAAGGAAAAAAGGGGATCACTTTCTTGAAGGGACCCCCTTCAAGAAAGAAAAGACAGGAAGAGGGAATCTGAACATAATAATTTGTGAAATGACCATCTTCTTCACATAGTGTATTCAGCCCAATGTTCCCAATTTTAGCTAAACCAATCCAATAAATTGTATCAGCCTGCCACATACTGTAAATGTATCTATGACACCCCTAGGTATAAATTTGTCCCTCTGGGCCTATACACTGTCAGAAATCATACACTGGAGCCAAACATATAGAGACAGGATAAAAACAATAAATACAGTAATGCCTCGTTTTTCGCGGGGGATGCGTTCCAAGACCACCTGTGAAAAACGAATTTCCATGAAGTAGAGGAAAGATAGGTTTTTATGTAATTAATGAGTACAGTGGTCCCCCGATTATCGCGAGGGTTCCGTTCCAGGACCCCTCGCAATGATCGGTTTTTCGCGAAGTAGCGGTGCGGAAGTAAAAACACCATCTGCGCAGGCTTCCGCCGCAGCAGCGAGGAGCCGAAGATTGGGGTTTCCCCGCCGCCCACGCAAACTCCTCGCTGCTGCCGTGCCCGCCGCTTGTCCGCCCGCCACCTGCCTGCCCGCGCGCCCGCCCTTCGCCCGCCCACACCGTTCGCTCGCGCCGCTTCCCAGCTGAGTCCTGAAGCGAACTTCCGCGTTTGGCTTCGGGACTCAGTTGGGAAGCCGCACGGCTGTTTTAAAACATCGCCGCCGGCATGGGGGCTTCCTAGCAGCGAACAGCAGGTGAGCGGGTGCTGGGGGGCTTCTCGCCCTCCCGCCAGCAAGAGGGGGAAGACCCAGGGAAGCCGCCCAGCAGCTGATCTGCCCGGCGCCATCTACGCATGCGTGGCCATAAAAAAAAGGGCGCGCATGCGCAGATGGTGTTTTTACTTCCGGGTTGAAAAATCGCGATATAGCCGTTCGCAATTATCGGGATCGCGATACCCGGGGGATCACTGTATTTGGACTTTTAAAAGCCACCCTTTGCATTAAACAGTCATTCTATAATGTTTCTCAGCTGGAACTACCGTGTTTCCCCGAAAGTAAGACAGTGTCTTACTTTCTTTTTACCCCCAAAAGCCCCACTACGTCTTACTTTCGGGGTATGTCTTACATTGGAAAAAAATTGAAAGGGTCACGTTCCCGAAGGCATCTCCCCAGAGTCGGGGAAGCGTCTGTCTGGAGGGGAGGAGCCGCTCTGCGCAGTTGGGCAGCCCCACCTGCCTGCCGGAAAGGAGGCGGGCGAAGGAGGGCGCAGCTCCGGCCGCTCGCCTCGGAGCCGGTCGGCCTCGCTGGCCGCTTGCAGCCGAGCCTCGGCAGGACTCGGTTGCTGGGATGAGCGCCTTCGCTGCAAGCCGCCGCCCGCTCTGCTCGCTTCGGACCAGCGCCGTCCTTCGCTTTGCCAAGCCAGGGAAGAGGCGGTGGCACCGCGGTGAGGCGAAAGAAGGCGCAGCTCCGGCCGCTCGCCTCGGAGCCGGTCGGCCTCGCTGGCCGCTTGCAGCCGAGCCTCGGCAGGACTCGGTTGCTGGGACGAGCGCCTTCGCTGCAAGCTGCCGCCCGCTCTGCTCGCTTCGGACCAGCGCCGTCCTTCGCTTTGCCAAGCCGGGGAAGAGGCGGTGGTGCCGTGGCGAGGCGAAGGAGGGCGCAGCTCCGGCCGCTCGCCTCGGAGCCGGTCGGCCTCGCTGGCCGCTTGCAGCCGAGCCTCGGCAGGACTCGGTTGCTGGGACGAGTGCCTTCGCTGCAAGCCGCCGCCCGCTCGACTCGCTTCGGACCAGCGCCGTCCTTCGCTTTGCCAAGCCGGGGAAGAGGCGGTGGCGCCGCGGTGAGGCGAAGGGCGCGCGGGGAGCTCGGAAGCGACGTCATCGGGCTCCCCCCGGCAATACCTGTGTTTCCCCGCAAGTAAGACATATGTCATACTTTCGGGGTACGGCTTATATTAGCCGACCCCCCTGAAACCCCCGATACGTCTTACAATCGGGGGTGTCTTACTATCGGGGAAACACGGTATGTGTGATATCCTACCAGTTTCTTTAATAGAGTACAGTAGTACTGTAGAAGCATTTTATGAATTTGAATGGATTTAAAATTTTCAATGGATTTAATGGATTTAAGTCCCCTTTGAAAACCCGTGAAGTAGCGAATCCGCAAAAGATGAAGTAGCGAGGGATTACTGTACAGTATATAGAAATATATGGATAGTTTTTCCCTCCTTCCCGAAGGGAGGGAGAGGGAGGGAGGGAGAAGAGGTGGGTTCCTACCAGTTCGGACCAGTTCTATATAACTATTAGTAACTTGGCTGCCTGGGTAACTGAACCGGCAGCGACCCAGGCCTGCCATGCACCTGAGGCGGTTCTCTCGGGGGCCTCATAGGCGGTGCCATCTTGTTTTTTCCTTCTGTGGATGCACAGCTTTTTTTGTACTGCGCATGCATGCGCTTTCAGGGCGCAATTTGCACCTGCCCATGCAGCATGTTTCCGAGAGAACTGGCAGTAGCAGAATACTGAACACATCTCTGAGAGAGACATACTGTTAGGATACTACACAATATATGGAAGAAAAAGGAAACAGGGTTTTTTCTCCAACGCAGCTCCGCGAAGGGGAAACAAGTCATAATATGTCATGTGACAGCAACATGACGTGGCAATTTTGGCACCCGTGATTTAGACAATATGAAGAGGCAAGTGGATGATGAATGGAAGAGATAAAAGGAAAATGTACCCTGGCTGGCATCATTAAAAAGGTTAAATTGACTAGGTAATGCCCTCTGTAGCCACATCTGATTTTCAAGCAAATCTTCAAAAGCATCTATCAACAGTGTCTCTGCACTCATTTGAATAAAATACTAATTATTTTGTTTTCACAAACACTTCCAAATTTAGAAATGAATAGAAGTGGGCTTCCAACACAATTCAGATAATTTCTTTCAGATATTGATCTCGGACAGCACTAAATGTACTCACCTTGGACAAGAAATCTTTGCATTGATAAATACCTTTGTTGTCACTGCCCAATGCTCTAAACTTGTAATTTCTCATGTCTAATTTATATGGAGCTTCTCAATTATTCTCATCCTACTACCCATATACTGTATTTTTCGAAGTATAAGACACACCGGAGTATACGACGCACCTTAGTTTTTCGGGACGAAAATAGGGAAAAGAATCTGCTTACCAGGTATTCATCTGGCTAGCATCCTTAGTCTGGTCAATTTCAGCACATTATTTTATCCTCTGGTTAGGGCTTTAAAAAAACTTTATTGGAGAGAGTGAAAATGCTTGCAAGCCAGTAAGAGCTGGGAACATCATTAGCACCTGGACAGAAACATCATTAGCACCTGGACAGAAACAGTTGGAACAAGTAGAGCAATGAAAAAAACCCTGCAAAGACTTACGGCTTGGAAAACATTCTTCTTTGGAGAGAGTAACAATGAAAGAGCTTGCAAGCCGGTAAGAGCTGGGAACATTGTTAGTATCTGGTTAGGGCTGGAAAAAACTTATTCTGAGCAAGTAAAACAATAAAAAAACCTACAAAGAAAGGATTTGAAAAACATTCCTCGCAGAGAGTAACAATGAAAGAGCTTGCAAGTCGTAAAACTTGGGAACATTGTTAGCACCTGATTAGAGCTGGAAAGAAACTTATTCAGAGCAAGTTAGAGTAATGAAAAAACCCTACAAAGACTTAGGACTTGGAAAACATTCTTCACAGAGAGAAACAATGAAAGAGCCTGCAAGGTAACAGCTGGGAAGATCATTAGCAACTAGTTAGGGATGGGGGGAAAGTAGTATAAGACGCACCCTAATTATCATCTTCTTTTAGTGAGGAAAAAGGTGTGTCTTATACACCGAAAAATACGGTAACCTATTCATGATTCTGATCAACTGGAAGTGCTTCCAAACTGTTAAGTTCCTCTACTGAAGAGGCAAGAGATGGGTTAGTGACTTCAGCTTTTTAATGGTCATAGTGAGGAAACATCAGCAAGATCCTGCTACGGGCAGGGGTTTAAATAGGGAGCCCTTTAAATCAGGAGCCAATCAGATTTTACCTGCTTGAGTTCCTGCCGGACTGGAATGAAAACTTCCTTGTTTGTTTGTTTGTTTGTTTGTTGATTGATTGATTGATTGATTGGATTTGTATGCCGCCCCTCTCCGGAGACTCGGGGCGGCTAACAGCAATAACAAGACAGCATACAATAATAATCCAATACTAAAAGCAATTAAAAACCCATAGTTATAAAAACCAAACATACATACAAACATACCATGCATAAAATTGTAAGGGCCTAGGGGGAAAGAGTATCTCAATTCCCCCATGCCTGGCGGCAGAGGTGAGTTTTAAGTAGCTTATGAAAGGCAAGGAGGGTGGGGGCAGTTCTAATCTCTGGGGGGAGTTGGTTCCAGAGGGCCGGGGCCGCCACAGAGAAGGCTCTTCCCCTGGGTCCCGCCAAGCGGCATTGTTTATCAGGACATAACACAAACCATCTAACAGTTTTTGCCTAAAACACACACAAACCATAACTTGTGACTCTTTTTTCCTTTTCTTACAATTTTCGTTTCTTTTCTACTTGCATATAGTACTATAGTTTCACTTTCTTCAATTATTTGACCCTTATAATTCCAGAGATCTATTCAACTGGATTTGAATACAACTCATCTTGACGCCTCAGGCTATCTTTTTTCTTTAGTTTAAGCCACCAATTATGACCATAATCATATTTATGCATAGAAGGATACATTTTAAAACTCATATTATAACCTTGATTTTGTAGAACTACAGCTTCAATAAACCAAAGAGGATAAAAGTTATAAGCTTAGTGGAATAAAAATGCCAAACAGATAGAAGGTCTTCGGTTTAACCACAATCATATCTGACTATAGGAAATTACTTTAAGTCGCTATGTCTCAAAATAGGTTTTAATAGGTGGTTCTTTGATCCTTCTATATACAAACCAGAATAATATCATTCTTCCCATAAACTGTCTTTCTTGATTTGCTTTGTAGTTTTCTACACAATGAGTTTACAGAGGCCAGTATCCTATATGATCTTCATCCATTCCTTTCTAATATTGTTTGTTTGTATTTTACATAATTGATTACTTTTTGGCCTACCTGTGGCTGTATATATGCTTCTGTCTCAGGATGACCGTAAATTGTGACTTATCAAACAATGTTAATAAAGGGCAACATGGAATTTCTAGCTTCAAATATAGCTGGGAACACCTGCAAGACTCTCTATTTGACCCAACTTTCATTTATTTCTTCAGTTATTTGTGTGCAAGAGAATTTCTTTTTTATTATTATTATTTTTATTGAACATATTTCATCATTTTATATCAGATTTACAATATTTACAGTGCTCCAGCATCAATAATACTCATATGTACATAACAATTAGATTCCTGGTTCTTCCTTTAACTATATACATTGCCTTTGAATTTTAGTGGACTTCTTAAATTACCTTTATATTCAATCTTTACTTCTATACTCTAACCATTTGTACTATGTGGTTCCAGACAAAATAGTATTCTTTCTTTTAATTCCAATGTTAACCTGTCCATCTCTGCGCAATCCAACACATTTCTTCATTTAAAAAAAATAAGGTGACCTTCATATGCATTCTTCCAAGACAAAAATGATAGGTGATTGCAACGTAGGACTTTTAAGTTTATATATCTGCCCAACTCAAAAACAACAACAACAACAGGCAAGAGTTGAAACACACTGGGGAGCTTAGAGATTTTAACAGGGAATGACCACATTACAGTACATTCATTCATTCATTTATTAGATTTGTATGCTGTCCCTCTCTGAAGACTCAGGGCTGCTAACAACAATAAAAAAGACAATGTAAACAAATCTAATATTAAAAATAATCTAAAAAACCCCAATTTAAAGAACCAATCATACATACAAGCATACCATGTTTTTTTTTAATAATTTTTTTATTGATTTTATAAGTTTACAAAAAACAAACCTATAACAGTGCACAGTGCATGTGCCCATCACCAAACAACACACACCCCCCATCACCCCCACCACCCCTATAGATGGATTCAAAGACTTTTGAATTATTTGTCTATCTATTGATCCTTGGCTCTATCTTGATACAAGCATACCATGTATAAATTCTATAAGCCTAGGGGGAAGGGAAAATTTCAATTCCCCCGTGCCTGACGACAGAGGTGGGTTTTAAGGAGCTTGCGAAAGGCAAGGAGGGTGGGGGCAACTCTGATATCTGGGGGCAGCTGGTTCCAGAGGGTCGGGGCCACCACAGAGAAGGCTCTTCTCCTTGGTCCCGCCAAATGACATTATTTAGTCGACGGGACCCGGAGAAGGCCAACTCTGTGGGACCTAACCAGTCGCTGGGATTCGTGTGGCAGAAGGCAGCAGAATTACTTTTCTCTCTAGTGCAGGAATTGTATGTCTGGTTGTGATCACTACAGCAGATATTTTATAAGAAAGGAAGCCCCTCATCTCTAAAACAACAATTTTGTGAGATTGCTATAAAGAGGGCCTGGAGGCTCTTGAAGTACATCTTGATACTTCCCTAAAGAACACTTCCATGTTCACGTGTACCATGGCCACATGTTTCCAGAAAAAAAACCAGCATTCGAGCTAGATAGAGCCAGCTGGTGCAGTGAGCTGCCCCACATCTCTTTGGGATTTATATAAATCAGCAAAAACAAAGCAATATTTTTTTCTGTGTGCTTTTCTGAGATTAACCAGAAACCTCTCCCAATAGAGGTTCCCCTCTAGATATCTCCAATCTTCCCTTGCTCAGTGATCATACAGTTTGGGGATGATGGAAATTGGACCCCGATAAATAGGATAGAAAGGAGGATATAATATACCTTAGACTGAAACATAAATAAACACAGTAATATTGAAATTTTCATTTAACTCTTTTGCTCTTTCTGCCTCTGACACTGGAAGAGCCAGGAATGAATGATTAAATGAATTCACTACTTTTATGATCTAGAGCAGTGTTTCCCATTTGCTGGCTGGGGAATTCTGGGAGTTGAAGTCCAAATAGCTTCAAGTTGCCAAGGTTGGGAAACACTGATCTAGAGATAATCAGATTCCAGTCAATTACGCACTATGTGACACTTAGTACTTCACACAACTTTTCAATAGTTAGTATTCACAACCAAGCACCAGCAAAATGTTAGATTTCATTTTCTTAAATCAAATGAAAGAGACAATACACTTTTTAATTTAACTTCCTCCTTAGAAGAGAGCCAGCACACAATTATTTTGCCCGCTTCCACTCTTATTTTATTAAGAATGATGGATTTTACAAAGAATGATCCTGGATTTGTAAAATACATTTGAAATGTTAAAGGAAGCAGGTAAACTTTTCAGAATAATTAACTCCATATTTCCAATTAGTACCGTATTTTTCGCTCTATAAGACGCACCTGCTGATAAGACGCACCTAGATTTTAGAGGAGGAAAATAGAACAAAAATATTTTGAGCCAAAAAGTAGCTATCACACATGAGCAAGTTCTTGCATCCATAATTCTATCCTTTCTATGTCTTCCTCCCTCTTTCCTCCCTCCCACTTTCCTTTCTATCTCTCCCTCCCTCTTTTCTTTCTATCTTTCCCTCCCTCTTTCCTTTCTATCTCTCCCTCCCTCTTTCCTTTCTATCTCTCCCTCTTTCCTCCCTCCCTTTTTCCTGTCTATCTCTCCCTCCCTCTTTCCTTTCTATCTTTCTTTCCCCCTGCCTTTCTCCAAGCCCTTCCTTTTCCCTCTCCCTAACTACCCCCTTCTCCCTCCTTTCTATCTCTCCCTCCCCCTTTCTCTCTCCCTTCCTTCATCTTTCATTCCCTCTCTCTCCATCCCTCTTCCTTTCTCTCTTCCTTCCTCCCTCTTTTTTGTTCTTTCTCTCTCCCTCCTTCCCTCCCTCTATGTCTTTCCCTCCCCCTTCTTCCCCCCTCTCTTTCTCTTGCTTTCTTTCCCTGTCTTTCTCTCTTGCTTACTTTCTCGCTTTCTTTCTCATTCTTTCTCCCCTCCTTTCTCTCTCTCTCTCTTTCTCTCTCGTTCACCACGCCGGCAACAGAGAGAAAAAGAGAGAGAGAGGGAGAGAGAGTGGAGGGCTCCGTTGTCTTCGCCTCTTCCCGACAGCTCTGCAGCGAAGAGGAAACAGTCGCGCACCGCCCCCCGGGAGCCCAGCCGATTTTTGGAGCCGTTTTGTTTTCAGCTGGGCTCCCGGGAAGCGGAGCATGGCCGGGTACCGTGTCTTCGCCTCCGCGCGCTGCCTCCGCCCGGCCGAGAACAAAACGGCTCCAAAAGTCGGCCGGGCTCCCGGGAGGTGGTGCGCGACTGTTTCCTCTTCGCTGCAGAGCCACACGGAGGCGAAGACACGGTGCCCGGCCACGCTCCGCCTCCCGGGAGTCCAGCTGAAAACAAAACGGCTCCAAAAATCGGCTGGGCTCCCGGGAGGCGGAGCGTGGCCGGGCACCGTGTCTTCGCCTCCGTGTGGCTCTGCAGCGAAGAGGAAACAGTCGCGCACCACCTCTCGGGAGCCCGGCCGACTTTTGGAGCCGTTTTGTTCTCGGCCGGGCGGAGGCAGCGCGCGGAGGCGAAGACACGGTACCCGGCCACGCTCTGCCTCCTGGGAGCCCAGCTGAAAACAAAACGGCTCCAAAAGTCGGCTGGGCTCCCGGGAGGCGGTGCGCGACTCTTCAGGGTTGGGAAGAGGAGAGGCGGCGACAGAGGCGGGACACTTTTGGTGAGTATATCGCCGCCCCCCCCTCTGCTCCAGCGCCTCCCCCCCCCTCCCTGCCTGCAGCTTCGCTCCATAAGACGCCGCTGATTTTTCATCCTACTTTGGGAGGAAAAAAACTGCGTCTTATGGAGCGAAAAATACGGTATATGCACAGCATACATTAACTAATGTACTTAGAGAAATGACTTTCTTGTTATATACTAAAATCTTTTTGTAAAACGTTGAGAACTTCAAAGGTGAATGGCAGCCAATTTTAAAAATCAACAGAGCCATTTTGCAGATGAATTGATATAGATCTTTACATATATAAACATTTAAAAGAAGTTTTAAAACATTCTGGACGTGTCTAAATTACCTAGTTTAATGAAATGACTTCAATTTCTTGTACAGTAGCACCTCTAGATACGAGCTGTTCCACATGCGAGTATTTCACGTTACGAGCTGTGAAGCGAGCAAAATTTCTGTTCGACACCTGAGCTCAAATTCAGGATACGAGCCGAGCGTCCACTAGGTGGCGCAAGTATTCAATTTTTCTCCAGTTATCTCCGCACGAAAAGCCAAATCTAAATGCATTTGTTCGAGATACGAGATGATCGACATACAAGGTCAGCTCTGGCACGAATTTAACTCGTATGTCGAGGTACCACTGTATTTGAAACTAGATTTAACTAAGTGCAAGAGGTGGGCAATTTCTCTCACAGAACATGTGAGCACCTTAAGCAGTAAAAAGCTAGATTTCTCAAAGAACATGTTTATTGGATACATCATACTGACACAGCTCCTGAAAACCAACTCTAAAGGTTCCTGTGATTACATCCTACCCCCCATTAAAAGAGCAAATAATTCTTTCCCCATATGTCTCCAATCACATTGTCCAATGAAAGTAGCTGGCAGGCTGCTTGGTCACACCTCTCCTCCTTCAACTTCCACCTGTTGGGATGACCTTGGTTCCCACAAGAACCTTGGTTTTGACTGATATCCGGTCTATCTACTTCCCCTTCCCTTCCCCTGCTCCCAGAGTTCATGGCTGAAGCAGAAAAGATGGCTTCAGCCGGGTTCGCTTCAGAATTTGCAATGTATAAATATTTGTTTTGGAAGTAAATTAAGATACATTAAGAAAATAAATTAAATTAATAAATTAAGATGTAATGAAACAATGACACACTAACAGCGATGGAAGCTAACAATTTATGGTCACCTATTTTTACATTTCCAGCCAGTAGGGATTAAATCCAATTATTCTGATATTGTTATAATACGTCTGCCATACCCACACATTCCTTAATCTTGGGTGTTACCAGACAGATGGTCATAAACTCATCAAAGGCGGAGCATGTATATGCTGCGGAACATTCTATAACTGTTGCTCTGCCGGCTCTCTGCACAAGCCTCTTCTTAAATGCAAAGTTAGACAAAACAGACACACACACGTGAAAAGTCAAGAATACTTTCTTTATCCACAGAAAAATAGAAGCAAAACCCCCTTTTGGTAGTCAAAGGGCTCACTTTCAAAGCAGTGAAATAACAAAACAAAACAAAACAAACTCAAAGCAATTAACAAGTAGCTGTGAAGTCATCACAGCTACTCTCCTTCAGACGTTGTCCAAACTCACACGTTTAACTATGATTTATGTTCAGAGTCCTGATATCAAAGCACAGAGTCCTTGGAGAATCCGGAGAGTCAAACCACATCCACTATCACGAACAGATAACCTTCCACATTGAGAGGCCGGCACGCTGTCCATTTAACAGCAGCCTTAATTAGTTGAACCACACCCAACCACAGGTGAACTCTCTTATCTCTTGTAATACCTGCGTAGCTGCTCTCTTCTATTCATGGCCCTTCACATGCGTGCGTCTATAACTGCTTCTTCATCAGAGTCCAGCGAAGATAAGGAGGAGGATGAATTGCTTCCTAATGGGCTGTCTGCCATGACCGTCTCTGAGGGTCCCATTTCACAATCACTCCCTGCTTCTGATGATACTTCGCTGTCCGAAGCAGTCGGCAGTAAAACAGGCCTTTGACACTGGGAGGATTCACCTACATCCACCCCCCACAATCCTTGGGGCAGGAGCTGGCCCAGAGCCGACCACAACAACTGTGATGGCTAACCTTTTTTAGTTCACATGCTCTCTACTTGGGGCTACCTTTGAAAAGTGTTCGAAAACTCCAGATCATGCAGAATGCAGCTGCGAGAGCTATCATGGGCTTTCCTAAATATGCCCATGTCACACCAACACTCCGCAGTCTGCATTGGTTGCCGATCGGTTTCTGGTCACAATTCAAAGTGTTGGTTATGACCTATAAAGCCCTTCATGGCATCGGACCAGAATACCTCCGGGACCGCCTTCTGCTGCACGAATCCCAGCTACCAGTTAGGTCCCACAGAGTTGGCCTTCTCCGGGTCCCGTCGACTAAACAATGCTATATGGCGGGACCCAAGGGAAGAGCCTTCTCTGTGGTGGCCCTGGCCCTCTGGAACCAACTCCCCCCCAGATATCAGAGTTGCCCCCACCCTCCTTGCCTTTCGTAAGCTCCTTAAAACCCACTTCTGTCGTTAGGCATGGGGGAATTGAGATATTCCCTTCCCCATAGGCTTATAAAAAATTTATGCATGGTATGTCTGTATGTATGATTGGTCTCTTAAATTGGGGTTTCTTTTTAAAATTAACTTTAAATATCAGATTTGTTTATATTGTTTTATTACTGTTGTTAGCCGCCCCGAGTCTGCGGAGAGGGGCGGCATACAAATTTGATTAATAAATAAAAAAAATAAAAGGGTGAGTGCGTGTACTAGCAGACGCGCATGTGCCCCCACACATTCCCTCCCCTCCCCACACATGCACACTCCCTACACCGCCTCCTGCATATGTGCACAATCCCCTCATTCCCGCGCATGCGCACAGGACTCATTGAAGCCTGGGACTGTGAAAAAACAGCCAAAAGGGCAAACTAGAAGTTCAGAAAAATTGACTCTCAGTTTGCCCTGAAGCCTCCAGAGGGTGAAACGACCTTCTTCAAGGCTGAAAATCAGCTGGCTAGCACGCATGCACACTGGAGCTGACATAGAGTAACGCCTTGCGTGCCTTCCAATATGGCTCCACTTGCCACTGTAGCACGGGTGCCATAGCTACCCCATCACAGTTCTATAAGTCTACGGAGTCTACGGAGAGGGGCGGCATACAAATCTAATAAATAATAATAATAATAATAATAATAATAATAATAATAATAATAACAACAACAACAACAACAACAACATATTAAATTTATATCTATAAATTAACTACTAAATTAAGATAAAAGTTTGGAACATTCCAAATATTTTAGAAAAACTCAGGGATAGAAAAGAGAAGCAGACAGGGCAGTTGCTGTTTTATACAATCTGGAAGATATGATTGCATCCATAATCAGTGTCCATAAGAAGAGTGCCTAAAGAGGGAATGACAGTTGTTAAGAGGAACAATAAGCCACAAAGTTGCACTCCTTCTCACCAATGCTTATTGAGAGATATATTACTAAAAATAAATATGATGTATACGTTTGAAATGTGCATCTGTCCACATAGTGTTCCTGACAAACTAAGCCCAAGAATTAACATACAGAGATATATTTCTAATAGAACAGAAATAGAAAACTATGAACCCCATAAAGATACATTAATATACGTAGAGTACTTTTTTAAAAACCTAGAGAAATAAAAATCAGCTTTGTTCTTTGTAGTTTTCACTTAATTCTATGGAAGGGGAAATTCTACATTATGGAATATAGTTCAATGAATCCAAAATCATTGACTAGTTCCACATGCCAGCACTCCATAAAGGTCAAGACAAGATTCTACTACAATAGCCCCTAGATGCAACTGTCAATTTATTCATGTATGGATGGATATGAAATCTCTATTCTATCCCTTCCATTTTTTGATTTGATCCCATTTTCTTAATAGTTAGTTCCTGGTTCAAAAATCATGTGATGGAGCAGTAAGTTTGGTTTGGTCTGGACATAGCATTGAGCAAACTAAGTATTATGGCTTATAAATTTACTGCTTAATGCAGGAGCATCTTTTACCTTGATAAAGCTAAGTTTAAGTAATGATGAGCTGTTCAATATACAATCAATACAATACATTAACATTCTACTTCTCTAAAAATATCATCTGTCTTATCATTGTAAATTTAGATGATAATTTCTCAGGAAAAATTGAATTTTAGAAAAAATAAATGAAACATTGCTATCATTTTTGTGTTTTTTTAGCCTCAGTTTTTTTAAAATGCAAATGCTTTTGTGAGATGCATTTTCTGTGACTCAATGAAAATTAATAATAAATTTATTATTAGCTCAACAGTGAAATAGGTGTCATAGAAGTTTAATAAAATTAGTAATGCCATGGATTTGAATTATATATATATGTATGTATGCATGTATGTATGTATGTATGTATGTATGTATGTATCATGTTTCTGCTGAATTTTTAAAATTAAGGGAGACTAGGATAGCACTATTTCGGCCTTGTTCTGGCCTCATCAGCTAGCCATACCCTTACTGGGATTTGATCCGGCAGCTTCTGCCTTGTAAGGCAGAGAATTAACCTCTAGGGCTAGGCCACCAGATCTGATCCCTTCAGCTTTGTACCAGGGAGGGGCTATATGTTCTTTCTGTTGGATCACCCTGGTATATTGAAGGAACGTCACAGCTCCTTTTTTGCCTCTAGGCCCAACCCAGGGCCATTTCAAGGCAGTTAATTTATTCATAGCCAACAAACTATGTTCTGTATGTATCATGTTATATATATATATGTCACATGTTTTTTTGCTGAATTTGAAAATAAAGGGAGACTAGGATAGATCTATTTTGGTCTTATTTTGGCTTCACCAGCTAGCCATACCCACTGGGACTTGAACCTGCAACCTTTGCCTTGTAAGGCAGAGAATTATCCTCTACGCTACAGTATCCAATCCTTTCAGCTCTGCATTGGGGAAGGGTTACATATTTTTCTGTCGAATCACCCTGGTGTATTGAAAGAACATCACAACTTCTTACTTGCCTCTCGAAGAATATATATATTCTTTGTAAAGAGAGACATACCAGGAAAGTTTGCATTCCTAATTTACTGTACTGTTAATCTACTGTACAAGACTGCAAGGAAGAACTAGTCTTCCTTGCAATCTAAAGAAATAAATCCTAGATTGTACCAAAAATTTTTAAAATTTCCTGGGTGTACAGGAAGCCCAGAAGCCAGTCTACTATAACATGCAATAGAACAAAACTCATAATACTCCAGTGAGCAGCAAAGTGATCCAGATTTGGGTGGGCAACTTCCTGTACATTGAAGCTGTAGACTTAATCCAACTTTGTCCATTACAAATAGTGTTTGACTTATGACTGGTTGCTTAACAATTGTTTGATGTTACGGCTGATCTAAAAAAACCCGATTACAACCCGGATTCAAAATTCCAATGACCTCCTCCACAATCACACGGCCAAACTTCAAGCACTCAATAATAAGGCCACATTTATAGCTATCTGCAGCATCCTACAATTATGTGACTGTGCTTTACAATAGTTTTGCCATCCTGCAATTATGTGACTGTGTTTTACAATAGTTTTGCCAAAGACCGGCACTTCCAGTTTTCAGAAAAACAGCACTAATAGCAAAACATTGGTTGGATTAATGACCACGCTATTCATTTAACAATCGCAAATATCAAATACTGGCACACAAAAAATTTGTAAAATCAGTTTGGTCAAGTGACTGACCAATTTTACAACCATCATGGCATACAAACATAATGGGAAGCTCCAGAGATGGCCTGCTACCGGTCAGAGGCTACGCTCCAGTAGGGATTTTCGTGATGTGCATGCAGCTGTACATTCCTGACATGTGCACGTATGCCTCTCCTTGAGATTTGGCTTCTGCGCATGTGCAATTAGCAAAATCTCATGTAAAGATGCTCATGTGATATTTTGACGAATTTTGCTTCTGTGCATACGCGAAAATAAAACTATCGGTGATAATTGCCAAAATCTCATTTGCGCGTGCAACCTCACGCAAGATTTTGCTTGCTGTGCATGTGCAGAAGCCAAGAATTGTATCAATGCACGCACACATGTGCCAGACATGTGCATGCCTGCAACAGCCTCAGGGGGCGCACCGGTAGCACCAAAGACAGGGGTCCTTCGCTGGCAGACTTCATTACATGTCTAGCACTACCTGTAAACTACCTATAAGCAAGTTTTTTGGTACCCATGAAAGCATAGGTTGATGATCACGACTTCCATTTTGCAAGTGAGGCGAGCAGTGTGGTCGGGCAGTAGGAAAAGCAAGTAGGATGCTTGGCTGCATAGCTAGAGGTATAACAAGCAGGAAGAAGGAGATTGCGATCCCCTTATATAGAGCGCTGGTGAGACCACATTTGGAATACTGTGTTCAGTTCTGGAGACCTCACCTACAAAAAGATATTGACAAAATTGAACGGGTCCAAAGACGGGCTACAAGAATGGTGGAAGGTCTTAAGCATAAAACGTATCAGGAAAGACTTAATGAACTCAATCTGTATAGTCTGGAGCAGGGGTCCCCAACCACCGGGCCGCGGACCAGTACCGGGCCGCGGGGCATGTTGCACCGGTCCGTGGAGTCAGCAGCTGCCGGCCCTCATGCCGCCACCCCCCTCCCTCCAGCGCTTCGCCTCCCGCCGGGCAAGAGGCCTCGGGAGGCAGGGTCTGCCGGCCACAGGACGATGGATGGGGCAGAGGGGCGGGAAGGACCGAGAGGCTCAAGCCTCTTTTGGCTTCTGCCGCGGGGCGCTTTTGCGTTTTTGGCTGGGGGAGGCAGGAGGGCCAGCCTGACCCCCTCTCTCCAGCGCTTAGCTCCCGCTGGGCAAGAGGGCTTGGGAGGCAGGTTCTGCCGGCCACAGGATGATGGCGGGAAAGAGGGGCGGGGAGGACCAGCACCCCCATGCTTAATCCCGCCCCCAACCACACCCCTTTCCGCCCCCACTGGGCCATAGAAAAATTGTCTTGCTGAAACTGGTCCCTGGTGGAAAAAACGTTGGGGACCACTGGTCTGGAGGACAGAAGGAAAAGGGGGGACATGATTGAAACATTTAAATATGTCTAAGGGTTAAATAAGGTTCAGGAGGGAAGTGTTTTTAATAGGAAAGTGAACACAAGAACAAGGGGACACAATCTGAAGTTAGTTGGGGGAAAGATCAAAAGCAACATGAGAAAATATTATTTTACTGAAAGAGTAGTAGATCCTTGGAACAAACTTCCAGCAGACGTGGTTGGGAAATCCACAGTAACTGAATTTAAACATGCCTGGGATAAACATATATCCATTGTAAGATAAAATACAGGAAATAGTATAAGGGCAGACTAGATGGACCATGAGGTCTTTTTCTGCCATCAGTCTTCTATGTTTCTATGTAACATGAGGAAAATATTTTTCTCCTCCTTCCCAGCCATGTGAACCAGAGCAGAGTCTTAAAGGATGAAAAAATAATTCCAAAGCCATATTCTTCCTGTCTTCCCTGTTTTGTTAATCTAAATATTGAATCAATACAAGACTGTTCAGACTGGACGACTGGAAATAATAAAAACTAAAAGAACACAAAAGAAAACCTTCTAACAGAAGGCCATGGGTGCAAACAGAAACATAAAAACCAAAGCATAGTTGAACTATGAAAAAAATCTAGTTGTTAATAGCAGGCACTATGAAGGGCCTTTCACAGAGCAATTTCCACACACAAATTTTGTTTGCATTAATTTTAAAACAGAAGGGAGGCATCCCCAAATTTATCTAATCTATGCACTGCAAGGTGTGGAGCATATGGGAGAAAACCGTATGCATCCTGAAGAGTCCCGTTACAAAAACAGTGACAAAATTACTTGATCCCTCTCTTTCTCTCTAGTTGATATGTGTGACAATTTTTCCTTCAGGGCAGACAGCATCTCCCTGGAGAAACAGATAACTCCTATGGCAGCCTGAATGTCTGTGACTAGAAATTTGTTAATCCAAGCAAATCAGAATATTCATTTCATGCAAAGAGCAATAGGAACATTTTTTTTCTAATAACATTAGAGCAGTGTTTTTCAACCAGTGTGCCGCGGCACACTAGTGTGCCGTGAGACATGGTCAGGTGTGCCGCGAAGCTCAGAGAGAGAAAGAAAACAAGGGAGAGAGAGAGAGAAAGCAAGAGAGACAGAGAGAAAACAAGAGAGAAAGAGAGAAAGAAAGAGAGAGAGAGAAAGAAAGAAAGCAAGAGAGAAAAAGAAAACAAGAGAGAAAGAAAGAGAGAGAGAGAGAGAAAGAGAGAGAAAAAGAAAAGAGAGAGAAAGCAAGCAAGGGAGAGAGCAAGAGAGAGGGAAAGAGAAAGAGAGGGAGGGAAGGTGGGAAAGAGAAAGACATAGAGGGAGGTAGGGAGATAGGGAGAAAGAGAGCAAAAAAGAGAGGAAGGAAGGAAGAGAGAGAGAAAGAAAGAGGGATGGAGAGAGAGAAAAAAAGAAGAGAGAGAAAGAAGGAGGGAGAGAGAAATAGAGTGAAAGGGAGGAAGAGAGAAAAAAAAATGGTCCAAACTTTTTTTAGCCCCCGCCCCCCCCAACTCAATGTGCCCCAGGGTTTTGTAAATGTAAAAAATGTGCCGTGGCTCAAAAAAGGTTGAAAATCACTGCATTAGAGAATGATAAAGGATCTTCAGGCAATTTTTCAGTCATAAAACGTTTGATCTTAACAAGCACAGGCTGGGTATTTATTTAGTGATCAAACAGGTTTTTGTGTGCGGTAACATTCTTCTTTTTTAGGTATTTGCTGGCCTCTGCCGGTAATATTCAGAAGCGTTCTCGCATTCCAGTGAAGAATATGTCACCCCGTTGGTAAATCTGTTCTGACAGGCAGTATTGTGCCATACTTATTTTTCCTTGCAATCTGCAGACGTAGGCTTCTCTCAACTGCAGGAAATTACAGCCCTGACATCTGTCTTCGCCTTTTTCCAGTTTGAAAGGTTGAATGAAAAGATTGAAGTTAACAGGGATGACTTTTTCTTGAGAAACTGGGGCTGTGTCATTTCATTTATTTATTTTTATTTGTTTATTTCGTCCAATACACAATACATATAGAAGAGAATAGACATGAGGTAATATATATAAAGAAAAATATAAAATAGAGGAGAAGATATATGAAAGGAAGAAAATATATATGACATATGAGATAAAGGAAAGACAATTGGACAGGGGACAAAAGGCACACTAGTGCACTTATGTACACCCCTTACTGACCTCTTAGGAACCTGGAGAGGTCAATCATGGATAGTCTAAGGGAGAAATGTTGGGGGTTAGGGGTTGACACTATTGAGTTTGGTAATGAGTTCCACGCTTCGACAACTCGATTGTTAAAGTCATATTTTTTACAGTCAAGTTTGTAGCAGTTAATATTAAGTTAGAATCTGTTGTGTGCTCTTGTGTTGTTGCGGTTGAAGCTGAAGTAGTCATTGACAGGTAGGATGTTGCAGCATATGATCTTGTGGGCAATACTTAAATCGTGTTTTAGGCGTCGTAGTTCTAAGCTTTCTAGACCCAGGATTGTTAGTCTATTTTCGTAGGGTATTCTGTTTCGAGTGGAGGAGTGAAGGGCTCTTCTGGTGAAATATTTTTGGACGTTTTCAAGGGTGTTGATGTCCGAGATGTGGTATGGGTTCCAGACAGATGAGCAGTAGTCAAGGGTCGGTCTGGCAAAAGTTTTGTAGACTCTTGTGAGTAGTGTGAGATTGCCAGAGCAGAAGCTACGTAGGATCAGGTTAACAACTCTAGAAGCCTTTTTGGCGATATTGTTGCAGTGGGCTTTAGCACTTAGGTCATTTGATATTAGTATTCCAAGGTCTTTTACTGAGTTGGCTGTGAGAATTTGTTTATTCAGTTTATATATGAGATTAGGATGCTTTTTGCCGATGTGGAGGGTAGAGCATTTGTTGGTTGATATTTGAAGTTGCCAGGTGTTAGACCAATCTGAGACTAAGTCGAGGTCTTTTTGGAGAGTAAATGTGTTGTCAGTGGTGTTGAAAAGTTTCACATCGTCGGCAAAAAGAACACAGTTGCTTGTGATATGATCGCAGAGGTCGTTGATGTAGAGAATGAAAAGAATAGGACCTAGTGCGCTGCCCTGGTCATTCTCCCAGACAGCAATGCAGATAGGCTTTATGACCAGAATTGAGACTGGAATTGAAGGTGCAAACCATTGTGGCTTTAAGTCAAGGCACCCATGTGACCAAGCAGAGTACTGGGATTCATCAGAAGGTGAGGGAATTGCAACACTCCCACCTGCCTATTTCCTTCCTCCATCTAGGCTGCCGTTCATAGCAGTACTCAACCACAGCACCTGGCCTGAAGTAGAGGCCCTGGGCCTTCAGCAGTCTCATCCAACTGCCACTGCCCTGGACTTCTACTTCGGCCCTAGTGGCACTCACAAAGGTTGCCTCACACTGTTCTCTAAGGCAGTGTTTCCCAACCTTGGCAACTTGAAGATATCTGGACTTCAACTCCCAGAATTCCCCAGCCAGCATTCGCTGGCTGGGGAATTCTGGGAGTTGAAGTCCAAATATCTTCAAGTTGCCAAAGTTGGGAAACACTGCTCCAAGGTGTAGAAGCCTTGGGGAACTGCGTGATTGCCTCCATCATTCAGGGCTTCCAAGGATCAACCACATGATGCTTATCTTCAGGTGGTTTTCTCCTGCTGTAGAGAAGCCCATGTTGCCTATCTGAGGAAACTCCCTGTCATACCAGGCCTTCTATCCTGAAGCCTGTCCACATAGGGCTGTCAGCAGCTCTACAAGAGTTTGTACAAAGTTTTCCCAAGGGCATAAATCCCAAAATCCAAATTTTGATCACATGACCAAAGGACCACTGCAATGGCCATAACTTTGAGCAGGAGTTGTAACTCTTTTGATTTAGCACCACTGTGATTTCAAACAGGCACTGAACAAATGGTCATAAACTGAAGATCGTAGAGCTATCATTGATTTATTTTATTTATACAATATATTTGCTGTCCATCTCACAGTTGAGGCAACTCATATTAGGAAGGCAATAAAGCTATTATATAATTGTTCTCACCTACGTATGTCCCTTGTTATCTAAGCACCTCTAGTTCAGACAATTCTATTTCAAAGGAACAAACTTGCTCCCAAAAGCCAAGCAAGATACCATGGATTATGCCACCAAAGTAGCAAATCATCCATTTATGCTGTAAACTGAAAAGCAGGGGTCCCCAAACTTTTTACACAGGGGGCCAGTTCACTGTCCCTCAGACTGTTGGAGGGCTGGACTATTAAAAAAAACTATGAACAAATCCCTATGCACACTGCACATACCTTATTTTAACGTAGAAAAACAAAATGGGAATGTACTATTTAGAGGGGGGGGGGAAGAAGTTTGAAATTCATACATGTTTGTTTTGTTTTTACTTTTCTTTTGTTAACATCTGATTGGCTATACAAGGTTTTCTTGGTTTATAGAAATATGTATAAAAATATTTATAGAAAAATATATAAAGAAAGAAGGAAGCACTTTTGCATAATGGTTAATAAGTTAAAAATATAATTGGTGTTGTACTTTTTGAAGTAACATTAAGGAGGGAACTTAATTAAAAGAAAATTATGTACCTGGATGAAAAAAAACTTTTGCAACTTTTTTGATGATTGATATTAGTTACTGACATTTTATTCAGGGAAAATTAGATGGTACATTGTATTGTTTGAATGTATGTTGAGAGAAAAATTTAAAAAAATTTACACCCCCCCAAAAAAGTCCTTCCTTCCATTCCCTCCATTCATTTCATTCTTCCTTCCTTCCTTGTTCCCTCCATTTCTTCTTCCTTCCTTCCTTCTTCCTTTCCTTCCTTCCTTTTCCCGCCATTTCTCCTTCTTTCCCTCCCTCCCTCCTTCCCACTTCTCTCTTCCCTCTCCCTTTCCCCCCCCTTCTTTCCCATTTGTTTTTTTCCCTCTTCCTCCTTCTTTCCCTCCATCATTTTCTCATTTTTCTTTTTCTCTCTCATATTCCCTCCCCCTCTCACTTGTTTTCTCTCCCTCTCTCTCTTGCTTTATTTGTCTCTCTCTCTCTCTCTCCTTTTCTTCTCTCTTCCTTCCTCTCTTCTTTTTTTTTCTGCCCTGCAACACGCTGCAGGGCAGTCGGCTGCAAGCAGAAGCTCCAAGACGGGACCAAGAGCCGGTCTTTCTCAGGGCTGAATTGTTGCAGCCTCTGAAGCCACCTCTGCCTCCGGGTGAAGGGATCTCCTCGGTGGGCGGCCTCGGAGGCTGCAGCAACGCAGCCCCGAAAAGGACCGGCTGTTGGTCCCTTGAAGCTGCCGCCGCCCAATGCGGAGATCCCTTTGCCTGAACGGAGGCGGCAGCGGCAGGGGGTTCAAGGGACCAACAGCCAGTCCTTTTCGGAGCTGCGTTGCTGCAGCCTCCGAAGCTGCCCACCGAGGAGATCCCTTCGCCCGGAGGCGAAGGCGGCCTCGGAAGCTGCAACAATTCAGCCCCAAGAAAGACCGACTCTTGGTCCCTTGAGCCCGCCACCCGCCGCCTCCGTTTGGGCGAAGGGATCTCTCCACTGGGCGGCAGCTTCAAGGGACCAACAGCCGGTCCTTTTCGGGGCTGCGTTGCTGCAGCCTCCGAGGCCGCCCACCGAGGAGATCCCTTCGCCCAGAGGCGGCCTCAGAGGCTGCAACAATTCAGCCCCGAGAAAGACCGGCTCTTGGTCCCTGGAGCCCGCCGCTGCTGCCTCCGTTCTGGCGAAGGGATCTCCCCAGTGGGCGGCAGCGGCGGCAGCTTTAAGGGACCAACAGCCGGTCCTCGTTGAGCTAAGCTTCCTTTGGCTTCCTTCGAGGCTGCAGATGAGCTTTGCAGCTTTGCCTCGAAGAAAGCCAAAGGAAGCTCAGCTCGGGGGCGAGCCTGAAGCAGCCGCCGCCGCCGCCTACTCCGCCCCGCGCTTCGGCCACGCTGGGGCCAAGTAAGCCGAGGCTAGGCCCATCGCCCCCGGCTCCAAGCACGGGGCCTGGGTGGTGGGCAAGCATCGGAAGGGCCTCGCCGTCGCCTGGCCGGGGAAAAGCTCCCCTCCCTGCGATCCGGGACGGCATGGCCGTTAACAAGTTAGTGCGTGGGGGGATCATATGGCTTGTTTACTGCCCCTTCCAGACGCTCTTGCAGGGCTTCTGGAGGAGGAGGCGGAAAGCCAGGGGGCGGGGAGGAAAGCAATTGGCCAATTTCTTTCTCGCCTTTAGGGAGAGGAACTATTGCTGCTCTGCCATAGGGTGCTTTCCTCCCTGTCCCCTGGCTTTCCTCTTCCTTGCCGCCGCCAGACGCTCAGCAGCAGAGTGGAGGGGAGATTCGGAAACTTAGTACTGTATATAGATGGTAAAATCTCATAGGCTGTCACGGGCCGGGTAAATGGCGTCAGCGGGCCGCATCCGGCCCGCGGGCCGGAGTTTGGGGACCACTGCTGAAAAGCATCCCTCCCCTGCTGGCTTCCTACCTCCATACAACCTATTGTTGGTATTTTTGAAATTCTCTGCGTTAGGAACTATTAGTCCTAAAGAAAAAATTCTCTATATTATACTCTTTCAAAGTTTGGTGAGCCTGCTTTCTTTGCAAGTGTTGTATTAAGTTTACTTTAATGTTTCTTTTCTGGAAAAAGCAGTCAAAGTATTTCTTAAATTCCTTGCAACACTCCTCTTATTAATCTCCTCTTTGTCACCCTCTCACAGTACTGGTTGGACAAATATGCTCTTCAAATTTCAAATAAATCCAGCAATCCAAACTCATTAGGAAGGGGTTTCTCAGATACGGTGTTTTCATGACCCATAAAATGATAAATGGATTTATGTAACCTTCCCCATGCTACAATAAAATTGTCAAGATGATCTGATAAGATACTTGTCAGGTAGGATAGGGATGCAATCTGGCAGTACTGTAATCCAGCTGTTACTGTGCAACGCAGCCACCCCGAGTCTTCGGAGAAGTCTAATAAATAAACAAGTCTAATAAATAAATAAATAAACAAACAAACAAATGAATAAATAAATAAATAAATAAAATATAATAATAATAACCTAAGCTTGCACATGCAATGTTGGATTGTTATCAGAACACAATTCTTGTAATGGCAGGTGGGAATGATCATGGAACAGGAAGAAGAACTGAAGATTATGGTCATATAAGTGAACTGAGTCATAGACATATGACAAATACAAATGATAGGAGAGGAAGATTTCAGATTTTCAGGCTTACAAGATCAGTTTAAACATCAATGTCAGTCTTGAAGGTAGAGTCCAGGCAAGAAGCACACTCAGATGTATTAGCTCTAACTTTGTAAAATTACATTAACAGAATCTTTGTAAGTCTGAAGTATATCTCTTCCTAACTCACCTTTGGATGCAAGACACTAAGGAAGTTCCAGCTGGATTTGCAAAAATGTATCCAAACCTGAAACCAAATTGTTGGAGATGTAGAAATAAAAATGGGACATTCTTTCATCTATGGTGGACATGCCCCCAAATAAAAAAAATATGGAAATAGGTTAAAATGTGGATCTTCGAAATTACTACAATTAAATTGATATTAAAACCAGAAATCTTTCTTCTAGGCATAATAAATCAAAAACTTTAAAAAGACTACTACTATTTAATCAGAATCACAATAGTGCAAAATTGGAAAAAAGAAGAAACACCATCAGAAAGAGAAATGATAAAAAAGATATGTGACTGTGCAGAAATGGACAGATTAACCCAAAAAAATTAAAGACAAAGAAGAATCAAAATATTACGAAATTTGGAAGAAATTTTACGACTGGGTAGAGATAAGAAGAAATAATAGTAGTAAATAAATTAGATGTTCTCAATATCAATCCAAAATATAAAACTAAGATCAAATCAATCTGACTTTAGATTAACTGAATGATAGAAAAAATACTTGATAACCGCTGATGCCATAAGCTGTATTATGATATCATAAAAGAAGAACTGTGTGGCTAACAGTTCAACTGGGAGGGAGGGGGAACTATGGGCAGTTCTGTAAAGTATATCTTAGATTGTAAGTACAACACCTTGACAAAAAAGGAAGTTCCTTTGAGAGAGCTTACCGTGTGCAACTGTGCATATTCTGTGGGCTCAATTGCTCCTTACTTGTCTATTGTCTAGTTTGCTGCACCTCCTTCTATCGGCCAAAGTCATCCAAAGTGTTGGTCATGACCTTTAAAGCCCTACATGGCATTGGACCAGATTACCTCCGGAACTGCCTGCTACCGCACGAATCCCAGCGACCGATAAGGTCCAACAGAGTTGGCCTTCTCCAGGTCTCATCGACTAAACAATGTCGTTTGGCGGGCCCCAGGGGAAGAGTCTTCTCTGTGGCGGCCCCAGCCCTCTGGAACCTACTCCCCCCGGAGATTAGAACTGCCCCCACCCTCCCTGTCTTTCGTAAACTACTCAAGACTCATTTATACCGCCAGGCATGGGGGAGTTGAGATAGCTCTTCCCCCTAGGCCGTTACAAGTTATGCATGGTATGTTTGTGTGTATGTTTGGTTTTTAGTTGTTTTTTAGTATTGGATTGTACATGTTGTGTTTATTATTGTTGTTAGCCGCCCCAAGTCTGCGGAGAGGGGCGGCATACAAATCCAATAAATTATTATTATTATTATTATTATTATTATTATTATTATTATTATCCCTACATATCATAATGTTCCTATAGCCAGGTCTTTCCTTCAGCAGCCTTCGTGCTTGTAGCAATGGCTCCTTCAACAGCTCCAACCACTACTCAATGCTACACAAGAGGACACAGAAATGGCTGAGGTTTACTTTCCTAGTCTCATTTTACTCCTCTTCCAGGGTCAGCTTTTCCTGGGTCTTGGTGCTGAGTCCACCTGCCTCTACCAGTCACTGCAGACAAGCTGGCTTCCTATAAGGAAGTATCTGTCAAGCCAGTGCAGACGTTGGTGATAAATTAATGGCTTGCCACATTATGGAAGACCTGATGTTCATGGGAACTTGGGAGAGGAGATTTCAGGAGGCAACAGATGCAGCTGTAAATCATTCTGTCAAGTGGTTCCAAGGACAGCTTAAGCCCACCCACCAGGGCCGGAAGCAAAGGAAGGACTGGCCATGCTGGCACAATCTGATTGGGCAACGTGACAAGTTTGTGAGTGGGGGACAAGGAATGTGAACTTTCAAGTGAGTGGGAAACTCAGAACCAGGTTTCCCTGTGTAGGTGTCAGGATGGCTCTGGAAATAAATTGGAACTTTGAGGAGTACTTTGACTCGGATTCTAATTTAGTTCGGATTTACCTGGAACCTTGAGAGCATCATCTTTCTGCAAGGGGTAAAAGAAGCACAAAGCTCAGGATGCCTAGAGCAGTGTTTCCCAACCTTGGCAACTTGAAGATATCTGGGCTTCAACTCCCAGAATTCCCCAGCCGCTCCAAACTTGACTGTAAAAAATATGACTTTAGCAATCGAGTTGGTGAAGCATGGAATTCATTACCAGACTCCGTGGTGTCAACCCCCAACCCCCAACATTTTTCCCTTAGACTTTCCACGGTTGACTTCTCTAGATTCCTTAGAGGTCAGTAAGGGGCAAGCATAAGTGCACTAGTGTGCCTTCCGTCCCCTGTCCAATTGTCTCTCCTATATTTTATATATCTTTTCTCCCATCCATATATCCTTCCTCTACTCTTCATTGATGTATTCTATTCTCATATCTCTTCTTCTATCCCTTCCCTGATATTTACTACTACACGTTTTTATTCTCCTTAACTTTCAATTTGTATTGGACAAAATAAATAAATAAAATAAATAAATAACTAAATAAACTACAGTGATACCTCATCTTACAAACGCCTCATCATACAAACTTTTCGAGATACAAACCCGGGGTTTAAGATTTTTTTTGCCTCTTCTTACAAACTATTTTCATCTTACAAACCCACCGCCACCACTGGGATGGGGTTTCCCAGCGAAGGGATCATCAGTGAAATCGCAGCATCGCAAAAACACAGAGGTCCGGAGGTGGGGTTTCGAGAACTTTGGTGTTTTTGCGATGCTGCAATTTCACTGATGCTCCCTTCGCTGGGAAACCCCACCTCTGGACTTCCATTGCCAGCAAAGTGCTCATTTTTGCAATGCTGGGATTCCCCTGCAGCATCGCAAAAACACAGAAGTCCAGAGGTGGGGTTTCCCATGGAGGGAAGTCTCAGGGGAATCCCAGCAGTGCAAAAACGGGCGCTTCGGCTGGCAAAAGGGGTGAATTTTGGCCTTGCACGCATTAATCGCTTTTCCATTGATTCCTATGGGAACCATTGTTTCACCTTACAAACTTTTCACCTTAAGCACCTCATCCTGGAACCAATTAAGTTTGTAAGACAAGGTATCACTGTATAGTCATAGGTTGAAGACAACCTGAACAGTGATATACTGTAGTCAATTCTAATAACCAGAAAAACAGCAGTTGGCATGCCTGAGCATGATTGATTTAATATGACAGGATCCTAATATTGCTCCGTTCACTCAATATTGATACATCCAAGGAAGGGATCTAAAAAGGAAAAGCATTTTCAGCAAAGTGAATTCAGGACTATTTTTATAACATTTATTTGTCAATCAAAAAAGTTCAGCGCATTTCAAATAAATGGTAAACAATTATGTTTCCAGCCCTGCTCCCCCTCCCACCCACCCAAAAATCCCAGAATCAATAAAACAAATTTAGCTGTCTGAAAAAACCATGTCCTCTTTCCACTTAATGTTAGGGTGGATCTCATGTAACAGAAAAAGAATCAACCAAGCATCATTAGCCTCATAAAAACAAATTAAGTTGCAATTCAAAATGTTATTAATTATTAGGTTCTAAATCTATTGTTCTAAATAAATTAATATTCAGACAAACAGATCAGCCATCTGCAACTTAGCAATTGCCAGACATTCTGGGCCCGTGAAATTGTTGCCCAGAAGCCTTTTCATAGCAGGGAGCTGGATACTGTATTTCTGTTACACGATTAAGATTAGTGGAAGAGTTCTCTGTGGCCAATTAGCAGATTTTAAAATTGATTAACATATTCTGGTACAGAGGGGATTTGCAACTAGCTACTCTTCAGCAGGGAACCGAAAAGTTAAATGTGAGTTCCCATACATTATACGTCAGTCACACACACACAGTAATGGGCAGCCAAAAATTTTACTGCCACATTGTGGGTGTGGCTTAATGGTCATGACTGGGTCGGAGTGGCTTGCCAGCCATGTGACCAAGGGGAGTGGCTTGAACGATCATCATAGTTCAAGTGAAATGTTAAGTCCTTGACTTACAACCTTGCCAGTGTTGCTCGCTGGGGTGACAATTTGCTTCGCGTTTCCTGCACTCTCCTTCCTGGGTCGCCCTCCCCACTTCAGGCTAGATAGCTAGACAAACGGGTGCTGCCGGAAGCATAAATGCTGCCAGCGCCACTTCCACCCACACCTTCTGCTTGCACTTCAGGCGGGAGGTAGCCGCGGGAGGCTGCAGGGGACCGGGCAGGAGAGAAGGAAGCTCATCTAAAGCCAGTAGGAAAGAAAGAGGGAAAAAAGCAAGGAGCCCAGATGCAGCAGCAGCAGCAACAGGGAAAAAAAGGAGAGCGGAGTCGAGACCAGTAATCCAGGAAGTGACAGCCGCCGATCAGCTGGAGCTTCATTTCCACCAGTAGAACTGCATTCCACCCTGTCCTGCTTGCTGCCCACCCCTGTATGTATGTACGTACGTACGTACGTACATACATACATACATACATACATACATACATACATACATATGGTTAGAAAGTCTTGAAAACTGTTATCATTGGGAGGGATTACTTTCCTCCCAATTACAATTAATTTTTTTTAGTCCACAACCTTCTAAAGAGATAGTGATATATACACACACATTTCAAATCCCTATAGAATTCTATGATACACTATCTCTTTAGAAGGTTGTGGACTAAAAAAATTAATTTTAGAGAATAACATTGTAATTGGGAGGAAAGTAATCCCTCCCAATGATAACAGTTTTCAAGACTTTCTAACTGTATGTATGTATGTATGTATGTATGTATGTATGTATGTATGTATGTATGTATGTATTTTTATTTATTTATTTTATTTATTGGATTTGTATGCCACCCCTCTCCACAGACTCGGGGCGGCTAGCAACAGCAATGAAACAGCATATAATAACAATCCAATACTAAAACAGTTAAAAACCCTTATTATAAAACCAAACATACGTAGACACACCATGCATAAAATTGTAAAGGCCTAGGGGGAAAGAGTATCTCAATTCCCCCAAGCCTGGCAGCAGAGGTGGGTTTTAAGCAGCTTACGAAAGGCAAGGAGGGTGGGGGCAGTTCTAATCTCTGGGGGGAGTTGGTTCCAGAGGGCCGGGGCCGCCATAGAGAAGGCTCTTCCCCTGGGTCCCGCCAAGCGGCATTGTTTAGTTGACGGGACCCGGAGAAGACCCACTCTGTGGGACCTAACTGGTCGCTGGAATTTGTGCAGCAGAAGGGGGGCCCTGAGATAACCTGGTCCGGTGCCACGAATGTATGTATGTATACACACACACACACACACGACTTTCTAACTATACCATTGAGAAGTCATTCTTAGTAGAATTAAAGAATCCTATCACTGAAGTATTTGGATCATTTTTCCATCTTTTTCTAAGGAATTCAAATTAAAGCCTCTCAGTCAGATGGGTGTCTAACCTCTAGGTGAAACTACTCAGTGAAGGGGAACTCATTGCTTCTCTGGTTTATTGCATCCATTCTCAAACTGCTCTTGCTGTTAATTCTTTTTTTAACCTTGAGTTGGAATCTGCCTTCCTATTATTTAAATCCATGTGTTATCTATAATGAGAGGACATGTCCTTATTAACTTACTGTGAGAAAAACCCCAAACTTTTAATTTTCTTATTTTCTTCTTATTTCTCCACATACAAACACAGCAACCTCTCATTAGAGCAGCAACAATGTTTTGAATACAGTGGTACCTCAAGATACGAACCCCTCGCCATACGAACATCCCCAGATACGAACCCAGGGTTCGGATATTTTTTGCTTCTTCTTACGAACGTTTTCCGTCTTACGAACCCGCCCCCGCCGCCCGGCTGTCGCTTTTTGAAACAGCCGGGGGGCTTCCCAGGGTCCTCCTGAACTCGAACACCAAACCCGAACTTCCGGGTTCGGCATTCGGGAGGCCGCCGAGAAGCCCCCCAGCTGTTTCAAAAAGTGACAGCCGGGCGGCGGGGCTTCTCGGCGGCCACCCAAACCTGAACTTTTGCTGAATTTCCGGGTTCGGCATTGGGAGAACGCTGAGAAGCGCCCGGCTGTTTCAATTGAAACAGCCGGACGGCGCCGGTTTTTTGCGGGGGCTTTTTTGTTGCACGTTCATTTTTCATTGTTTCCTATGGGAAACAATGTTTCGCCTTACGAACCTTTCGCCTTACAAACCTCCCCCGGGAACCAATTAGGTTCGTATATAGAAAATGTCCAGATTTTCAGTTAGTTGGCAGGCCACTCAATTTCTTTTAATCCTCTTAATCCACCTTCGTTGCTTCAGAAGCTTTCCATATTTTACTCTCATGTAATAAAAAATGAGATGCTAATCATTAATATCTGCAGTCTCCTCTACTTCTGCCATCAACCTTGTGAATATTATGCTTCCAAGATGATAAGAATTGGAATTAATACATACTAATTGTAATTTTAGCTTCAGCTATGGATATTAGTTTTTTGCTCCTTTTTATATTCATATCAAAATTAATATGAAATTAGATTTCTGCTGCAGAATAATAAGCAAAAAATTAAATAACCTATCCTTTTAACCCAAAGGAAACACAACAACTATTATTGTTAATAACAACCAAGCAAGTACTTACATTCATATAAAAATAATGATTGAAGCAGATTTTTTGTCAATTTAATATGTTCCATATGTGTTAGACTAACGACATACCTACTGCATTCCCAACATCTAGAGAGCACAAGCTCGGGGATCCAAATTTCTCTAGGTCACATCATTGGATCAAGTCAGCAACAGAAGATATGAAAATATGTAACATTTACTGTATTTTTCAGAGTATAAGATGCACCGGAGTATAAGACACCCCTTAGTTTTGGGGGAGGAAGATAGGGAAAAGAATCTGCTTACCAGATATTCATCTGGCTAGCATCCTTAGTCTGGTCAGTTTCAGCACATATTTTATCCCCTGCTTAGGGCTTTAAAAGAAATTTATTGGAGAGAGTAACAATGAAAGAGCTTGCAAGCCAGTAAGAGCTGGGAATGTTGTTAGCACCTGGTTAGGACTAGAAAAAAACATTTAGAGCAAGTAAAGCAATGAAAAAAACCCTGCAAAAAACAGGGCTTGGAAAACATTCTTTACAGAGAGTAACAAAGAAAGAGCTTGCCGGTAAGGACCGGGAACATCGTTAGCACTTGGTTAGGGCTGGAAAAAAACCTATTCTGAGCAAGTTAGAGCAATGAAAAAACCACTGCAAAGATTTAGGGGCTTGGAAAACATTCCTTGCAGAAAGAAACAATGAAAGAGCCTGCAAGGCAAGAGCTGGAAAGATCGTTAGCAGCTAGTTAGGGCTGGGGGGGGGGGAAGCTACATTCAGAGTATAAGGCCCACCCAAATTATCAGCCTCTTTTAGGAAGGAAAGGATGTGTCTTATACTCTGAAAAATACGGTAATTGGTTTGAATAAAATTCTATGGCAAATATATATACTGTTTGCCAAAGACATTTCTATACATCAAAATGAGACACAAATTTAAAACAAAGTCAATTTGTGTAAATAAATTGGTGGTTCACATAGAATCTAAACCATAGTTTGCTTAAATGAATACACCAGAATAGACTAGATTTATAACATACACTAAGTTAAATCCATGAATCACATTGTGTGAGCCCATTGAATTACAGTGGTCCCTCGATCATCGCGAGGGTTCCGTTCCAGGACCCCTCGCGATGATCGATTTGTCGCGAAGTAGGGGTGCGGAAGTAAAAACACCATCTGCGCATGCGCAGATGGTGTTTTTATTTCCACCGCAGCAGCGAGGAGCCGAAGATTGGGTTTCCCCGCCGCCTCGCTGCTGCTGCTTGTCCGCGCGCGTGCCGCCCGCCCCCCCCCCCGCGCTGTTGCTGGGGCCGCTTCTCAGCTGAGAAGCGGCCCTGGGGTTTCCCCGCGCGCGCGCGTGCCGCCCGCCCCCCCGCGCTGTTGCTGGGGCCGCTTCTCAGCTGAGAAGCGGCCCTGGGGTTTCCCCGCGCGCGCGCGTGCCGCCCGCCCCCCGCGCTGTTGCTGGGGCCGCTTCTCAGCTGAGAAGCGGCCCTGGGGTTTCCCGCGCGCGCGCGCGTGCCGCCCGCCCCCCCCCCGCGCTGTTGCTGGGGCCGCTTCTCAGCTGAGAAGCGGCCCTGGGGTTTCCCCGCGCGCGCGCGCGTGCCGCCCGCCCCCCGCGCTGTTGCTGGGGCCGCTTCTCAGCTGAGAAGCGGCCCTGGGGTTTCCCCGCGCGCGCGCGTGCCGCCCGCCCCCCCACGCTGTTGCTGGGGCCGCTTCTCAGCTGAGAAGCGGCCCTGGGGTTTCCCCGCGCGCGCGCGTGCCGCCCGCCCCCCCGCGCTGTTGCTGGGGCCGCTTCTCAGCTGAGAAGCGGCCCTGGGGTTTCCCCGCGCGCGCGCGTGCCGCCCGCCCCCCCCACGCTGTTGCTGGGGCCGCTTCTCAGCTGAGAAGCAGCCCTGGGGTTTCCCCCCGCGCGCGCGTGCCGCCCGCCCCCCGCGCTGTTGCTGGGGCCGCTTCTCAGCTGAGAAGCGGCCCTGGGGTTTCCCCGCGCGTGTGCCGCCCACCCGCCCACGCCGTTGCTCGCGCCTTACCGGGGCAAGAGGGGGAAGACCCAGGGAAGCCTCTGCCCGGCGGGGAAACTCCACCATCTACGCATGCGTGGAAGGGCACGCATGCGCAGATGGTGGAGTTTACTTCCGGGTTGAAAACTCGCGATATAGCGTTTCGCGAAGATCGAGATCGCGAAACTCGAGGGACCACTGTATATTTTATTCAGAAACCACGAGCTGCCATGCCACTCGGTGTAAGTTTCAACTATCACTGCCAAAAGCCATCAGCAAACCACTTGCACAGGAAAACAGAATGAAGTCAAGTTCTGCAGTAATTATGAGGGAGAAATGAAGAGCATTAAAGTGCTTGTAATGGTCTCTGGGAATTACTTTAGCAGATAAAAAAGAAGCACTACAATATAGACAAGCTTTGTATCTTAGCCTACAGAAGAAAAAAGGTATAGGAAGCATCTCAGAAATTTTTCTGGAAAGTTAAAGTTAAGGCGATGATAAATGCTTTCAGTCTTGCAAGATTCAGTTACTGTGACTTTACAATGAAGATAATGTTAGTACTCATGGTTTGTATTTCTTATCTGGATTGCCAGGTTTGGCAGCTCTGATAGTGCTCTTGTCTCTAGTTCTTCTGATTTCTCTAAACCAGCTTTCTTTGAAACCACAACTAATATAATGTGGAGACACAAATGAATGAGAGCATATTGCATCTGTTCTCCACTGACAATACTATCAGCTCCATTGTCTATGGAAATTCTTAGCCATTCAGGTCATAGTTGTCCCAAAGGTGCTTTTTTCCAAGAGGGAACTTTTTTTTTCTTTTTCTTTGAAGATTTTTCAAAGTGAAACTCTGTATGCAGCAAACCGCCTACCTCAAGCGGGCGTCTTATACCTATATGACCTCACTCAGTTCACATAGCCAGGATAATGTAGGACACTATCCCTGGCTGGTATGTGATCTCATCTAGGTTGTATCTCTCCACTCCAGGGGAAGGATACTGCACAATCCCCCTTCTCTCTCCACTCCAGGGGAAGGATAATGCAAAATCTAGTATCAGGAAGAATAAAGCTTCTCTCTTGTAACTTCAAGTTGTAGTACTTTAAATTTGTGCTTTTTTCAGCATTTCTGAATGAATCCATAGTTTTTGAGCAGTACAGTACTTTAATTTCTAGTTTTACTATACACCTATCAGAAAATCACTGAAATTAAACTGCAACAAAAGCAGACATTTTTAGCATCAAAAGTAACTTCCAGCCCAAAACTGCATGTAGAGTCAAAATTAAGACCTGCAAGAAGTTGAGCTGTAGAGTCCTATGAACATAAGCAATACCCAGCTGGATTAAACCCCTTTCGCTTCTAGTCCAGTATTTTGTTTTACAGCAGCAGTCATGCAGCCATCAAGACTACTAAGCACTGATTTCTATGGTTTCCACGAACTGGACCAAATTAGCACCATATCTCATGATAAATTTAACTGATATTGGAAAACAAAATAGGCGTTGATTGCTTACCTGAACGCCTCTTCTCGTACGGTGAGCGGGTACAGCAGTCACATGGGTTGCTCATGTCCAATCCGGTGGAACTGAGCCTAGTATTAAAAAAGCTTGCCGGATCCGCCCCTTCCCCAGAATTCGCGAATCCATAGACTAGGCTCAGTTGTGAAGCTCTGTAGTGTTCAACTCTCATTGTTAGAGGAAGAAAGATATAGAAAGGTAAAGAAGACACATACAAGGGCGGGAAGTGACTGCTGTACCCGCTCACCGTACGAGAAGAGGCGTTCAGGTAAGCAATCAACGCCTATTCTCCGTACTGAAGGAGCGGGTCCAGCAGTCACATGGGACATACCCAATAGATGGTCCCTAGGGTGGGATTAGCTTGCTATCGTGTGAGATAACGGATTGGAGTACCCTTCTGCCGAAGGCAGCGTCCGCTGAAGCGTAAGAATCAATCTTGTAGTGCCTGATGAAGGAATTTGGCGAGGCCCAAGTGGCTGCTTTGCAGACCTCCTCCAACGGGGCTTGAGTCGCCCAAGCGGCCGAGGTGGCTGCGCTCCTGGTGGAATGCGCTGTGATGTTCCTTGGAACTGAGAGGGAGGCCGACTCATAGGCCTTAGATATAGTCCCTCTGATCCAACGGCCTATTACTGTTGAAGACACTTTGGCCCCCATGACTCTGGGATGATATGCTACAAAAAGTGCTTGTGACCTCCGAAAGGGTCCTGTGCGTTGGATATAGATTCTCAGCGCTCTGGTGAGATCCAGGGTGTGCCATCTAATTGCCAAGGGATGGTCTCGTTGGAGGCAGAAGGAAGGTAGGACAATATCCTGAGATCTGTGGAACATGGAACTGACCTTGGGTAAGAAGGTGGGGTCCAGTCGCAAGACTACCTTGTCCTGATGGAATTGACAAAGGTCCTGCCTGATTGAGAGGGCAGCCAGCTCCGAAATGCGTCGGGCAGAAGTAATAGCCACCAGGAATGCTACCTTAAAGGATAGGTACCTGAGGGACGCCGATTTTAGGGGTTCGTATGGTGCCTGCGTGAGGGAATGGAGAACCCGTGGCAAATCCCAGGATGGATACCTGTGGACCTTGGAAGGTCTGAGGTTGGCTATGCCCTTGAGGAATTCCTGAACTTCAGGGAAGGATCGGAGAGGCTGTCTGCGGGGACCCCCTAGGACAGATGAAATGGCTGCCAGATGACGCCGGAGGGTGCTGGTGGAAAGTCCTTTATGGAAGCCTTGCATAAGGAAGGAAATTATTCTGTGTATGGGAATGCACAGAGGGGAGAGACCTTCCTGTAGACACCACTGGTGAAACTTGGACCACGTGTGGTCGTAGATTCGATTGGTCGAACCCCTTCTGGCCTTTAAAATGACCTCCACTGAATCGGGGTCATGACCACGCAGTTCTAAATCTCTCCTGATAACAGCCAGGCGGTGAGGTGGAACCACTCCGGGTCTGGATGGAAAGAGGCCCCCTGCCGCAGCATATCCCCCGAAACGGGGAGTCGCCAAGGGTCCTGGACGGACAGCTGTTGGAGATCCGCGAACCAGGGCCGGCGGGGCCAGTGAGGGGCGATTAAGATTACTCGGGCCCTCTCGGTGAGGACCTTGTGAATCACGTCCGGGAGGATTGGAATTGGAGGAAATGCGTAGAGTAGGCCTGGAGGCCATGGACTCCGGAGGGCATTGATTGCTTCCGCTCCCGGGGATGGAAATCTGGAATAGAAGCGAGGGAGTTGGGCGTTCGCATTGGTCGCGAAGAGATCCAGGATTGGTAGGCCGAATCTGAGGGTGATTTGATGGAACAGGTCTTGATGGAGGTTCCACTCTCCTGGGTCTATCGTTGCTCGGGATAGCCAATCCGCCTGGACGTTGAGACTCCCCGAGATGTGATCGGCTAGGAGCGACTGGAGATGTTTTTCCGCCCAAAGGCCCAACTTGAGGGCCTCCCTCATGAGAGCTTTGGATCTCGTGCCCCCCTGTCTGCAAATATGGCTTTTCGTGGCAATGTTGTCGGTGAGAATGAGAACGTGCCGGTTGGGAATGCGAGGAGAGAAATGCTTCAGAGCCAGGGAAACGGCTCTTAACTCTAGCCAATTGATTGGCCTGGAAGCTTCCTCCGGGGACCACGTGCCCTGGGCTATCATCCCCTGGGCGTGGGCGCCCCATCCCGATAGACTGGCATCTGTGGTGATGACAAATTGATCCGGGCACCTGAACGGGGATCCTCTGTCCATGGCCGGAGACTTCCACCACTTGAAGGATCTGCGAACACTCAGTGGGATGACAATGCGTCGATTTGAGTTGCTGTGCCCTGATCTCTGAAAAGGTAACAGGAGCCACTGGAGTTCCCTAGCATGAAGGCGAGCCCAGGGAATGATGCCTATGCATGACACCATCTTCCCCAAAAGGGAAGATAGAGTAACTATGGAAACTGAAGAATTAGATAAAATGTTAGAAATTAACTCCACTATACTGAGTTTTCTCTCGGGAGAGAGAAAAACCTGGGAGGATTCTGAATCAATAATGGATCCCAGGTGAGAAATGGATGTGGAAGGTTGGAGGTGGCTTTTATCAAAGTTGATGGAAAATCCATGGTCCTGAAGGACTGACATGGTGACAGAAAGGTCTGTTTTCACTTTCTCTAGGGAGTTCCCATGAATCAAAATATCATCAAGATAACATAAAATGTGGATGGGAGACGCCCGGATATAGGCCGCCAGGGACCCCAAGAGCTTTGTAAAGACCCGAGGGGCCGAGGAAAGGCCAAATGGCATCGCCCTATACTGGAAATGCCTGCCTTGAAAGGAAAAACGTAAAAATTTTCTGTGGCATTTGGCTATAGGAATGTGAAGGTAGGCCTCAGTGAGGTCTAAGGAGACCATGAAATCTCCCGAGTGAATGGCGGCCAAAATAGAAGACAAGGAGTGCATCTTAAACTTCCTATATTTGATGAATAGATTTAGTTTCTTTAAATCCAAAATAGCTCTCCAACCTCCGGAGGACTTTGGAACCATAAATAGGATGGAGTAAAAACCTAGGCCCTTCTGACCGGAAGGGACCGGTTGAATGGCTCTGATGGACAATAGATGAGAAATGGCCTCCTCCATACGGTTACAATCTGAGGATGACCTGGGAGAAGGGCAGGAAATAAAACGTTTAGGGGGAGGAGAAATAAATTCTAAAAGAAGGCCTGTTTGAACAGTGTCAATGACCCAAGGGTCCTTGGAGGTGAGACGCCAATTAGAGGCGAAATGAGCTAGGCGACCCCCTATGGGAATAGAGGTAAGATTACCATCTAGGTTTTTTTGAAGCCCTGTTAGAGGAAGCTCCCCTTTGGAAGCGAAACCCTCTACCCCTGGAGTTCCTACCTTGGGAACGAAAGCGGGGGGAATACTGACCTGGAGATCTCTGGTAGGAAGCCGCTTGATCTTGCTGGCGCCCTGGGCGACGAAAGGACTGCGTTTTGGTAGCCTTTTTTGTGGTTGGACCCAAAACTTTCTTCTTGTCCGTGGTTTCCGTGAGGAGTGGATCCAGAAGATCACCGAAGAGAAGGTCGCGCTTTAAGGGACCCTGGGATAACTGCCACTTTTGGCGAACTCCCGCTTGCCAAGGGCGAATCCATAGGAGTCTTCTTGCCGTTGTAGAAGCTGCAATAGACTTAGCAGAAAATCTAGTAGATTGCAAGGTGGCATCAGCCACGTACTGGGCAGCTGCAAAGACCTTGTTGAAGTCTTGTTGACCTCTCAAGTCATCGGGAGGAATATGCTGTTGAAGTTGGCGAAGCCACAGCAGCATGGCTCTGGAGAAAAAGGAAGCCGCTGCAGAGCTTTTAGTGGCCCAGGAATCAGCGGTGAATCCTCTTTTGAGCATTTGCTCAATGCGCTTGTCCTCTGGGCGGAGGACTTCCTCCGCCTCGCCTGGCACAGCCGCTGCCGAGTGAAGAATCTTGACAGGTTCATCCGGTTTGGGAAAGGATAGAAGCTCTTCATAGGAAGAGGAAAGTTTGTACAACTTTCTGTCCTTGGTGGAGGGATTAAGGCCAGAGGCTGGAAATTCCCACTGTTTGAGTAAAGCATCTTTAAACAACTTAGGCATAGGAATTACCTCGTTATCCTCCTGTTCCTCTGTGAAGTAAGGTAAATTCTCCTCCGGGGGATCAGTGGAAGTGGAGGCTTGTTTCTCCTGGGCCGCTAATCCCGTAGAAATTCTAGCTTTGAGGAGGAGAGATTTGAATAATTGAGAAGGAAAAATAGTAATTGGAGGGGGAACCTTTATTTGGGATTCCTCATCATCTGATAAGCCTTGAAAAGGATCCTCATCATCCTCTATATCCTCATATTCATCCTGGGAGGAATCTGAATCATCCTGAATAGGAGCTCTGACCGCTGGGGGAGAACCCAAGGGGCGGGAGGAACGAGAAGGAGGAAGAGGTAAGGGAAGCTCATTGATGGTGGAGAGTTTGGCATCAATGGCTTTGGACAACACAGCAAAAATAGACTGGAACTCAGGAGGTAAGCTGGAAATATCAGCAGAAATGGCAGAAGAATCCCTAAAGGCCTGGGAGGATCCTGGCTGGGGGGAATCTTCAATAATATCTGGTTCCTCTGGACCTATGCCCCATAGGTTAGGTTGGGGTCTGTCTAGGTTTGGCTCATCCAGAGATAACACAGGGACCCCAGAAGGAGGAAGACTAGAAGCCTCTGGGGGGTCTTGAGTACTGATTACTTGGGCCTGCACTTTCAAACGTTTTGCTGATTTGTCATGGATTTTTTGTAGGGCTAGGTCCCTTCTCTTCTCGGCCCTGGTGACCTTGGTCGAGGGGCGGGCCCCTGGAGAAGAGGAGGAAGAGGCCTGGGGGATACTAGTAATCTCATCGCCTGTAGGCCTGGCCTCTCTGGGACCTTTAGTTGTGCCTCTCTTGGGAAAAGTAGCCATAGTCTGACAATTAACAGAAGACAAGGCTGAGCCAATAACTGAATAATAAGGAGAAGAATTTCAAGGACTTCCCAAGAGGAATGGATCCTGCTTCGAGGCCTCGAAGCTGCTGAAACTTGAGGACAATCTGGGCAAACCCAGAGTTCGTGCCCCCAAATCCAGCGGGGCCAGCCTCCCTAAACTTTATAATTAAGTAAACCAAGGCACTCTGGTTGGAGGCTTAGCCGGTGGAGAATTTAGCCTGGGACCCCCAAGGCCCGCTCCGGGATCCACGCGGTGGACTGAGGCCTACGCGGCTGGCAGGAGGCCAACACGAGAGGCCTAGATTTAAAAAGGGCGCGAAGGCCTTCGCGCCGAAAAAATCGCTCCGTAAATTTCTTAAAGGGGAAGCGATCGACTAAGTCCAGGAGACTAGAAGGCGTCTCACTCCGCAGGAGGTATTTCTTAAGCCCTTAAATATATTGTATACAATAAATAATCAATAATTCAATAGATTAATACTTGCACCAGGACCTCCAGGCCAAAGGATTAGAAGAATCCACAAGCGGCCGCAGGAATCGTAACCGGCAAAACCGCCGGGGGAAAACGAAACCGCAACTTCTCCAAAGGAAAAAAGCCGAGCCGCAAACGGCTGGCGCTATTAGTGCAAGTAAATAATAATGATAAAACAAATCTTACTACTTTTGAAGAAAAGGATCGAAGGGAAGGTGTTAGAATGTTGAACGAGCTATCACAATACAACCGCAGGATATGCGAACTGAGCGAATTCTGGAGAAGGGGCGGATCCGGCAAGCTTTTTTAATACTAGGCTCAGTTCCACCGGATTGGACATGAGCAACCCATGTGACTGCTGGACCCGCTCCTTCAGTACGGAGAACTGAACTTATCCACCTTTTCAATCATGCATGGGATAGAAAAGGTGGATAGAGAAAAATTATTTTCTCTATCACACAATACTAGGAAAAGAGGCACTCCCTAAAGCTCATAGGTAAGAAAGTGAGGACAAATCAAGGGAAATATTTCTTCACCCAGAGGGTGGTTGGTTTATGGAATTCACTTCCAGAAGAGGTCGTGGCAGCTGTCAGCTTTGATAGCTTCAAGGCAGAATTAGACAGATTCATGAATGCTAAGTGTATCGGTGGTTATTGAAACGGATGTCCATGTGCCGCCTCTATGTTGGTTGAGGCAGGCAGGATCCCTTGAGAACCATTTGTTAGGGGGTCAAGGGAAAGGGAGGGTCTTGCCTTCTCTTTCTGCTCAAGATCCCTATGGACAATTGGTGGGCCATTGTGTGACACAGAATGCTGGACTCGATGGGCTTTGGCCTGATTCAGCATGGCTCTTCTTATATTCTTATGTAACTTCAAACATGAATTGGGGGGGGGGGGGGGATTTCAATCCAAGGCCCAAAGATAATGTTTCATCTTTTTAACTATTGCTCACCTGTTTTAGTAATGTCCCAACACAGCTGCGAGCGGGAGCCCCAGGAGGGAAGTACCGGCAGCGCCCCGCCCAGCTGAAGCTTCACTGGCGTCGGCGGCAAATGTCCTTTGTGGCCCGGTGGGAGGGGGGGCTGCAGCGGCCGCAGACAGTCGCAGGGAGATGGCGGCGGCGAGAGGGAGCTCCAGCTGGGCTGGGGGTTTGGGGGGGCCGTGAACGCCGCCCGGAGCCAATGGCTTCTTTTGGGCTTACTTGAATTCCTGCTGCTGGTAAGCGCGCGCGGGTGGCCGGGTGGGAAGGGCGAGGCGCGAGGGGGAGGCAAGTGGAGAAGCGGAGAGAGAGAGAAGTGGACCAAAAGAAAGAAAAGGGAAAGAGAGGGAGGGAAAGAGAAATGGAGAGGAAGGAAGGAGGGAGGGAGGGGAGGGAGGGAGAGAAGGAAGGAAGAGAAAGGAGGGTAGAAAGAGAGGGAGAGAGAGAGGAGAGAGAAAGGAAGAGGAGAGATAGAAAGGAAGAGAGAGAAAGAAAGAGGGATAGAAAGAGAGAGAGAGTGAGAGATGCTCAGTGAGCCTTTCTTTGAAGTTGCCTTTCTTTCTTTCTTTCTTTCTCTCTTTCTCTTTCTCTCTTGCTCTCTTGCTCTTTCATTCTTTTTTCTTTCTCTTGCTTTCTTTCTTTCTCTTTCTTTCTCTCCTTCCTTCCCTCCTTCCATTTCTTTCATTCCCCCTCTCTATTTTTATTTCTCTTTCATTCTTTCTTTCTTTCTCTCTTTCTTGCTTTCTTTCTTGCTCTTTTTCTTTCTCTCTTTTACCTTCCCTTCCTCTATTTCTTCTTTTCTTTCTCCTTCCTACCTTCTTCCCCCCCTCCCTTCCTTCAGTCCTTCCTCTCTTACTCTCCCCTTTCATAAGTTTCCTTGCTTCCTTTCTCTGTTCCTGTCCCTTCCCCCTTTCTTTCTTTCTTTCTTTCCTTCCTTCCCTCCCTCCATTTCTTGCTTTCCTTCTCCTTCCTCCCTTGTTTCCTCCCTCATTCCCTTCTTTCACTCCTTCTTCTCTTACTCTCCCCTTTCACACCTTTCCTTGCTTTCTTTGCACCCTTCCTCTGTTCCTGTCCCTTCCCTCTTTCCTTCCTTCCTTCCCACCCTCCGTCCATTCATTCACCCATTCCTCTCTTGATCGCCCCTTTTACCATTCCTTCCTTCCTTCCTTCCGATGTGGGCCTGGGCCAGCAGAGTAGTTTGCTTTTGCACCCCGTCTCGAGCTCCCTTGGTGCCAACCCGGCCCTCCCCACTTCAGAGAGAAGGGGGAGAAAGAGAGAGAGAGAAAGAGAGAGATAAAAAGAGAAAGATAGAGGGAGGGAGAAAAAAGAGATAGAAAGAGACAAAGAGAGGGGGAGAGAAAGAGAGAGAGAAAGAAAGAGAGAAAGGGAGATACGTACGGCTCTCGCGGAATTATATTTCAAAATATGTGGCGTTTACGGCTCTCTTAGCCAAAAAGGTTCCTGACCCCTGATTTAGACTTATATTCATTTAATTACAATAACCCCATTAGCTTAATAGGATTGTTGTTTGTCTTTTTACTCAGTATATCAAGGGATGTGCGTGAATTTTTAAAATAGTATGGAAAGAATCTCCCCTCCTCATCATTGCTGTCAAAATCAATCTATCATTATACTGAAATTAATGGTATATAAAAAGAAATTAGGAATGTTTCTATCTTGAGTAGTGTACCCTTAAGTATGACTCAAACCATAGATTTTCGCAGACTGCTCAAACAGGTTAACTACACATTTTATTGACTTCAAAAGAATATGTCCAGTATGATCCTAAAGAGATGTTATATTATTAAATGACTATTTAAAATCCAGAAGTGAAATAATAGATGCATCCTAAAATAGCAAACTGAACAGTCGTAATATAGAACTATAAGCAACCTCTAAACAGTCGTAATATAGAACTATAAGCAGAACTATTAGCAGTAGATAGAATGACATTTGTCATTCTATTTTATCTTGGAAAAAGTATTTTTAAATGCATTTTGATCCCATTGTGTTTTATTTTGTTTTACTGAAGAATGACAATAAAAATTGCAGTAGTGAAAAACCAAAGAAATTAATACATTCTATCATGGGCCCTAACTGAGAAGAGCATATCAAAGCAAACCACTTTGAAATTGACCGGATAAACTTCAGTAAACACTCCTATACCAAAAAAAGACAACAATGTATTCTGCCAGTGTGTCTCAACCACCCATAATTACAGGGTAATTAGTCCAGAAAGACACACACCACACGATAGAAGGAAAACCCCAAAGTCTTTATCAACAGAAAAACAGAAACAGCTCCCTTTTTAAGTGTCAAAGGGATTTTCTGGTACACACAAGGCACAGGTTAAATGCAATCCAAATGCTCACCCAATAACTGGGAAATTGAGTCCAATTCTAAAGTCCAGAAAGTCCACACACAATCTTGAACAGCAAAACCACGATCTTGACGAAACAATGAATCAGATAAACTGCCATGAGGCTAAAACAGCAGGCTGCTCTTTTATCTGTAGCACTAATTACAGCAGCCCCACCCAACCACAGGTGGCCTCATTTATCTCCTGTAATAATCCTTCAGTTGTTGTCTCCTATGCATCACTCTACGCATGCATGGATGTGTCATACATTATTATTCAGAATCCAGGGATGATAAGGATGATTGATCTCCCCCTGGGCTGTCTGCCAAACTCCCCTCTTCCAAGTCACCCCCACCTTCTTCTTCTTCCTCCGAGGAAACTTCACTACCTGACTCTGTCGGCAATAAAACAGGCCTATGACATGTTGATGTTTCCCCTGCATCCACCTCCACATTCCTTGGGGCAGGAGCTGGGCCTGAGCCAACCACAACACAATGGAACCTGAATAAATAGCTTAATGATTTCTAAAGATTACATACATTATGTTGGTTGCCATTACAATTCACACAAAATGCAGCCAATGAGTAAGCATGTAATCCAATTTCAAAACTAAATTCAGCTTTTGTATGGCTTAATAAGAATAAATAAGAGCCATTGATTTAGGAGGCACCACAGTGTAATTTTAGATGTACTTAAATGGAAGTAAGTAAATGGAGACAACAAAAAACCCAAAGTGATAATATACATCTTACCATGAAAAACACTATTGTCCACCAAAAAATATCTGCAGTACTGAAGACAATTTCTTTTGTCCAAGTTCCAGTAACTCATTGTAACAAACTTTCTTCTTAATGTCAAAGGCTGTTACTCTGCAAAGGAAGTAAAAAGAGTTGGCAATGCACAGAGAATCATTAAGAAAAACAATCTAATGAAATTCATTCAAAGAAAGGAATTAAATTGGGGGGTGGGGCAACATCAATACAAAATAAAAATATAATTTCATTCTAAATGTTTCCACCATTATTCTTTCAGGCTCGGCCATTCTAGTGCAATGACTAAAGCAATTTGTATATTATTACATTTCCTAAGGGAAAGCAGGGAGGCGAAAGCTTCTGAATGGATGAAATGACTTCTAATAATGTAGATGAATAGCTTCATTTTATATAGAATCACTGTGTTGTAAAGTAGCTTGGAGGTCGCCTAGTCTAACCTACTGCTAAGCATAGGATCTGCAATGCACTATATTCCATTATTAATTTATTACAGCTTTTGCCATTAAGACATTTTTCTTAATTCTTACTAGAAATCTATTCCAATCTTGCTATTTTAAGGCAAAGTGCAAAAAAAATTATTATATTGTTCATGCCTCAGTTTCCACTGGAAAGAGTTTCAGAGAGGCATAGCAACTGAAGTCATATATTTCCCAGAGCTGCATGGCCTCAAACTCCCTTGGTGGTCCTCAGGGTAACTTCTATGTCTGCAAGAAAAACCCCACAACCCTTCTCATGGCAATATCCTGCTACAGTGGTACCTCGGTACTCGACCACAATTCGTTCCAGAAGTGTGGTTGAGAACCGATTTGGTCGAGTACCGAATTTATTTATCCCATAGGAAATAATGGAAATGGATTTAATTGGTTCCCAGCCCGTTAACTCGCTGGGAACCAATTAAATCTATGTTCTTTATTTCCAATGGGATAAATAAATTCGGTACTCCAAGCTGCAGGAAGGGTGGGGGCTGCTGCAATTCCGGCAGCTTCGGGGGGCTCCTTTCCTCATTGCTTCCTCTTATTACCTGTAAGCAGCTGCAAACATTTTGGGAGCTGGCTTTTGGCCTCCTCCTGCGAGGTTCTTCTGACGCACCAGCTCGCATCTTTCTACGAGTAAGGGGAGCCCCGCTCAGAATGCGTGCCTAGTTAATGCGCAGTTCCCGGCAGACGTTCCCCAGCCTCCCCTCCCCTCCTGGTGAGAGACCGCCGTTCCGTTCCGTCCGCCCTTCACGTTTCCCAGCGGGAGTCCGAGGAAAGCTCCGCCCCGCGCGCTCAACCACTCAGCTCTCGCCCGGTCCTTGGTACGGTTGGAGGGAGGGGATCCTCTTCCTACAGAGCCGGAGGTCAGAGAAGGCCTGGGGAAAGAAGACAACTCCTAGCAGAACGGGCCCGTGATTTCCTCCGCTAGCGATTGTAATCTCTTCCCGAAATGTTTGGCAAGCTCCATTGGGGAAAGCAGGAATAGCGCCATGACAGCCCTGAGAGAAATAGGACTCTCACTGACCTGAGGCGGAGCGATTTCTCCGAGACATGTTTAGTGGCGCCTGGGAAAAGCGGGAGGAAACTTTCTCCCTCCCAGCGGCTGCAACGGCTTCCCTTCGAGGAGCAACAACGTCAGGAATGTCACGTAATGAAGGGAAGCTGCTGGAGCCACCGGGAGGGAGAAAGTGTTTGCAGCTGCTTACAGGTAATAAGAGGAAGCATTGAGGAAAGGAGCCCCCTGAAGCTGCGGGAATTGCAGCAGCCCCCGGCGGTAACATTTCGAATAATGAACAAAATTTTCTCTGGCTGTTCGGTATCCGAATTTTTGTTCAGATACCGAAGCAAATTTTTGCCGGAAATTTTGTTCGTTATCCGAAATGTACGAGAACCAAAGCGTTTGAGTACCGAGGTACCACTGTATATGCATTTTTAGATACAGACTATATGAAAACTATATGATGGGCATAAAACACCATTTGGGCTATTTGGACTCCCAAGAATAAATGAGACTGATAGTGTGCTGGATGGGTGGGTAATAGATCATCTTGGAAAATATTTTGTTTCAAATCCACTTTAAACAAAAACTTACTATAATCTGTGCATATACAGTGTTCCCTCGATTTTTGTGGGGCATGTGTTCTCACCATTGAATAAGACACTTAGTGATCCTGATATTTATAAACATAATTATTTATTAACAATAATTATTTTTTTGTTATTTATTTGCAAAAATTATTAGTTTGGCGATGATGTATGTCATCGGGCGGGAAAAAACGTGATACAGCAAAAAACCCACAAAGTATTTTTTAATTAATATTTTTTGAAAAACCGTGGTATAGGCTATTCGTGAAGTTCGAACCCGCGAAAACCGAGGGAACACTGTAGTCCAAAAATTGACTTGATTGTTCATGATGAAAGAAGAAAACATGGATAACAATAGTGTCTAAAGATGTAACAGGTTATTTTTGGTAATGCCAAACCTTGGGGGAAATTAAGCATGACATCTAGCTGGCCCAGGCAATATTGAAAAAGGAGGTGAAAAAACATATTTGACCTCAGCCATACTGGCAGCCGGCTATCCATAGTTCTCCTTATTCCTACATTTTTCAGATAATATTTCTTTGAGCTCTCTTTCTTTTCATTCCAAAACTGGGGAGGAGCTATCCATTCAGAATGGAAGCAATGACATATAGAATTCTTATATAGAATTTTTACTTGAATAAAAGAAAAAATAAATATACAAAAGGAAGGAAGGAAAAAAGAAGAAAAAAGAACACTGTAGAAAACAATAATGTTAAATTATTATTATTATTTATTAGATTTGTATGCCGCTCCTTTCCGTAGACTCGGGGCGGCTCACAACAGTGATAAAAACAATACAGTAATACCTCATGATACGAACTTAATTGGTGCAAGGAGGAGATTCGTAAGCCGAAAGGTTCGTAAAACAAAACATTGTTTCCCATAGGAAACAATGTAAAGTCAATTAATCCGTGCAACCAAAAAAACCCCCGCAAAAAAATGGCTTTCGGCGACTGCTGGGAAGCCGCGCGGCTGTTTTAAAAGGTGACAGCCGGCCTGGGGGGCTTCCCAGCACTCCCCCGAACACCGAACCCGGGTTCGGGGGGGTGCTGGGAAGCCCCCCAGGCCGGCTGTGACCTTTTAAAACAGCCGCGCGGCTTCCCAGCTGTCTGCCGAAGCCGAACGCCAAAGCCGAACTTCCGTGTTCGGCTTCGGGAGACAGCTGGGAAGCCGCGCGGCTGTTTTAAAAGGTCGCAACCGGCCTGGGGGGCTTCCCAGCACCCCCCGAACCCTGAACCCGGGTTCGGGGGGGGTGCTGGGAAGCCCCCCCAGGCCGGCTGCGACCTTTTAAAACAGCCGCGCGGCTTCCCAGCTGTCTCCCGAAGCCGAACGCCAAAGCCGAACTTCCGCGTTCGGCGTTCGGAGACAGCTGGGAAGCCACGCGGCTGTTTTAAAAGGTGACAGCCAGGCTGGGGGGCTTCCCAGCAACCTCCCGAACCGAATCCGGGGTTCAGAAAAATTTTGCCTCTTCTTACGAACTTTGTTCTAGTTACGAACCGGCGTTCGGGAGGCTTCTGGGAAGCTCCGCCGCCCGGCTGTCACCTTTTAAAACAGCCGCGCGGCTTCCCAGCAGTCTACGAACGCCGGTTTGTAACTTGAAAAAAGTTCGTAAGAAGAGGCAAAATTTTTCTGAACCCCGGGTTCGTGTCACGAGTTGTTCGTAAGACAAGGGGTCATATCATGCACAAAATTACAGTCATATCATGCACAAAATTACATAGGCAAGGGGGGGATGTCTCAGTCATATCATGCACAAAATATCATGCACAGTCATATCATGCACAAAATTACATAGGCAAGGGGGGGATGTCTCAGTTCCCCCAAGCCTGACGACAAAGGTGGGTATTAAGGAGTTTACGAAAGGCAAGGAGGGTGGGGGCAGTCCTAATCTCTGGGGGGAGTTGATTCCAGAGGGTCGGAGCTGCCACAGAGAAGGCTCTTCCCCTGGGTCCCACCAGACAACATTGTTTAGTCGATGGGACCCGGAGAAGACCAACTCTGTGGGACCTAACCGGCCGCTGGGATTCATGCGGCAGAAGGCGGTCGCGCAGAAACAAAAGAAGGGGGAAAGATCACTAGTGATTTATGGTCTACATTACAGCAATTACTATTATTCCTCCTTAAATACAACCAGGATCCCTTTAACCCTCTGGCTTTTCCTACCGCCCGACCACACTGCTCACCCATTTTGAGACTGTCAGAAATCACTACCCCTAAATCCTTCTCTTCTGAAGTTTTTGCTAACACAGAACTGCCAATACAATACTCAGATTGAGGATTCCTTTTCCCCAAGTGCATTATTTTACATTTGGAAACATTAAACTGCAGTTTCCATTGCTTTGTCCATTTATCTAATAAAGCTAAATCATTTACCATATTACAGACCCCCTCCAGGAATATCAACCCTATTGCACACTTTAGAGTCATCAGCAAATAGACAAACCTTCCCTACCAAACCTTCCCCCATGTCACTCACAAACATATTAAAAAGAATAGGACCCAGAACAGACCCTTGTGGCACACCGCTTGTAACCTGTCTCTGCTTAGAATACTCGCCACTAACAATAACTCTCTGATGTCTACGCTTCAGCCATCTGCAAATCCACTGAACTATCTAGGGATTAAGTCCAATCTTCACTAATTTATCTATCTATCAGCTCTTTATGTGGAACCATATCAAAGGCTTTGCTGAAGTCCAGATAGGCAATATCCACGGCACCACCTTCATCCAACACCTTTGTGACATAGTCAAAGAAATCAATGAGATTAGTCTGACATGATTTGCCTTCAGTAAAGCTGGCATATCTTAATGTACCATTCATTCCCATCTTAGCTTGCCTGGGCCCCTTACACTTTGCTTGTCAGTTTAGTTTCTCTCTTCAACCTAGAAAGCAATTATCCTAAGGAATATAAGGGAGCACTGACCCAATCTTTAATTAAATAGGATACTGAAGTGAATTCTATACACAGTTTAAATGTTTAGAATAGAATAGAATAGAATAGAATAGAATTTTTATTGGCCAAGTGTAATTGGACACACACGAGTCTCTGGAGAGGGGCGGCATACAAATCCAATAAATAAATAAATTTGTCTTGGTGCATATGCTCTCAGCGTACATAAAATAAAATATACATTTGTCAAGAATCATGTGGTACAACACTTAATGATTGTCATAGGGGTCAAATAAGCAATGAAGAAGCAATATTAATAAAAATTTTAGGTTATAAGCAACAAGTTACAGCCATACAGTCAACATGGGAGGTGATAGGTCAACAATGGGTGATAGGAATGATGAGAAAAACTAGTAGAATAGAAATGCAGATTTAGTAGAAAGTGTTTCTACTAAGGGAGTGTTGAGGGAATTATTTGTTTAGTAGAGTGATGACGTACGGAAAAAAACTGTTCTTGTGTCTAGTTGTCTTGGTGTGCAGTGCTCTGTAGCGACGTTTTGAGGGTAGGAGTTGAAACAATTTGTGTCTAGGATGTGAGGGGTCAGTAAATATTTTCCCCGCCCTCTTTTTGACTCGTGCAGTATACAGGTCCTCAATGGAAGGCAGGTTGGCAGCCTAAATGTTTAATGCCCCACATTCCATCTTGAGAGGGCCTGAGAGAAACGGTTCTTCCCCAAAAGCTCTCAGATCTATATTTAGACTATTTTAATTGCAAAGGCCATGTTAATCAATTGCACATTGATTACACATTATCAATATAGTCTGTGTGTACATTATTCAGCTTTTTTTCCCTAGCCATAAGATTAACTGCCAAGAATGCTTTTATACACTAAGTCATTTCTGAAAAATAATCCTTACCTTACATCCCCAAATTAATTTTACAAACACATTATGTTTTCCTTGCCGTGAGGAAAAATTATACCCGATTGAAAACATAGAAACATAGAAACATAGAAGTCTGACGGCAGAAAAAGACCTCATGGTCCATCTAGTCTGCCCTTATACGATTTTCTGTATTTTATCTTAGGATGGATATATGTTTATCCCAGGCATGTTTAAATTCAGTTACTGTGGATTTATCTACCACGTCTGCTGGAAGTTTGTTCCAAGGATCTACTACTCTTTCAGTAAAATAATATTTTCTCATGTTGCTTTTGGTCTTTCCCCCAACTAACTTCAGATTGTGTCCCCTTGTTCTTGTGTTCACTTTCCTATTAAAAACACTTCCCTCCTGGACCTTATTTAACCCTTTAATATATTTAAATGTTTCGATCATGTCCCCCCTTTTCCTTCTGTCCTCCAGACTATACAGATTGAGTTCATTAAGTCTTTCCTGATACGTTTTATGCTTAAGACCTTCCACCATTCTTGTAGCCCGTCTTTGGACCCGTTCAATTTTGTCAATATCTTTTTTTAGGTGAAGTCTCCAGAACTGAACACAGTATTCCAAATGTGGTCTCACCAGCACTCTATATAGTGGGATCATAATCTCCCTCTTCCTGCTTGTTATACCTCTAGCTATGCAGCCAAGCATCCTACTTGCTTTCCCTACCGCCTGACTGCACTGTTCACCCATTTTGAGACTGTCAGAAATCACTACCCCTAAATCCTTTTCTTTTGAAGTATTTGCCAACACAGAACTGCCAATACAATACTCAGATTGAGGATTCCTTTTCCCCAAGTGCATTATTTTACATTTGGAAACATTAAACTGCAGTTTCCATTGCTTAGACCATTTATCTAGTAAAGCTAAATCATTTACCATATTACAGACGCCTCCAGGAATATCAACCCTATTGCACACTTTAGAGTCATCGGCAAATAGGCAAACCTTCCCTACCAAACCTTTCCCTATGTCACTCACAAATATATTAAAAAGAATAGGACCCAGAACAGACCCTTGTGGCACACCGCTTGTAACCTGACTCTGCTCAGAATACTCGCCATTAACAATAACTCTCTGATGTCTACGCTTCAGCCAGCTGCAAATCCATTGAACTATCCAGGGATTAAGTCCAATCTTCACTAATTTATCTATCAGCTCTTTATGTGGAACCGTATCAAAGGCTTTGCTGAAGTCCAGGTAGGCACTACAATATGTTTATATAATAACCAGGTTTCTAAATCTGAGATTGAACATTTCTCTTGCAGAGTCAACCTTCTTCACGTATCTTCTCAGAGCAACCTTAACGCACCAGGTGGTAGATACAAACCTCCCTCATTGGTTTTTAAAACACGACAGCTGTATGTCCCTCCCTCTCCGTGTTTTTGCCTCCCTAGAGTCTCTCCGTCCATCCTTCAGGAACATGTGATCATGCTGTCACCTTTTTCCTCTGAATTGCTTGCCAGCTGGCTAATGGCACAAGTGAATACTGACAAGCAAGCCATCTGCCTTTCTTTTTTCTCCCTTAAGTTATGTTAGCCATAGTTTCAATACTGCAACTGTTTTTTTAATGGAGGAAGAAAAAAGGCATGCCAGAAAGAACTTGATTCTTTGATGGTGACCTGATCTATTTATTTATTTATTTATTTATTTATTTATTTTATTAGATTTGTATGCCGCCCCTCTCCGTAGACTCGGGGCGGCTCACAACATACAATAGAACAATTCACAACAAATCAAATAAATTTTTAAAACATTTTAAAAGCCCATTATTAAACCAGACATACACACAGACATACCATACATAAATTGTATAGGCCCGGGGGAGGGGAGGGGAATGCCTCAATTCCCCCATGCCTGACGGCAGAGGTGAGTTTTAAGGAGTTTACGGAAGGCAAGGAAGGTGGGTGCAGTTCTAATCTACGGGGGGAGCTGGTTCCAAAGAGTTGGGGCCACCACAGAAAAGGCTCTTCCCCTGGGCCCCGCCAACCGACATTGTTTAGCCGACGGGACCCGGAGAAGGCCAACTCTGTGGGACCTAATCGGTCGCTGGGATTCGTGCGGCAGAAGGCGGTCCCGGAGATATTCTGGTCCGATGCCATGAAGGGCTTTATAGGTCATAACCAGCAATTTGAATTGTGACCGGAAATTGATCAGCAACCAATGCAGACTGCGGAGTGTTGGTGTAACATGGGCATGCCTGGGGAAGGTGTGTGTGTGTGTGTGTGTGTGTATAACATATTTTTGCTGAATTTGAAAATGAAGGGAGACTAGTATAGATCTATTTTGTCCTTGTTGTGGCCTAATCCGCTAGCCATGCCAAGGCCACAACAAGGCCAGCAAAAAAGACCAAAGTGAGTAAATCCGTAGTGTTTTTAATAAGTAAATTGGATGGGTCATTTTTCAACAGTTGTTCGGCATTCCTGCAAATACCAGTATACAATAGTTGACTTGTGTCTTATGTCAATTTTTTACAGTTTGACAAACCAAAAAAATTATTGGTTTAACTTGCTTAACCTTCTGTGGGAAACCAAAACCGCTCTAGTAATGATCGATTTGTTAGAAGCGCAATTGTGTCTTCATATTAGTCTGATTAGAAATAAAGAGACAATACTCCACTCTGGGATCAATCAAAATGTGGCGTCTTGTCTAGAACAGCTCAGAGAAGTATATACGATGCCATGCTGGGTGGTAATGTTGCAGTCTATAATCCAGCAAATCAGGATGGTACCAATTTGCGGGAAGCACATCTACTAAAATGACATTATGCATTAACAGTCAATCAATAGGCAGTTAATGTTTTCCAGAGAAAGATCATGTGGCCAAGCTATGCATTCAATAAATGACCTTGTGTATAAATTGGAATCCTCGTGTATCTTTCCAATGTCAGCCATTGCTCACTGACACATGAAGGGTTCACTCATTATAATTGATGCTCAAAATAAATCTACCATTTAATCTATATCAAATGATCTCTCACACCCAAAAGGGACAATATTTCTAGGGAAAAACTAAAATAGGCTGTGTAAAATCGCCTAAACTTGCTTTCACATGAAACATCCGTATGTATAGTTTTAGTTAAATAAATCTCTAAAATAAAAGGCACTCTTTTACTTTTGATTCCAATTAACTGCAGCAAAAAGTTGTAAAAAAAAGTACTTGAACATCATCTATTATTCTGTAATATGGAGAAATACATATCAGTTTCATGATATGTATTTCACAAGAACAAGGGGACACAATCTGAAGTTAATTGGGGGAAAGATCAAAAGCAACATGAGAAAATATTATTTTACTGAAAGAGGAGTAGATCCTTGGAACAAACTTCCAGCAGACGTGGTTGGTAAATCCACAGTAACTGAATTTAAACATGCCTGGGATAAACATAGATCCATCCTAAGATAAAATACAGAAAATAGTATAAGGGCAGACTAGATGGACCATGAGGTCTTTTTCTGCCGTCAGATTTCTATGTTTCTACGTTTCTATGAGTAAAGCACAAGTGATCTCAGTCTCTTTTAATGTTAAATGTGCCACCAAGGTGTCATATCTTCTATTTGAATCCACAGTTGTCAAGGTAAATTCAGTCGCAAGATCTTTTCCATCACAAAAAATATTCTGCAATTTAATGTTATGTCAGCTGGATCTCAAAAATAACAAAGATTCACATATCTTTAGGCTTAGAAACTTGGTATGTTCTTGTATACAGCTACGTTACCTCATCTACCAAGTCTAGGCAGCTTATGTCTCAAAAAACCCACAACAGCCACAGTTCGTAAAATCCATCCTCAAAAGACATCTCCATTCCAAAGTCTCTACAAGAATGCATAGCCTTTCCTAGATAAAGAAGAGAGCATTCCAAAGTAACTTGCCTTCAACCAAGATACTTGCTTCTGGGCTTCCACCGCTTATCATAACTTTTTGGGGAAGTGGGAGGAGAGAAATCTGCAACCTGACTTTTCACTTCGTACATATACACAGCACTAGATGATCAGATTTTACCTGAAGTAAAAATAGATTCCATCCAGAAAGAGTTTATAGATAATACCCAGGATCTTGAACACCTGTAGGTAGCTCCCACAATATTAGCGTTATTTTGTTACAGCAGTTCTCATCAGTTAACAAACTATCTCCCTGAATACTAGCCAACTTATATTTTAAGATCAGCTGGAGATGCCTTGTTTGTGTACTAATTTTTATTATTGGTTCATAGTGAGGAAACCAAGAATAAGGTTTCCTGATGACAGCATTCTAACAATGGATCTCTCTTTGAGAAATAGAAACATAGAAGATTGTCGGCAGAAAAAGACCTCATGGTCCATCTAGTCTGCCCTTATACTATTTCCTGTATTTTATCTTAGGATGGATATATGTTTATCCCAGGCATGTTTAAATTCAGTTACTGTGGGTTTACCCACCATGTCTGCTGGAAATTTGTTCCAAGCATCTACTACTCTTTCAGTAAAATAATATTTTCTCACGTTGCTTCTGATCTTCCCCCCAACTAACCTCAGATTGTGCCCCCTTGTTCTTGTGTTCATTTTCCTATTAAAAACACTTCCCTCCTGAACCTTATTTAACCCTTTGACATATTTAAATGTTTCGATCATGTCCCCCCTTTCCCTTCTGTCCTCCAGACTATACAGATTGAATTCATTTGTCTTTCCTGATACGTTTTATGCTTAAGACCTTCCACCATTTTTGTAGCCCATATTTAGACCCCTTCAATTTTATCAATATCTTTTTGTAGGTGAGGTCTCCAGAACTGAACACAGTACAGTGTTCCCTCGATTTTCGCGGGTTCAAACTTCGCGGAAAGTCTATACCACGGTTTTTCAAAAATATTAATTAAAAAATACTTTGCGGGTTTTTTCCCTATATCACGGTTTTTCCCACTTGATGACGTCATATGTCATCGCCAAACTTTCGTCTGCCTTTAATAAATATTTTTTTTAATAAACTTTAATAAATAAACATGGTGAGTAATAATCTGAATGGTTGCTAAGGGAATGGAAAATTGCAATTTAGGTGGTTAAGGGAAAGCTTGTAATACTGTTCATAGCCAAAAATAGTGTATCTACTTCCGCATCTCTACTTCGCGGAAATTCAACTTTCGCGGGCGGTCTTGGAACACATCCCTCGCGAAAAGCGAGGGAACACTGTATTCCAATGTGATCTCACCAGCGCTCTATACAGCGGGATCACAATCTCCCTCTTCCTGCTTGTTATACCTCTAGCTATGCAGCCAAGCAGTCTACTTGCTTTCCCTACCACCTGACTGCACTGTTCACCCATTTTGAGACTGTCAGATATCACTACCCCTAAATCCTTCTCTTCTGAAGTTTTTGCTAATTTAGAACTGCCAATACAATACTCAGATTGAGGATTCCTTTTCCCCAAGTGCATTATTTTACATTTGGAAACATTAAACTTTAGTTTCCATTGCTTTGGCCACTTTACTTTACCACAACAATACTCAATTGTTTTTTTAAAGAGCCAGCTTGATATAGTGGTTAAGGCTCCAGAGGCTACAAACCAGGAGACTGTGAATTCTAGTTTCACCTTAAGCATGAAGGCCAGTGACTCTCACTTTCAGAGAGTTGTTGCTCTCACATTATACAGAGTTGTTGCTATAGTGAGAAAATAGTGGGAGGAAAGAGTATTAGCTATTTTTGCCACCTGGAGTTATTTATAAAAATAATAGTGGTGGGATTAAAATCTACAAATAAAAAAAAATCTTTTGCACCATATTCTTCTTTAATATCAACTGCCAACAATAATTTTGCTTCTGAAAAACAATACTGTATAGGAAGAATTATTTTTTAAGCTTATAGAGGATGTTACTTTTAATATTTCAAATTCAAACTCAACTCCTAGAATAAGTTGGAGCTTCTAAGCATACTTTTGCAATTCTTGCATTTTTCTTGAATACACGGAAAAGTAAACTTTTGCATTAAAAGGTGTGGTGGAAGTCCTGATGTATTCCTCACTATCACTGAAAAGTAATCCTATAAATATTAGAATGGTGATTTAAACTTCAAGACCTGTAGCAAGTTATTTATTTAAGGTTGATGTTAGTCGTTATGCTGTTAGTCGTTATGCTATGATGTTAGTCGTTATGCTATGAGACACAGTGGCTCAGTGGTTAGAGTGCAATATTTATTTATTTATTTTTATTTATTTATTTATTAGATTTGTATGCCGCCCCTCTCCGAAGACTCGGGGCGGCTCACAACAGCAATAAAAACAATATAACAGTGGAACAAATCTAATATTAAAAACATATAAAACCCTATCATTACTTAAAAACCAAACAGCAACATTCATACCAAACATAAAACAAAGTATAAAAAATAGCCTGGGAGAAAAGTGTCTCAACTCCCCCATGCCTGGCGGTATAAGTGAGTCTTAAGTACATTACGAAAGACAGGAAGGGTGGGGGCAGTTCTAATCTCCGGGGGGGAGTTGGTTCCAGAGGGCCGGGGCCGCCACAGAGAAGGCTCTTTCCCTGGGGCCCGCCAAATGACATTGTTTAGTCAACGGGACCCGGAGAAGGCCAACTCTGTGGGACCTTATCGGTCGCTGAGATTCATGCGGTAGCAGGCGGTTCCGGAGGTACTCTGGTCCAATGCCATGTAGGGCTTTAAAGGTCATGACCAACACTTTGAATTGTGACCGGAAACTGATCGGCAGCCAATGCAAGCCACGGAGTGTTGAAGAAACGTGGGCGAATCTTGGAAGCCCCACGATGGCTCTCGCGGCTGCGTTCTGCACGATCTGAAGTTTCCGACTACTATATTGCAGACTACTTCAGCTGCCTGCTGGCTGCCTGCAATTTAGCAGTTCAAATCTCACTGGGCTCAAGGTTGACTCAGCCTCCCATCCTTCCAAGGTGAGTAAAATGAGGACCCAAATTGTTGGGAGCAATATGCTGACTATGTAAACCAATTAGAGAGGGTTGCAAAGCACCATGAAGTGGTATATAAGTCTAAGTGTGATTGCTATGTTACTGTACAAAATTTAAGACAAAAAAGCCTCTTATTCACTATTGGACAAAAACTATCAGGGCCAATCCACATTATCACACCCATCACACATGATGGAACACAGAAGGGAGGGAACAGGGAAGAAGCAGAAAGCTTTTTAAAGGTCAGTACCCTCATGACCACAACACCTGGCCTTTAAAAAAAAAAAATCCTGCCTTTTCACCAAGTTCTTTTCCCCTCTCTTTATTAGCTAGCCCAGAATGGATAAAACTCAATTTTAATTTTTTTTTCTTTATATCAAATGTTAGGGGTTTTGTAAAGCGTTTTGCAAAATGTGTGGTTGAAAGATCATGCACGTAATTTCTAATTATTTGTTGTTTTACTTGCCAATATGGAAATGATAAATCAGTTAATATCTGTGGCAGCAAAGATCACTCTAAAAGTATACAGGTTACAGGAATGAAATGAAAGGAAATTCTGAAGTAATAGAATAGAATAGAATAGAATAGAATAGAATAGAATTTTTATTGGCCAAGTGTGATTGGACACACAAGGAATTTGTCTTGGTGCATATGCTTTCAGCGTACATAAAATAAAATATACATTTGTCAAGAATCATATGGTACAATACTTAATGATTGTCATGGGGTCAAATAAGCAATGAAGAAGCAATATTAATGAAAATCTTCGGATACAAGCAACAAGTTACAGTCATACAGTCAACATGGGAGGAAATGGGTGATAGGAATGATGAGAAAAACTAGTAGAATAGAAGTGCAGATTTAGTAGAAAGTCTGACAGTGTTGAGGGAATTATTTGTTTAGTAGAGTGATGGCGTTCGGAAAAAAACTGTTCCTGTGTCTAGTTGTCTTGGTGTGCAGTGCTCTGTAGCGATGTTTTGAGGGTAGGAGTTGAAACAATTTGTGTCCAGGAACTATTTAAACTTGATGATGGTTCTGTTCTTTCATGGCAAAATTATTATCTAAGCATCCATAGTGAAAACTGACCGAGGAGCTTGAACAGCTATTAATAGTTTCAATATATTCAAATCCTTTTAGTTCTAGGACCATCACTTCATCATGCCGTTTATCACAACTGCCCCTGGGGGAAAAATCTTACTAAATAATTTCTTTATTGTATGGGTAGCTTTTGAAAATAAAAACTATACCTCTTGCTGAAAACCAAAAAACATATGTTCAGATTATACTTTAAAAAATCAAGCATGGTTGGAATTACAAAATCCTCTGGAAATTAAATACATTGTCATTTAGATAACAAAGTACAGATTAGAGATTTAACTAATTTGATTTAAATAAAATGTGTCCTCGCCTAATGTGATGAAAAGTTCTGCAGAGTTCAAAACTTCCTGTTGAAAAGTTTTGAAAAATTCGAAAGTTTCCTTCTTTTCTAACATTTTGCTCCATTATAATAAAGATGGATTTCAGGTTTTGTTTCAAAGGGTTTTTAACGATGAAAGCTTTACTTGGAAGTAAGACTCAATGAATTCATTCCTAAATAGGGGAGCACAGAGTTGCAGTCTTAACTCTATATAGCACTAAACAAACATGATAGAAAGCTGGTTCCAGTACTAACAGGTTTATTTCTAGTGGCCTATAATAATCCTCTTGTTCTCGGAAATTAGGAGATTCTGGCTAGAATCAGTTCAGAAGACATGAAATCCATTTCAAAATAAAGAAATTGATATAAAATACAAAACTAGTTCTTCGCAGAGTTAGAAACCGCATGGGACAAACCTTACACAATTTCTTCCCCTATGTTAATAAAATGTTGTGGATAAAGTGACACCATGCAATGGAAAGAAAATAACAAGTTAACTGGGACGCCATGTGTTCAGGCCAAAACTGCCTTATGGTGTTCACAGTTGCTCAAACAATAAAAAATGCTGTCCATTTTCACAGCCAAGAAATCATTACCAGCACCAAATGTCCACTGGAAGAGGAATCTATGTTGATTAGTGAAAATTGGTGCAAGGAAAAAGAGAGAGACCAAGAAATGTTCTCTGGTTTGATAAGTGCATGCCTGGCTGCTTGAAAGACAAAGCTAGGCTAAGCTCCCCAGAACTATAAAAACAATTGACCCTAGACATTAACCGTATTGACAGGGACCAAATGCAATGCTGTTAACCAACAAGTACAGCTAGCAGGGAGCAAGGAGGCTGTTTTGAAAAGACGAGGAAACAGAGGTTTGCAGTAGATTCCTGGAGCCTGTAGAGTGTCAGTGCTTTAAAGAGGTAAAGTAGTAAAATAGGGGGCGAAAAGAAAGGGCAATCAACCAACTCATAAGAGGTGAACCCTTTTGCTCTGCCTGCCCTGTACAACAATCCATCTATTTAACACATATAAGGCATGTTGCAGGAGATAAGAACCTGGAAGTGACATCCACACATCCCAGACGACTTCAAGTTACCTTTCGGAACTAGAGCACTTAATCAAACCCACCACTACTGGCATTGTTTGGATATAACTTTATCTAATACCAAAACATAACAGACTGAAAACTGTCAGCCCCATTTACCTACCATCTTTTGTCACCCACTGTCAGAGATAAAGATAGTAGAGAAAGAAGGAGCTTCTAGGAATGACCTATTACTTTTTCCAGTATGTTTATCCAAAACTCCCATTTAATTCGGCAACACTTCATTTGCCCATTTAGGAGCAAGCAGTCTTGGGGGGTGGGGGGGCCTTGAAATTTAAGGGCTCATTTTTTTTTAAAAAAAGTATTCAATACTGTAAAAAAAAAATTAACACTTGCTAGGGTTTTTTTTAAAAAAAGGTTATAATCTTATGTGCATCTACCTAAACAGCAAACCAATTGAACCGAGATAGCTTTATTTTCAAGGACATAAGCTTGTATAGAGTTGCACTCACCTACTTTACTTATGATCAATTTCTTATACAGGAAGAAGCAAATACTCCACATATAAATATATATATTCCTATTTTGGTACACATATTTGAAAAGCCACAGTACCCACAATGTGTCTTTTTTCTACCCAAAAACTATGTAAATATCTATCCATAAACAAATAATCCCCTCAACACTGTTAAACTATTTACTAAGTCTGCACTACTATTACTACTAGTGTTTTCTCATCATTCATATCACCCATCTCCTCCCATTATGACTATGTGACTGTAACTTGTGGCTTGTATCCTTAAGATTTATATTAATATTGATTGTTTCCTGATTGTTTATTTGATCCCCATGACAATCATAAGGGTTGTACCTCATGATTCTTGACAAATCTATATTTTCTTTTATGTACACTGAGAGCATGTGCACCAAAGACAAATTCCTTGTGTGTCCAATCACACTTGGCCAATAAAGAATTCTATGCTATGCTATGCTATGCTATGGTATTCTATTGCAATACTATCTGTGTGGTCCACTATCTCCTGTGGTGTCTATCTATGTAGTTATTAGGTTGTTGAAAACACAATAATTCAAGGCAGTATACATAAACATATTTCAAATAAAATTTGCATGCGTAGTTTGAGTCCAAAGTCTGTACCCACTGGAATAAGATGGATTTTGGGGTTCTGCTTCCCTCATCTCAGGGAACAAGGCATTGTATGTCATGGGAGCTGCCATAAAGAAGGAAGTCTACAGGCACCCAACCTCACATCCTGCCTTGTACATTCAACCTATCACAGGATGAATGCGAAAGGTAAGACGGTCCTGGTTGAAAGAGTTAATCCTGAAAGTGCAGAGGTAAAAATTAAAGCCAGCATCTTGAACTATTGTTGGGACATGTAGCCAGTGCAGATACCTTAAGGTAACTATGATGCTGCTGAATCTACCCTCTTCTGTCAGCAGACCGGCCTCTCACTGCATTTTGAACCAAATGTAACTTCTCAGTCGTCCTCAATAACAGCCCCATTTTATTTTAGACTGTGACGAAATGAATAGGCTTACTTTAAAACTTAAAGATAAAGAGGAGTGTGATTACCATAAGATTTGGGGAAAGTTTTATGAATGGTTGGAAATTAAAAATAATTGAGAAGTACAGTGATCCCTCGAGTATCGCGAGGGTTACGTTCCAAGACCCCTCGCGATAATCGATTTTTCGCGATATAGTGGTGCGGAAGTAAAAACACCATCTGCGCATGCGCACCCTTTTTCCATGGCTGCGCATGCGCAGATGGTGGAGTTTGCGTGGGCGGCGGGGAAGACCCAGGGAAGGTTTCTTCGGCCGCCCAGCAGCTGATCTGCTCGGCAGCGCGGCAGCAGCGAGGAGCCGAAGATCGGGGTTTCCCCGCCGCCCACGCAAAGGGGAAACCCCGATCTTCGGCTCCTCGCTGCTGCCGCGCTGCCGAGCAGATCAGCTGCTGGGCGGCCGAAGAAACCTTCCCTGGGTCTTCCCCGCCGCCCACGCAAAGGGGAAACCCTTATCTTCGGCTCCTCGCTGCTGCCCGCCTGCCGCTCGAGAGCAAGAGGGGGAGAGATAGAGAAAGAGAGAGAAGGAAAGAAAGAGATGAGAGAGGGAGGAAGAGAGTATGAGAGAGGAAGAAGCAAGATAGAGAAAGAGAGAGAGAAAGAAAGATGAGAAAGGAAGAGAGTGACGTCATCGGGTGGGAAAAACCGCGGTATAGCAAAAAAACCGTGGAGTATTTTTTAATTAATATTTTTTGAAAAATCGCGATATAGCATTTCGCGAAGATCGAGATCGCGAAGATCGAGGGATCACTGTACTGTATTTTCTTTTACTTACTTTTGAAGAAATACATGATGATTTAATTTTAATCTATTAAAGACCCAGATGACGAAATAAGGACTGGTGGCAACATTAATTAGATATTGAGTTAAGATGTTAAGATGTTTATGTTTTATTATAAATAGAAAAAGGGAATATAAGGAACTGGGTTTTATAATATTGTTATTTGTAGATGAAATATATTTCATGTGTGGTTAATTTTAATTAACTTAGCAAAGAAGAGGATAAAAAGTACATATTGAAAGTATGATTAGTGTTTTTTTCTCTCTCCGAATGTTTAACATATCTAAGAAATATTATTAATTATTATTTTAAGCATTGATTCTGTGTTTTTTATTGCTTATGTTGTTTTATTGTATGGTGAAAGAAAAATAAAGAAAAATTTTATACCCGGGGGAAAAAAAGAACAGCCCCATATAAAGTGTACTGCATGTCTAACCATGAGAAGTACATGAATCACTGTAGCTAGAGCAGTGATGGCAAACTGGTGGCATGTGGAGCCATATCTGCTGGCACACAAGCTGTTGTCCTAGTTCAGCTCCAACGTGCATGTGTGTGCCAGCCGATTTTTGGCTCACAGAGGCTCTTGGGGGGGTATTTGGCTTCCAGAGAGCCTCTGAAGGATGGGGGGCATTTTTACTCTCCCCTGGCTTTGGAGCCTGGGTAGGGCGAAACACGAGCCTACTGGGCTCACCAGAAGTTGGGAAATAGGCCATTTTTGGCCTCCAGAGGGCTACCGGGGGGGCGGGGGAAGCTGTTTTTGCCCTCGCCAGGCATTGAATTATGGGTGTGGGCATTTTCGCATGCGCGATAGCACTCACACACGCTCTTTTGGAAAGAAAAGTTCGCCATCACTGAGAGTGTGCCTTGTTTTAAAAATATTGCATTATATTAGAGGAACAATATGCACATTGAACCTTCTGTACCGCCAGACGGATTTAAGCTGGACCAGACATCAATTGATATCTAGAATCTAAGACATACAAAGTGTTGTGATTCCGTCTGAGGCCCCTCAGGGAACGGCTGATCCTCTGCCGGCTTCCTGCTCAGAGGGGGAGGAGGAGGAACAGGAGGTTCAGGCAGACGGGGAGGAGGAATCTCAGGCTGAGGGAGAGGGAGGACAGCCAGAGTCCCCCGAGAGGGAGCTCTCCCCAGCAAGCAGCCTGGATTCCTTAGATGAAAATGTACAAGCAATAATCGATCTCCGGCAGAGAAGAGCAACACAACGAAGGGGACAATTAACCAGGTACTTTCAGCACTAAAGAGGCAACAGCTGGGTTTGGGTGTGGTGCTCTCTGGAAAGGCTGAAAAGGCAGACCCGCCCTTCCTGGCTTGTGGAGTATTATCTTTGGGAGTCCTGGGACCTGGCTGTGATCTTTGGTATCTTGGAATTCTGGTTTGTGACTTTGAATACTGAAACCTTGGGGGGGAAAGGTGTGGGTCTTATTCTTTACAGTGGTGCCAGCAAGAAGTCTGCTGTATTGTCTGGCCATCAGGACTCTGCTGTGAAGTCTCATAGCCTGCCTGTTGGGAAGAACAGGTTTTTCTCTGTGTTTATTTTTCAAACTATAAAGTGCTTTTGCTTTTACCAGCATGTCTGGCTGCTTTTTCCAGTTGGTGTTGAAGTCTGGGGGCACCCAGACAGAACACAAAGTAGTTCTTATATTCCTAAAACCTAGTGAAGTTAATGTGGACCTGCACATTACAATTATATAACTTGTGCAGAGATCTATGGTTTATATCAGGGATGTCAAACACACAGCCAGTGGGACAGATGTGTGACATACTAAGCACACCCAGTTTAGTGAAGGGGGGAAAGTCAAAGTACATGATGATGCGACACCGCAAGTTTGACACATATGGTTTATATTCACTCCATTAAGTTTTTTATTACGTACTCCAAAATTGCCTTTAAGATCATAACATCGGTTAAATTAAATGTCTTTTAAGTATTTAATATTATTAGTTATATACAAAGCTTTCAGCTCATCAAAGTTCTGGACACATTATCTATTACCAGGCACTCGCAACTAAATCCCTTAAAGATGAAGGGACTTAATTTCTGAGTAAATAAGCTTAATATTACATTAAATATTTGCTTTATTTCTTTTCAAATGTCCTTGGTGGCTTACAGCATGAATTTTTATCAGCTAATCCACAAGACAACTTTTTATGCCTACTTTATATTACAATCAGGGCTAAAAGCTGTTTTTCCATTCATTCATGATACAGTGTCAGAAAGGGGAAATTAAATTCAGTCTCTATTACATTAGAGTTCAAAACTCAGGATTCACCATTCCAAAACTTAGCTTTTAACTTGGATCAAACTGATATCAATTAGCAACCACTCCCTAAGTGATTCCCAACTGAATAAGGTCATCCTGCCTGATAAATTCCTTGGGCGTTCAAAAACGCCAATGCATTATTTTATTTGAGTTCAAATACAAGGACCTTCTCTTCAACTCAAAAAAAAAAAAGCACAAAAGGGGGCTTACCAAATTTAAGCACACTATTGTGCCTATCCTACTGTCCTCTTTTATTATTACTTTTTACTTACAGTACGTTATGTTCTTACAAACTACTTTCCAGTACATGTTAGATAGATAGACGGACGGACGGACGGACGGACGGACGGACGGACGGACGGACAGACAGACAGACAGACAGACAGACAGACAGACAAATACTTAATTTACAACTTAAATAAACTTAAATTTTTAGTTTTTTGTTTGCTTGTTTGTTTAATTTGTATGCCGCCTAAAAATTGTTTGTTTGTTTGTTAAATTTATATGCCGCCCAATTTCCGAAGGACTCTGGCCAATCAAGCCAATGAGAAAGAAGCATCTGGAGAGAAGTTTGTGCCTAATTTTTTTAACACAGCTGATAAAACACACCAGCTTCTTTTTGCTTGTTGCCTGATGCAGCCAACCTCCCTGCAGAGGCTGATTTAACTTAACACAACAAAGGGAGCTCTCCCAGTCACCTTTCTTCTCTCTCCTTCCCCCCCCCCCCCAAACCAATAAGTTTGGGGGAGACGGGGAAAGGAATGATTGAGACCAATAGAGGCTTTTTCTGAGGGAATCCACACGAGGCTACTTAGCGACTAGGAGGAGAGGCCAGGAGATCTCAGCAAACAGATGGAAGATAATAAGCAGCCTCCACAATCCCCTCACCCTTTGCTTCCGCCCCCCCCCCCCAGCTTTTTGTCTCTTCGAAAAGGATAAGAAGAAATGGTCAAGGAAAAAAGCCCTCCCACGGCCCAGCGCCCAGCTGGAAAAGCAAGTTTCCAATACTTTTCCACCCTTTGCAAAACTGCAATGCGAGGCACCCCCGTCCTTTCTTTGAGGTGGCTTCAATGCTTCCCAAGGAACGCGCACAGGGCCGGAGAGTAAGGAAAGAACGGTTCCCACAAGGGACCCCCCAATAAGGAAACCTTGCTTATTTAAGGGGTGCGAGGCCAGAAAATGCGGGGGACCCAGGCTCCCTCGGAGGTTGCTACGCAACCGCCGGCGCTTAGGGTGGGCTCCTCGCGGGCGTTCAGCAACGCAGCTGGGAAGAAGGAGGCGCTCCAGAAGTTTTGAGCGGAGTTCCTCGGCCATCCCAACGGGACGTGTGCGTGCAGGTGGGCCGGCCGGGGAATCGTGCCCCTTGGGCTAGGTGGCGCGACTTGCGCCACAGCCTTCAATCCGTTGGAGGGGAGAGTGTTGTCTGCGAGGTCTCCAGGAGCACAAAGGATGCGTCCTACTCTTGCCAGCCGGCTCTCCTCCGAAACAATTGTGCCGCCTCCCCACAAGCCCTCCAAACGCGTTCTCCAACATTGCAGGCATTTTGGGGAGCCCAAGTATATCTGGAGGGTGCCCGGTTGGGGATAGCTTTGCGTAAAGTTCCCTTGCACCTTTTATTCTTGATTGTCCGAGAAGTCCACCGCTGCCCCCCTCCCCGCGCGCTCTTTTCACACCCACCTTTCCAGGTTTCTTGCTTCCTCCTTTCCTTGCGTCTTTCCCCCCTTTTTTCTTTCTTTTTCTTCTCGCGCGCTCTCTCCTTTTCCTCCTCCACCTCCTCCTGCTACTGCTGAGCCTGAAATGGCTTTTTTGGAGACTTTTGCGCACCAGGCAGCAAAGACTCCGGCCGCCCCCAGCCCAGCTCTTTCAGCTGCCGCCACAACCTGCTTTCTCATTCAAACACACAGCGAGCCGCCACTCCCCCCACCCCCACCCCCCCCAACGGCGCGTAGGCGAGGAGAAAAACTCGGAGCGAATCCGGAATGGCTCCTGTAAACTGCTGGGGATTAAAATCGCTAGGTAGCGTCTGGTGCGTCTGGTTGCGAGTTTGGGCTCAGATCTGATTTTTAAAAAAACCATCCCTCCCGTCAAACCTGGAAATAATAATAATAATAATAATAATAATAATAATAATAATAATAATAATAATAATAATTATTATTATTATTATTATTATTATTATTATTATTGACTCGGAGTGGCTCACAACATGCAATATACAGAGTACAAATCCAATATTAAAAACCCTTATAATAAAAAACAATCATACAACCCACATAAACCATACATAAATCATAAAAGCTGAAGGGTATATTAATTTCCTCAAGCCTGGTGACATAGGTGGGTTTTCAAGAGCTTGCGAAAGGCAAGGAGGGTGGGAGCAGTCCTGATCTCCAGGGAGAGTTGATTCCAGAGGGCAGGGGCCACCATAGAGAAGGCTCTTCCTCTGGGTCCCGCCAGATGGCATTGCTTAGTCGACGGGATCTGGAGAAGGCCAACTCTGTGGGACCTAATCGGTCGTTGGGATTCGTGCGGCAGATGTCTAAGTGAATATTTTAAAGCTGCTTCCCCACAACACAGTGACCCACAAAAGATATGCAATCGGGGAAATATAGTTGTGTATTATCTGTTTTAGGGTTGGCTTCACACAATCCCTCAAACCAGACCAAAATCGTTTATTTGCACACACACACACTTGAGATTCAGGTTTATCAACCTGATTTTAGCCTGGCTGTGAATTCCTTGCCTTTTAATCATAACTGTCATGCAACAATTACTTATACTGTAATAACAAGTACATTACATTTCATCTGCATGTAATCTGGATATTTCTGTTGATTGAAGAACCCCACTTCCTGTATTCATCTACTCATCTAATCAGATCCAACAGGACCAACTTCTTTCATGTCTCATTTTTTACAAGACTGTCATCTGATGGAACATTGGAAATGGGCTTTCTGATTGTTGTCTCCACACTGGAATTGTCTCCCTGTGTGGAGGTTCAATAAACTCCACAAATCCTAGACTTTAGGACCCAGGAAGATTAAATGGTACCTAGGAAGGACCTATTTAACATAAGCATCTAATGACTGAACGTGGGTTTTGCAGACCTATGGCTTCTGTATTTTTTTCCTCAAAATATCTTGCAAGTTCATTTTTATGTATACAGTGTTTCCTCAATTTTCGCAGGGGATGCGTTCTGAGATCGCCCGTGAAAGTCGAATTTCCATGAAGTAGAGATACGGTAGTAAATACAGTACTTTATTTTTGGCTATGAACAGTATCACAAGCCTTCCCTTAACACTTTAAACCCCTAAATTACAATTTCCCATTCCCTTAGCAACCATTTAGATTATTACCCACCATGTTTATTTATTAAAGTTTATTAAAAAAAATTATTAAAGGTGGATGAAAATTTGGCGATGACATATGATGTCATCAGGCGGGGGAAACCATGGTATAGGGGGGGGGGAACCGCGGAGTATTTTTTAATTAATATTTTTGAAAAACCATGGTATAGGCTTTTCCCGAAGTTCGAGCCCGCAAAAATCGATGGAACACTGTATTCTTGTGGCTTTATTACTACATCTTTTTTCTCCCTCCCCAAGATTTTTTATTACCTACTGGCTGGATACTAAAGAGGATAATACCAGGATGACCATGGTGGACTTGAAAGACGCAGTGCAAGACAGAGGAGCATGGACAATACAGATCCACCGACTAGCTAAAGATTGAACATAATAACTAAAGGGCGGATTATGACAATGACAATATATTTTATGACAGACTGTAAAATGAAAATATTGGGATATCTTGAAAGGTCGCATCTAAACATTTATCTAACGCCTTTGTTATGGGACGTAAAATCTCTTTCACTGTTACCTTCCCACCAAGGTGTTTCCTATTTTTCTATTTGCATTTTTACATACTTTCGAACTGCTAGGTTGGCAGAAGCTGGGGCAAGTAACGCGAGCTCACTCCGTTAAGGGGCACTAGGGATTCAAACCGCTGAACTGCCAATCTTTCTAATCGACAAGCTCAGCATCTTAGCAATTGACCCTCCACCACACCCACAACATTGCTTATACAGTGGTACCTCGAGATACGAGTTTAATTCGTTCCGGACCTGGGCTCTTAAGTCGAGCAGCTCTTATCTCGAACGACTTTTCCCCATAGGAATTAATGTAAATAATTTTAATTGGTTCCAGCCCTCAAAAAACTCACAAAGTTAGTCTAAATTATGCAGAAAGACATGTTTTTAATGAAGAAATGTACATGTACATATAAATGAATAATGAAGTTTCTTTCACTTAACTTGTAAACTTTCTTAAACTTTTAAATTTACATATGTTCAACTTCTCTGCCACCCAATCCTGTAGGACAGAGGTCCCCAACCCTTTTTGCGCCAGGGACCGGCTTTAAGCGATCAAGAGAGGAATGGGTGAATGAATGGACGGAGGGTGGGAAGGAAGGAAGGAAAGAGGGAAGGGACAGGAACAGAGGAAGGAAGCAAGGAAACTTATGAAAGGGGAGAGTAAGAGAGGAATGAGTGAAGGGAGGGAGGGAGGGAGGGAAGAAGGTGGGAAGGAGAAAGAAAAGAAGAAATAGAGGAAGGGAAGGTAAAAGAGAGAAAGAAAAAGAGCAAGAAAGAAAGAAAGAAAGAAAGAAAGAAAGAAAGGGGGAAGGGACAGGAACAGAGGAAGGAAGCAAGGAAACTTATGAAAGGGGAGAGTAAGAGAGGAATGAGTGAAGGGAGGGAGGGAGGGAAGAAGGTGGGAAGGAGAAAGAAAAGAAGAAATAGAGGAAGGGAAGGTAAAAGAGAGAAAGAAAAAGAGCAAGAAAGAAAGCTGCAAGCCCCCCCCCCCGAGCCCCCCAGGCCGGCTGCAACCTTTTAAAACACGCGCGCCGCTTCGCAGCTGTCTCCTGAAGCCGAACGCGGAAGTTAGCGTTTGGCTTCAGGAGACAGCTCCTTGGCGCTTGTATCTCGAATTTGGGCTTGTAAGTAGAACAAAAATATCTCTCCCCTCCCAGCTCTTATCTCGAGTTGCTCTTAAGTAGAGCAGCTCTTATGTCGGGGTTCCACTGTACATACATGTATATTTATTAGTCAGTTTAATTTAGTGGTTAAGACACCAAGCTAGAATATAGGAGACTGTGAATTCTAGTCCTGTCCAAGCTAGTGGTACATCCGAATCACATTGACCTTGGATGTAAGTGATGCAATTTAACAATTCTTTAGAATGCTGCTAATCCATTCAATTTTCTGGAATACCCTTAAACTAATCTTATGGCTTTATAGTTTTTGCTTTACTATATACTTGCAGACCAAAATCAGCATTCTTCAAAACCAATCAGTTCAATGTAGTGGATCAATGATAGACAGGGTATAATAGGTCTAATTAGACAGTTTCAAATCTTCATTTAGTCAGCTCACTAAGTCATCCCGAAGATTGTTTGGTTTGGCTGAGCAAGTCCTATGTATTCATTGATTGTGGTTTAAACGTTTGAAATGATAGGTTAATGAACTCTGTGAACTCGGCCATCGTGACTTAGCTGATAAACCATGAACAATAAATGCAATTTATTGTTGGGCAATTCAAACCAATTCTTCCATTTAATTTGCCTCATTTGGTTGTAAGAATAAGATGTGCATGAATGCAATGTTGAACAATACAGGAGGTAAATAAACCAAAGCAAAAACAACAATATCATCATCAACAACAACAACAAGTAACATCCACCCAGTGTTAAGAGTATTTTTGTATTGTTTTGTTTGCTTGCTATTACAGTTTTTTTAAAAGGTAATACTGTGTCTAAATTTGTCTTCCAGTTTCTGGCAAGTTTTCTTCTCCAAGAAATCTTGTTTTCCTACTTCATACCCTCTGAAAGTGCCCTTGTAATGCTCTCTACATGGGCTACCTTTGAAAAGTGTTTGTAAACTTCAGATCGTGCAAAATGCAACTGCGAGAGCAATCATGGGCTTCCCAAAGTATGTCCATGTTACACCAACATTCTGCAGTCTACATTGGTTGCCGATCAATTTCCGGTCACAATTCACAAGTGTTGGTTATGACCTAGAAAGCCCTTCATGGCATCAGGCCAGAATACCTCCGGGACCGCCTTCTGCCGCACGAATCCCAGCGACCGATTAGGTCCCACAGAGTTGGCCTTCTCCGGGTCCCGTCGACTAAACAATGTCGTCTGGCGGCGGGACCCAGGGGAAAAGCCTTCTCTATGGAGGCGCCGACCCTCTGGAACCAGCTCCCCCCTGAGATTAGAATTGCCCCAACCCTCCTTGCCTTTCGTAAACTCCTTAAAACCCACCTCTGCCGTCAGGCATGGGGAAACTGAAATAACTTCCCCAGGCCTATATTGTTTATGTAAGGGGTGTTATGTGCATGTTTTTAAATTATGGGTTTTTAGTTTAAATTATTAGATTTGTATTACATATTGTTTTGCTACTATTGTTGTGAGCCGCCCCAAGTCTACGGAGAGGGGCAGCATACAAATTTTAATAATAATAATAATAATAATAATAATAATAATAATAATAATAATAATAATTGGAATAGGGAGCCAGGAAGGTGTAGTGGTTAAAGCATTGGTCAGAAACTGGGGGACTCCAGTTGGGCACAAAGCCAACTAGGGGACCTTGGACCACTTCTGAAAAACCCTGCCAAGAAAACTGCAGGAACATCTCCAAGCAGTCTTAGAGAACACGGTTGAACAGAAGGGGAAAACAATTACTATACAGCCTCCATACCTTTGCAATCTGTTTGTCTGCCCATCCTGAAATGAAATCCTTCTGTTTCCCTTTTACCACATTAGTCTTCTGCGGAACCACAAAAAACTAGCTTTTTTGCAGCACTCTGGATCCATTGTTATTGATTGCCCATTGCGAAAATTGTGAGAAGAGAGGCTTTATAATTATTTTAAATAACTAAATACAGTAATTAAAGTGCAGAATATCAAGGAGAAGGGGGGGGGGAAACCTGTAAGATAAGACCCTTTACATGCACACTTGGGCAACCTTGTCACTAAATTAAGTGCAAATTCTTTGGACCCAGTTTATGGAAATATCACTGAAGTATTACATTCATGTTGGAAAAAAAGCAATCTGCATTGAAAACAATGGTATTTTTTCTTTTTTAAAAATAGAGAATACACAGCATAGCACTAATCTGTTTTAGTGTAGATCCCCTAGGATACGTGTCCTATATCACTTGCTGTAAATTCTTATTTCATATGCATTTTTAAAATGCCGCAGAGCCACTGCTCTGCTTTCGTTTTAAGAAGTCCAGGATTGGTTATAATCCAGTACCAGGAATTCCAGATTATTCTCGCCTCTGTCCAATTCAACCTGCCTCTATTGTTTGCTGGTTCAAAGTCTGCTGGGAGAACCAAGCTGCTTTCATTCACCTATTTCAAATTCTCCTCCAATAAGAAAGAGGCAAGAAAGTTTGGGGTTGTATTGTTTATGTAACTGCTGCTTTACATGCGTGGGATCGATCTCTAGTGAAGAAAGTGCTCTCTTTTAAAACAAAACACAACTGCTTCATCCTACCCTTGTCAATTCTCCTATCAAATTCACTTTACATGACAAATTCAGAAAAAATACCCATGTCTCTTCAGTTTATATGGGGTACTCCTATCATTCAAAGTATTTCTCCCTGTATTATGTTGGAAACAACCTTTTAGTGATGATTCTAATTTGCAATGGCATAAAGCAGTGTTTCTTAATCTCAGCAACTGGAAGACTTTGTAGACTTCAAGTCCCAGAATTCCCTAAGTTGCTAAAGTTGAGAAATACCGACATAAGGCAAATCTTAAGTGGTTTATCTAAATCCACAGAGAAGGCAAAGCTAGACGTATTCTTTCCCAGGGAGTCTAGGAGGAAAAACCTATAAACCACAAAGCCCCAATCCCATTTTTGTGATCCCTTTTCCCAAATTACATAATGAAATTTGGTGGCAAATCCCAGATGGTCGGTGTGCAGTATTTTGCTTTATTATTCTTTTTTAATTTAACAGGAGGTTTAAGCCTATAGTAGGCTAACACATTGACTTTGCTTTAATCCCACATCCTGAATTACAGAAAGTATTGGTCAAAATAATTTAGCCATGTCTCTTCTAGGGATACAAGACTCTGTATTTCTTTGAAAATTGTTTTGCGTTTATTTGCATTATTTGTATTTTAAATGTCTTCTGGCTGCAAAAGACTGGGGTGTCAAACTCGATTTCATTGAGGGCCACATCTGGGTTGTGTTTGACCTTGGGCCAGGGTGGAAGTGGCCAGTTTGACATCACTCCTGTCCGGGGGGCATCTATCTGCCAGTGAAAATGGGTTCCCGAGCTCCATTTTCAGCTGCCATGGTCTCCTGCAATCCTCTGCCAATGAAAACGATGCTTGGGAGGGCAAGAGGTTACAGGGGGCCGTGGCAGCCAAAAACGGAGCTTGGGAGCTCATTTTCGCTGGCAGAAGCACTGCAAGCCAGTCATTTGCTGTTTCCAGGGCTCTATTTCTATTCTATTGTCTGGTTCTCATATGGCCCTAAACTATGATTTAATAGAAACATAGAAGACTGATAGCAGAAAAAGACCTCATGGTCCATCTAGTCTGCCCTTATACTATTTTCTGTATTTTATCTTAAGATGGATATATATGTTTATCCCAGGCATGTTTAAATTCAGTTAGCATGTTTAAATTCAGTTATTATGGTTACTAAATGAACTACCTTTAATTTGTACCCCGTACTGCTAAACCATAAGTGATAATGATTTATCACCCATGACTGGTCCCTATGACACACAAACCAAGCCAAACTAAAGCTACACAAACCAATTAAATGTTAGTACAACGAGCAGAGTCATTATGTGCGCCTGAGGCTACAGCAGTAGGAAGTTCAGTTGCAGTCAGATCTGAGTAATTCTTAACCGGCAGATCGCATCAGCTCTTATGTTTAAAATATGCAAAGCAGTCTTCCATCTAAGAAAGAGTGCAAGTTTTGGAAGTGGCACTCTATTCTTTATCCTAGGGGGCTGCAAAAAGGAATAATTGTCAATCTAATGCATTGGCTTTGCAGAGAGCTTAAAGGGAGGCTGGAATGGGGGAACGGTGACCTCTAGGAGCAGCCAGCTTAAGTTTCACCTTTTCATCACTGTCCAGTTCTGGCCTGGCTGAAACCATAGAAACACCTCATTGATGTTATTCAATTCGGCTGAAGAGACTGCAGTTTCAAAGCAAAGCATCATGGGCTCCAGCTGAAGAAACTTTATCCAAAGATAATTGGAAGTGACATGGTTGGGGAGCTGGACCCTTCATAAATGGAGAGTAAAGAGAAAAGCAATTCCCCACTGAAGTTTTATAGCTTTATTGTTCTACTAAACATTTGTAATATAGCAGCAAGATGCCCAGATGAATCTTTATCCCCAGTGGGTTCATGCTTAATGAAGTGACCAGGAAATCTTGAAGATAGAAATCAGGATTTAATGGCATTTACATAAAATGCACTTAGAAACATAGAAACATAGAAGTCTGACGGCAGAAAAAGACCACATGGTCCATCTAGTCTGCCCTTGTACTATTTCCTGTATTTTATCTTACGATTGATATATGTTTATCCCAGGCATGTTTAAATTCAGTTACTGTGGATTTATCTACCACGTCTGCTGGAAGTTTGTTCCAAGGATCTACTACTCTTTCAGTAAAATAATATTTTCTCATGTTGCTTTTGATCTTTCCCCCAACTAACTTCAGATTGTGTCCCCTTGTTCTTGTGTTCACTTTCCTATTAAAAACACTTCCCTCCTGGACCTTATTTAACCCTTTAACATATTTAAATGTTTCGATCATGTCCCCCCTTTCCCTTCTGTCCTCCAGACTATACAGATTGAGTTCGTTAAGTCTTTCCTGATACGTTTTATGCTTAAGACCTTCCACCATTCTTGTAGCTCGTCTTTGGACCCGTTCAATTTTGTCAATATCTTTTTGTAGGTGAGGTCTCCAGAACTGAACATAGTATTCCAAATGTGGTCTCACCAACACTCTATATAGCGGGATCATAATATTTTAAAAAGTTTTTAATCAGGTAGAATAACAGGACTGTATTTAAAATTATCACGAAGGTTTAATTTGTGTGGGCATTCATTCATTCATTCATTCAATTTTTTAATGCCCCCCTTCTCCTTAGACTCAGGGCAGCATACAACATGTTAGCAATAGCACTTTCTAGTTATGCTAGAAATTCACAGAACTGTGGGTCTGGAAAATAAATCTGCAGATCATATTACCCAGTTCCATTCTTAAGACAGGTTTTTAATACTCATATGTTCTCTTTTAAGTCATCATTCAGATATGAAGAGTGTTTTTTTAACTGAATGTTAAAAAAACACATTTTATGATATGAACTAGATAACCTTATCCTGGGTTACGTACAGAACTGCCTTCTGCAGCATAAATCCCAGTGGCCGATTAGGTCCCACAGTGTTGGTCTTCTTCAGGTTGCGTCGACCAGACAATGCCGTCTGGCGGGGCATAGGGGAAGAGCCTTCTTTGTGGTGGCCCCGACCCTCTGGAATCAGCTCCCTCCAGAGATTCACATTGCCCCCACCCTCCTCGCCTTTCGCAAGAGCTTTAAGATCCACCTATGTTGACAGGCATGGGGCAGCTAGACCATACCCCCATTCTCTGACCATTAAATGTTATGTGTGGATGTGACTGAGTTAATTGATTGCTTTTTAATGTAATGGGATCTTAGCTTATAGTTTTAACTAATTAGATTTGGGGCATGCTTTTTGTACTGTATTCTGTGACCGAGTCTTCGGAGAAGGGTGGCATACAAGCCTAATAAATAATAAAATAATAATAATAATAATAATAATAATAATAATAATAATAAAGACAACGAAAAATGAATTGGGTGTCTTACACTCAAGAGAGCCATTCGGGTATAGTGGTTAACTAAAGATTGTGAATTTTAGTCCCGCATCAAGCACAAAGCCAGCTGGGTGACCTTGAGGTAGTCACTCTCTGTCTCAGTGATTGGAGAATGACTGGCCCAAAATGACACCTAACTGTCTCTCATACCTAACACAGGACTAGAACTCACAATCTCTCATTTTCTAGCCTGGTGCCTTTAACTACGAGAGCAAGCTAGTTGAGCACTGATCCCTTAAGCAGAGTTTGTTGAATAAGCAGCAAGCTAACTTTACATACTGCACTAAACCATCAAACAGTTCATAACCCACAATGTCTAGTTTTACACAAAATTAGCTAACCTTACCTTATTTAATTTGGAGCGTGAATGCAGGCAGTTGTCTTTCTACCATCCTCAAAATTACTACTAGTATAGCTACAGTTACAAAGGAAAAAAAACCTACATTAGGTGGATTAAAAAACTGCATTTCATATATTGATATTTAAGGAATGCTTTGTATTGAATTAATTTTAAGACAATATATTTTTTTATTTTAAGACAATATATTTTGAAGACAATATGTGTACATATTCTCTATATACCCACATTGGCAAGACCATACAAAATGATGCCAAGTGCTAGTTAAGCATATAAATAAGTGGTTCAGAATACAAAGTAATGCATAATGTTCTACCAAAGTAAATCTATTCATGTGGTCACATCTTGTGATCAGGTCAATTAATCTTTACATTCAAATTCAACACAAACTTGCCTTGAGCACAAGCCCATAACTTCAGTGTCACTTCCTCCTTCTTTGTCTCTATAAAAATAAACAGTAATACTGATTCTTGAACACATTGGTCTCTCTGAAATTAGCTATTCCCTTTGATAAACATATTATACAGGTAGATGCATTTAATTTTTGCATGTGGCATCACGAAGTAAAGAGAAATAAACAGAATACAGTAATGGAATGAAGACACACAGACACAGACTGTGTACAGATAATATACCATATTTTGGAGTGTAAGACGCACCTAGATTTTAGAGGTGGAAAATAAGGAAAAAAGTACAGTATTCTGAACCAAATGGTGTAGTAATATATTATTTAATAAAATATCAGTGTAACATAATACTTTTTACAAACGTGTATTTTTTACAACCATGTACACTTTTTACAAACTTCAAACTTGAAAGCTTTAAGACTTGTGAAGTCCACAAGTCTTAAACTTGCCAAGTTTAAAGAGCCTTGCAGCCCTAATCCAGGGGTCTTCAAACTTGGTAGCTTTAAGATTTGCGGACTTCAACTCCCAGAATTCTTCCTCCATTCATGCTAGATGGGGTAATTAGAAGGCAAAAACAGTCCCAGTTTTGCAAAATACGGGCAACTTTTTGCCCATTCTTTCACAAAAATTGGGTGGGCAAAGGGTCTGGGAAGCCTGCAGAGAACTCCTGGGTGCTTGGGGATAGCAAAAAACAGCCCCGTTCTTGCAAAAAACAGTCCTGTTCTGCTGCACGAATCCCAGCGACCAGTTAGGTCCCACAGAGTGGGTCTTCTCCGGGTCCCATCAACTAAACAATGTCGCTTGGCGGGACCCAGGGGAAGAGCCTTCTCTGTGGCGGCCCCAACCCTCTGGAGCCAACTCCCCCCAGAGATTAGAATTGCTCCCACCCTCCGTACCTTTCGTAAGCTTCTTAAAACCCACCTCTGCTGCCAGGCATGGGGGAATTGAGATACTCTTTCCCCCTAGGCCTTTACAATTTTATGCACGGTATGTCTGTATGTATGTTGGTTTTACAATAGGGGTTTTTAACTGTTTATATTGGATTGTCATATGCTGTTTACTACTGTTGTTAGCCGCCCCGAGTCTACGGAGAGGGGCGGTATACAAATCCAATCAAATCAAATCAAATCAAAATCAAAAATGGGCCAATTTTTTTGCCTGTTTTTTCACAAAAGATTGTGGCATTTTTGCCTCCCCCCAGTTCCCAGAAGCTCTCTGCAGGTTCCCCAGACCCTTTGCCCACCCTTTTTGTTAAAAAAAACCAGACCAAAAAAATGGCCCTTTTTTGCGTAAAACAGGGCGATTTTTGCCATCTCGCAGCATTCAGGAATTTTCTGCAGATTTCCCAGAGCCTCTATCCAAAAATAGGATGTGGGGGCGGGGCTTCAGGACAGCAAAAATGGCTGTATTCATTGTATTATAAGATGCACTGACATTTCCACCCTCTTTTAGGGAGGGAAAGGTGTGTCTTATACTCTGAAAAATATGGTAGTTTGGCCAGTATAATTTCTACCTTTTCTGAAATAAACCTGTTAGTTATACGAGCAACAAATCAAGAATTGTAATTACTATTTATTACACTTCAATATTTATAGAATGTAGATAGTATCTTGATATCCATTAAGAACCACCTCTAAAACCAATAGCACAAAATCCACAATGTTTTAGGGGCTAATTTAAATAATTATTCATCTTCAACCAGTGCCAGTATGAACCTAAGTCAGACAATTGTCCCAAGAACATTAAATAATGCTGCCATCATAAGCAGAAAGCAGTCTCCCAAACGAAGCCAAATTCAGCAACTATGAATGTGTGTAATGTTGCCAAAGGTTGAACATCAGCGTTGTGGCTGCCCTATCATAAAAAGCTGACCAATTTTTTGCACAAAATGTAGTAATGGGGACCATTTCTTGCTTTTTTTTTGCTCTTTGTAAAATACGTCACTAGTAATTGCATATTTCCTTTATATTCACATTATATTTTGATTTTTTTTCATCTGTGAGTTAGACAGCCTAACAAGAATTCTGCATTGTGAAAAAGCTTATATTCAAACTTTCAACAATAATGGTATGTATTGTATATGCAATATATCTATGTCTTAAATCATAGGTATCAGATGTTTTCACCTTCTTAAGAACTTAGTTATAACATTTTCACAGAAACTAACATGATGCTACTCTATGCTCCATTTAGGGTCCTCCAAGCCATTGTTTCATAGCCGGATTCTCAACCATGTTGCAAATTGCTTTAATTTTTGGATAAATTTATAATTGTTTATGCGCTCTTTGAACTTTTCAATGAATGTCTCTTCTTTCCAGATTCCTTTCTTTTTTTTCACAGCTTTCATTTCTGCTTGAAGTAGCCTCTTGTGAAGTTTCCAATATATCCGGGATTCATGAGCCAACCCTTCAATGCAAACTGTCCTGCCAAGCCCCCGTCGCAAGATCTCTTCATTTAGACAAATACTGGAAAATCTCCCCTGTTCAAAAAAGACATTAAAGTTTTCATTAGGACATATAATTAACATATTATATATTATGTCCGTTCCAGTAAGAAACAAACAATAAAGCTGGATTCCTCAAGTGACTTGGGCAGTCCTATACATTTTCTTAAGTAATGCCATCGTTGTCCAACCTCAGTACAGGTAATCTTTGACTTACAACCATTTAGTGACCATTCAAAGTTACAATGGCAGTGAAGAGTGACTATCCCATCAGTCACATGGTTGACATTTGGGCACTTGGCAAACAGCCAGAAGTGCAGCCGGTGGGAGTGCGGGGAAGGGCCTTCTCTGTGATGGCCCCGGCCCTCTGGAATCAATCCCCCCCCAGAGATTCGTACTACCCCCACCCTCCTGGCCTTTCAAAAGGCTTTAAAAACCCAGTTTTGCTGGCAGGCCTGGGACTGTTGAGTGATAACACCTGCTTTGGCCAGTAGTGTGTCAGTGGAGTCGATGAGTGATGGAACCATTGTTTTTTAATATTAATATTTTATAATGTGTTTGTTTTTACCGCTGTATGCCGCCCTGAGTCCACTGGAGAAGGGCAGCCTATAAATTTGATTGATTGATTGATTGATTGATTGATTGATTGAATGAATGAATGAATGAATGAATGAATGAATGAATAAGACAATTGAAGAATCCTGAGATCATGTAATCCCCATTTGCAAACTTCCCAACTGGCTTCTGACAAGCAAAGTCAATAAGGAAACCTGGATTGGCTTAATGCAGGGGTATCAAACTCATGGCCCACGGGCCGGGTGCATCACATATTAGCTCCGCCCCCACCCAGTTTAGCGAAAAAGAAAAAAGTCACGTGATGCCGCCATGACAACATGAGTTTGACACCCCTGGCTTAATGACTGTATGATTCATTTAATAACTGAAGTGATTCACTTAATAATTGTGGCAAAAAAAGATTATAAATTGAGTGTGACTCATTTAACAAACACTTTGATTAATAACAGAGTGCACCAGGCGAACCTGGGCAAACGCCCCCCACAGCTCTTTCAGCTGTGGCGAGGGGGGCGTTTGCCCAGGTTCGCCTGGTGCACCAGTTGCGGCCCTATTTGGACCGGGAGTCACTGCTCACAGTCACTCATGCCCTCATCACCTCGAGGCTCGACTACTGTAATGCTCTCTACATGGGGCTACCTTTGAAAAGTGTTCGGAAACTTCAGATCGTGCAGAATGCAGCTGCGAGAGCTATCATGGGCTTTCCCAAAAATGCCCATGTAACACCAACACTCCGCAGTCTGCATTGGTTGCCGATCAGTTTCCGGTCACAATTCAAAGTGTTGGTCATTACCTATAAAGCCCTTCATGGCACCGGACTAGCGTATCTACTAGACCACCTTCTGCCGCACGAATCCCAGTGAGCGGTTAGGTCCCACAGAGTGGGCCTTCTCCGGGTCCCGTCAACAAAACAATGTCGCTTGGCGGGGCCCAGGGGAAAAGCCTTCTCTTTGGCGGCCCCGACCCTCTGGAATCAACTCCCCCCCAGAGATTAGAATTGCCCGCATCCTCCTTGCCTTTCGTAAGCTCCTTAAAACCCACCTCTGTCGTCAGGCATGGGGGAATTGAGACATTCTTTTCCCCTAAGCCTTTATAATTTATGCATGGTATGTTTGTTGTATGGATGTTTAGTTTTATAATAAGGGTATTTTAGTTGTTTTTAGTATTGGATTTGCATGATGTTGTTGTTAGCTGCCCCGAGTCTACGGAGAGGGGCGGCATACAAATCCAATAAATAAATAAATAAATAAATAATAAATAACTGTTAATTGTTTACATTCATGGAAGCTCTTCTATTCCCTCTGAATATTTATATACCTTATTTACTATTACGAAGCAATCAAGCGCTGATTCCTTTCTGCCCAAAAGCTGGAACCAAATCATTTGTGAAGGTTTCATTTCTTCTTTTAACCAGATTACAGCATCAGATGTTAACTCCACACCAGCAAGCCTGATGAGTAACAAACCATTTGAATGCCCTAAAATGACACACATGGATTGTTGTTTTATTAGAATGTTAGTAAAAACACCTCATTTAGGTCATTGATCTAAACAATTAAAGGGGAAAGGTCAAGTAGAATTTTGCTCTCTAAGATTTAAATGAAAGCTTCTAGGAGGCAAAGTTAATGTTCTTATTACTAGAGCTGTTAATATTTTCTGTGACTGAAGATAGCTACAAACTATTTCAGAAATCGACTATGCAACAGTGGCTGTTCCATGCATGGAGAAACTAGTGCATTGAATAAGTTGCACATCTTTCTCCTTTTTCTAAATCATGGAACGACAGAAACGACAAAGAACTGCTTCGCTACAGGCTTTGAATTCCCAGTGTGGTGTTGATGATGACGGAAAATAATTATAAATGCCTACTTCGAGTGAGTATAGAAAGTGTTAAGTAATGTGCATTATGTAAACTGAAATCCATTTAGGTAATCTATAAAGCAGATCTCAAAGATGTGGGCTCTGTATTTTTAGTATTAATTTATATTCATTTTTAAAATGCGTTTTGTGCATGTTGCTTCAATTACTGTTAGTCTAAAAATGCAGATAAAAATAAGTTTTTGTTTTCTGAAGCAACAAAACACCGAAGAGATTTTATTTGATTCAAAACTTGCTCTTTAGGTCTAGTGAGTTCGCAACACAGCTAAACAACAAAATATAAAACAGAATTTAAAATCCACAATAAAACAAACACAACACCCTCTAACAAGTCTAGCAACCTCCTTCCTCCTCACTCCACAACTTTTTCTATTTCCTAAACATAGAAAAAGCAAGAAGCAAACGCAACTTTCCCTTCCCACACACCCGAAATTTGAGCCTCCGACAGTGAGGGGATCTTCAAAAGGACCTTGCCTGCTAATCTTAACAACTTGACAACCGTAACAAAAGGAACAGTCCTTAAATTCATACTCTAAACCGTTTAAGCCTTCAAAAGTCAATACCAGCATTTTAAACTGTCTCCAAAAAACATCTGGCAAGTAGCATAGAGAGGTATTTTTAATCCAGACATAATATGCTCCATTTAACAATGTAGCTGATATATTTTGCATAACTATGACTTCTGCATATTTCCATGTCATGGAAAATTCATTGGTTGTCCCATCTCATGCGACATTTTCATAGGAAGTCCCATCTTGAAGTCAGGTAGACCAGATCATGAATCAACTCCACAGGGAGATTAAAGATACTTTATGGAGGGGCTATCATAACAGAATCTTGCAAGTTTATTTGTGCAGTACTTCTTCCCCCTTCTTACACTCCAATGAATTAGGGAATTCCTGTCTGAACCACTTATTTTGGACTTTCTGCTTGTTTTGGATTTAAAACATATTTCTTTTTCCTTGTTGCTCTGGTAGCAGATCTTGCCTAACTACGTCAAGATCATTTCCCTTATTTTCTACAGAAGTCAACATGGATGAAGTCAAGGCATAAATAATCACTGTCAAAACTGATGAGTCTGGGAAAGGGATGCAGTTGGCATACTGCATATAACTGTCCAAAGGCACTTCTCACAATAGCTACCACCAGTGATTCCAATGACAGCTAAAGAATAGAGTACTCCAAGATTATGAATATACTGTACTCTTCAATCTACTCCATTCAAAGCAATCTGAACTCTAATCTTTGCCTCCGGATTTTTTTTAAACTTAACTCATAATCTGTATTTAGTCCTTTTCTAACCCAGTCTAATATGGAGCTTCAGTAGCAGTCTAGTATAGCCAGTGTGGTATACGTAGCAGCATGGTGTGTGTTTGGCCTACGACTGAACAAATTTGAAATCTGCCCATAGCCATGGGAAATTTACATGTGATTTTGAACCCATTGCTCTCTCCCAGCCCAACTAATTTCACATGGCTACTGTTGTGAGGATAAAATGAAAGAAGATTCCATGTAAACCACCTTCAGTTTTAGAGTCAAGGCAGGTTTGAAAGGCCTAAATAATTTCCTTTGTAGGGGTTAAAACCTACCAAAATAAACACATTATATTTCTTGCTGTCTTATCTCTTTTTTCCCCTCCAGAAGCTCAAATCAAGTATGCCCCCCCCCCATTTTATCTTCTTAAAGGTAGTTCTCATCTACTGAATATAATTGAGTCAGGCAACCTGGTCATTAAGTAAAGTGGTCACTAAGCAGGGTTGGGCTGCAGCCCAGATGGGGGGGGGGACACACTGGGGTAGCAAAAAAGGAGCTCCACCCCAAAGCACCCAATTTGCACTGAAAGAAGTTGAAAGAAAATGCAGGGTGTCCTGCATAAGCTACACCCACAATGTGGTAGTAAAATTTTTGGTAGCCCTTCACTGTCACTAAGTGAAATTATGATGTGCTTATCTTTGTCTGTCTTCATCTTTTCTTTGTTTTATAGATCTGCCAATGCAAATAGAAGCACTGCACTTAAAGTTACTTTTTCATCACTACTAAAAGTGCAAACTATTGCTAAGTGAGGTAGTCACTAAACAAAAATTACTTGTAAACCATTGTGAGATTTCAGACTGAAAGACATTGTCTTATTTGACTCAAGTCATCCACATGGCTGAAGAGTACATGAACATGTTAATCTCCATTCCTATCCAAATCTCTATCAATGGTTTTATTGTGTTGGTGAATAGTTAGAGCAGGGATGTCAAACTGGCTGCCTGTGGGCCAGATGCATCATGTGTACACCACACCCATCCCAGGTCCGTAAATGGGAAAAACATCACAAAATGTCACGTGACGCCAATGTAATGTGGTGAGTTTGACACGAGTCAGAACTTGCACTGTCTGATTACTCTGTTTCCCCAAAAATAAGACAGCGTCTTACATTAATTTTTGCTCCCAAAGATGTGCTATGTCTTATTTTCAGGGGATGTCTTATTTTTTTCAATGAAGAATTCACATTTATTGCTGAACAAAAAAAACGAGCATTTATTATATACTATACAGTAGTTGTCATCACAAACCAGCATAACCAGACAAACTGTGAATTCTATCAAGAATTTCTCACTACTACCGTACCATTATTTCCATGAACAACAATTATACTTTCTTCAAATATATGTTATATATGTTCTGTTCGGGAATGCTGCGAAATGAAATGTCTCCTACATCTTACTTTCGGGGGATGCTTTATATTTGGCAATTATACAAAACCTCTTCTATGTCTTACTTCCGGGGGTGACTTTTTTCAGGTATGTACCACCTTCTTAACTTAAACACCAAAGGGCTAGTAGGAAAAAGTGCCAGTTGGAGAAAAAGATGGAGCTCCTTCAAGAAGCAACCTTCAGAGGCAGTGAGGATTCTCATTTTATATCTAAAGCATCCAAAGTATTCTTCCCTACTTTCCATAGGAATATTGTAAAACTTTAATCAACATACAATTACATGGTAAAATATAGATTGCATCTGCTTTTTATATGAGTTTTATAAAGGTAGCCTCTCAATCATGTTTAGAATTCCTTAAATTCAAACCTCTAAAAATGTTTCAAACCTGAAAAAAAATAACTTTGCCATCATACTTACATCTTTTCTGCAGAGAGGAAATGATTGGAAGGCTGATAGGTACATGTTCAATTTCTAATCCTTGCTCAGTTATTCGACGTAATTGTCCACGTAGCTTAACATTCTTCTCTATAAATTCCGGAGGTATTTCCAAAGCATTTGAGAATTTGGCTGTCTATTCATAAGAAAAAAAGAATATAAACAGTGCCTATACAAACATTATAAGAATATAAATGTGGGCTTACAGTATTTGGTCTAGTCTAGTGGTTCATGCAGAAAGCCAAAAACCAGGAGACTGTAAGTTCTAGTCCTGCCTTTGGCAAGAAAACTGGCTGGGTGAATTTGGGCCACTCATTCTCCTTCAGCCCTACTCACTTCACCCTGAATTTTACTTAATATACAGTATACTGCTCATAAAAATAAATGAAACACTCAACATATCCTAGATCTGAATGAATGAAATATTGTCACTGAATATTTTGTTCTGTACAAAGTTGAATGTGCACAACAGCATGTGAAATTGATTGTCAATCAGTGTTGCTTCCTAAGTGGACACTTTGATTTCACAGACGTTTGATTTACTTGGAGTAATATTGTATTGTTTAAGTGTTCCCTTTATTTTTTTTGAGCAGTGTAGAATGTTTTCATACTTTAAAGAGAAATAAACTTATATGGCCTCTTCAGTTGAAACCCTACTTTAAAAGACGTAAGAAAGGAGTTGCTATGCAATTAGTATTTCCTACCAGATTAGTCCTTGGGATATGCTATTCATATAACATCCCACTCCTATTATATGAAGGTTAGAATACCAGGATTGAAATTATTTGTACAATGTCACTCTTGTCCTTTTACAAGGTCTCTTCACCAACATAGAAGCCCTTGAAAGTAATGTGCGAAGGTCTGTAAATAAACCAAGTAACATAATTCCAAGAAATGTACTCAGTATGGCATTTCAAGGTCTAAAACAACTTTTTAAAAGAAAAATAAACAAGCATAGTTTAAAATAAAAAATAAAATAAAATTTGGGAATATTTATGGCAACAAAGTTTTTCAGTGTAAATTAAGACGCCCAAGTACACAGAAGTTTAGTGTTCAATGTGTACAGCAGCAATACATTAAGGTTATGATTACTAGTATAAATCTCTGCAAATATTTAAGGGCTTTCTTTTCTTACATTCATTAGTGAAAGACTTTGCAAGTTCCTTATCTATAAAAATCCATCAAATAGGATAATTAATGAAACATTTCTGGGTCATTATTTCAGTCAGCAACATTCTGCATTTCACAAGATAGTCTCCGAGCCCAAATGAATAACGTGAGATCCCTAAAACCAAATCAACATAAATCTGCTTTCTATATTGCTTTGAAAAGATGGAACAGGTAGTTCTCATTTAAGATAAGTAATAAAACTTTTGGTATTTATTTGAAACAAAACAGGCTACATTAAAGCACAAGTTGGCTGCAAGTTGTACATGAGCAAGCAGCATGTCCATTATTAACATTGTTCCAATTTATTTCTTCCTAAAATTATCTATCTATCTATCTATCTATCTATCTATCTATCTATCTATCTATCTATCTATCTATCTATCTATCTACCTACTTACCTACCTACCTACCCATCTATCCACTCAATATATATTTAAACTCACAGTGTAACTTACCAATTTGATGCTCTTTGCAAGTACAATTACTCCAGCTATTGCCAATCCTGTACTTATATTCTAGGGGGGGGGGGGGGGGGAAACACATAAATTATTTCAAAAACATGTATTTCCATTTCACAGCATGAGACCTAAGCATCACCTGACTTATTAAAATGATCTACAAAATCCAATATGTGCATTTTAAAGCTTCCAGTGTTGGGGCATTCACATTCATGTAAACATTGTTATATGTTTGTTGTATGTTATACGACCAATAGATACTTGACTGACTGACGGACTTGACGGACTGATTGATTGAATAAACAAACAAGCAAGCAAGCAAGCAAAGCAAGCAAGCAAAGCAAGCAAGCAAGCAAAAGGAAACTCTGCCATCTAGAGATCTTACCCCTTACTATACTAAGCTACTATTATAAATGAAATGCCATTTTTGCTCGTTTGAACCGGCGCAAAGCTGGCTCTGGCAGCTCCGTTTCCGCAATCCAGGCAGCGGCGCAGCACAGCCCAAAAGCTTCCCCCCACACCCGCTTCGCCCAACAGACCGATTCCCGGCGCGTACACGGACGAAGGTGAGATGCGCGTCCGCCCACTCGGAAAGACGCGCGACATAATTCGGCGGCTCTCCGCCCCGTTGCTCGGCCATGGCCGCCTATAGTTACGCCCTCCGTCGCGGCCCGTAGTTCCTGACGCAGCGGCTCCCTCAGGCTTTGCAGCAGCAGCGCCGCTTTCTGGTCGCGGAAGAAGAGCTGCGTCTCTGCGAAAGCGCCCGAAGGCCTTTGGGAGAGGCTCCGCGTTGAGGTCGCCACTGCATGTGGAGGGCCTCGCGCGGTGCGAGCCCTCCTTTCGTGTGATTCCCGAATCCAGCCACTTTCCCTAAAGTGTTTTTTTCCCCCCAAACTGCAGTTGGACTTTTTTGTGTGTGGGTTTTTCCCTTTTTCCTTGAAGTCCTTTCGAGAAGCTTCTTCAGTTCTGCAAGATTTCACTCCCTCAGAAATGAGGAAAATTCTTGGATGGGAAGCCAAACGTCTTCCAGAAAAGGAAAATAAAATAAAATCCAGTTGCCTTGTCATGGCCACTTGGATTAAATCAATATGCTCTCACTTCATGATACCAACATCGATGTGAAGTGATCACTCATCATTTAATTTCCTCTTCTCAAAAATGTGTAGCAACAAAAAAACATGATCCAAATTTGGATGTGGATGATTCCAACAATACTGCTGAAGTTGGGTTGAAAGACAGTAAATTGCAAATATCTAGTATATGTACTCTTGTAGGGGGTGATGCCGTTTATAATTCACAAATAGCAGGCATCTTTAGTACTTGCCTTTTGAAACCTGGAATAAATCTTGAAACTTCAGGAGAAGGTAATGAGGATAAATCTGGCCCTTTGAAAAATGACCCTGAAGTTGGGATGAGTTTTTCAGAAAAAGACTATTGCTACTCTCAGAAAATTTATCCAAAGGTTGTGCAGAAAAACCTGAAGACTTGCAAACATTAGAAAGCCCTCAGTGTGACAAAACCTCAGTGGAAACCAATGCAAGCAACTCTGAGAAACAAAAGAACAATGACTTTATTTCCTTCACTTCACAAGTTGCTTCACTTTCAGAAAAAAAAACCTGAGCAAGATACATCTTAGGGTTGCAAGTCCAATAACGAGGTGTTTGAAAATCAGGAGACTCTGTGTGAGACAAACAATACCTTCAGTGTGGGGAAAACAGGTGACTCAGAGCATACCATGGATGAAGATAAGGAAGACCTTTTGGGAAGCAGCACTGAATCCTCTATAATGTTTTTGAACCATCAGCTAACTGAGCTTTTAAAAGAATTTCCTTATGGAATTGGTGATTTGGAAATAGCAGAAAAGAAAGATTCTATAACTATTCTGATAGAAAGAGAAGATGAAGAAAATACTGTGAGCCATGAGAAAAGACTTGATCCTAATGATGCAGTAGAGCAAATTAAAATAGTAATCCTAAATTCTCAACAGATGAGTGAAATATTTCCTGAATGCAGTCCACAATCCTCCAACAAGCTAGATTACCATGGAGGTGACCAGATGAGAATGGATTCAAAACATAAAGGTAAAGGACACTACAGGAAGTCTAACCAGGATTTAAATGCTGACAGCAAAGTTATCAGGTCTGAAACACTTGGGAAAACAGAACGGACATACCGCTGCTTGCCAGGATGGTTAGCTTCAAAATATAACGTGGAGCCTTGTTCATGCATGATAGCTAAAGAACCTAGTTTGAAGAGGAAAGCTGATCTGTATTCAAAGTCTAAAGAGAGATCAAAATCCAATGAGTTTGATTGTAGCCTCAAAAACGAAGTACAGAATTCCATATTAGATACAGGCAATAATATCTTTCTTTTGGGAGATCAGAGTAACAAAGCTTTAAATAAAACTTTGGGATATAAAGAAACTGAATCTCAAGTAAAGGAAGATAAACTACCCAAATTAGAGCAAGCAACTACTCTACTTCCTTTATTGGGAAAATCAAATTCACAAGAACCTAAAAAACTCTCTCATTCTGCAGATTCCAAGTCTCTACAAAAAGAAAGAGTTAGAACTAAAAAAAAAAACACAACCAGAAAAATGGTAGGAGGAATATATCAAAAAGTGAAGCACAGTATCATTTAAATACAGACAACAAAAAGATTATGAAAAAACTTGCCAAAAAGAAACTGGAGAAAAAAATCTTTTAATAAAACTCTGAAATCAAAAACAGATATTGACCACTACAAAGGAATGGAAACTAATCATAATGTCAATTTTGAAAATTACAAAATTAAACGAGATACTAGGGAAACGCACAGGATTAAAGGACCAATTTCAAGCAGGAGTCTAAAGAGATAAATGATAAAGCAAAAAAATATTAAAGGATTGGAAACACAGCCTAATGACTTCATGCCCTCTTCATCATTAAACAGTGTTAACTTTGTTTCTGAAAAACATGAAAATCCTGAGCATAACTCTACCTTGGACTCACAAGAAAATTTAAATAAACCGAAATAGAAAGATTTGGAGAAACAATACGGATACAAAAAATCACAATATAATGAAGCTATTTGTCCTAAGCAGCATGTTGAACAAAGTGTCACACGGCTTGTTAAAAGAATAAATCTAGAGAAATATGTATACAGAAAAAATAAGAAAAATGCATCGAAAGCTCACATTTCAGTAATAGAATTCCTGCATCCCAGAATGAAGGAGTTAATTCTTCCAATGTATTTGAAGTCCACTCTCCAGTCAAAGAAGGCACATTGGTTAATAATAACCCAGACAACGGGTCTGTGAAATCACTTTCTGATAAAAAATGTATTAAAAGAAAAAATAAGCACACTATTTTTCTGCAAAGGGAACCAAATAAAAACTATTTGAACAGGCTTGCATTTAAACGGACTGCCCAGAAGACTATTCATTTGACAAGCCTGGATTCTGTGCACTCCAAACTTCTTTGGCATGTGAAACCAAGTAATGGAACTGAGTATTCTGAACCCCACCAAAAAGGCAGCTCTTCATCCCAAATGTCTTAAGCAAAGAGGCCACAAATGCTTGAATTCAGAATGTGTCCAGAAATATTATTTAGGAAGTCCACCTCTGAAGAAAAAAACTTTAGAAGCAATAAAGCTTCCTGAAAAAACACAGGGGATCTGTTACAGCAGCCAAGAGTAAAAGAGAAGATTGGTTAAATTACTGTCCTGTGAAAAGAAGAGAAATGGAAGAAAATGAAATTCAAGGTAACCATGTTTAAAACCTAGCCATTTGATTTAGGAGTTAATGATGACATCCCACTTGACACTGCAATAAAAATATTGGAAGGAAATGAAGTACCGGTATTCCATGGGTCCGTGAAGGATTCCAAAACCACCTTTGAAACCTATCGGAAGATGCATCTAGAAAAAAGAAGCCAAAGCCTGGATAGCAGTCCCAAAAACTAGGAGCTTTCTTTTGTAAACAACACATTTTGGACTGCATGTGCTTATATGAATGTCCTGATGACTCAGGCCTGTAATAAGATCATCTATGTGATCTTCCATAATTTATTTCATGCCTACCGGTATCTTAAGTTTGCTTATTTAAGTACTGGGAGGTATGTTAATTGTTGAATTCTGGAATGCATTATAATTTGAACTGTAGAATATTTTGTTAGATACAGTTAAGTTCAATACCTGGCCAGTTCAAAATGATTCCAAATAGTTTGCATTTTTATGTAGACATTTTAAAGGAACGGAGCTGTACTTTATTTAGTGCTGTGGAAATAATTAACACATTAATAAAAAATTAGTAATAAGCCATAGTAGGGTTATCAAGGAGCATTGGAGTTTATTAGCTGCTACCTGTTTTATTGGGATATTAGAACCATGCTAGAGAATCAATTTTTGCTTTACTGTAGTACTGGGTTTTGGTGGGGGAAAGGATTATAGGTAAAAGTAAAAGGGTTATTTTTGAAATGGTTGCTATGATTTAATTGCAAATATATTTTAAAATATTCTTTCAGAACTCTTTTTACAAGCATTTCATTTGGATTCTTCCAATTATTTTTACAAAACAAATCCCTGTAACAGAAATTTGTGCCTAGAAACTATTGTGGTATTGAATGTTGTGCCTTTTTACTGTTTGGCACATTTGTTACTTTATTTTGACAGCAATATGTGTATGTTTAATAAATGTTTAGTCACTTTCAAATTATTTGTTTACAGAATTAAAAACATGTTTGTTTTAAATTAAAATTTAAAACAGAATTAAAATTTAAAACAGAATTAAAATTTAAAACAGAATTAAAAACATGTTTGTTTGTTTGTTTGTTTTTTTAAAACCCAGTTGCCTTGTCACAAAGCACCTTTGGGACAACCATGACCTAGAGGACTGAGAATGCCATAGACCTGAATCCAGTTGTGGGTTTTTAATAAAGCCTGTCCTGTTGTGTTTTGCATACCACTGATTATAAACATTATAAGCTAAGCTTATAATGATTAAATATTTCCCAACACAGAGAAAGCTATTGTGTTTTGTATCTATGAAGCTCAACAGCACTACTATTACTACTAGTTTTTTTCCTCATCATTCCTATCACTGATTTCCTCCCACTTATGACTGTATGACTGTAACTTGTTGCTTGTATCCTTAAGATTTTTATTAATATTGTTTCCTCATTGCTTATTTGACCCCTACGACAATCATTAAGTATTGTACCTCATGATTCTTGACAAATGTATATTTTCCTTTATGTACACTGAGAGCATATGCACCAAAGACAAATTCCTTGTGTGTCCAATCACACTTGGCCAATAAAGAATTATATTCTAACCATAGGGCCCCAGGGAAGATAGGGCAGTTGCAGTCCAAAACATCTGGAAGATATTGGGTTGCCTCTTCTAGCCATAAATAAAGGTAAATCCCTGAAATTCCCACATTAATTACTCATTAATCCCACATTAATTACAGCACTTGAGACTCAGAGGTACTTTGCTGGTAAAGGGTGAAGAGATTAAAAAAATATTAATCTTTGTGAACCACGTAGTTCAGCAAACAAGTCTGTAAATGAAGATATGTCCTTGGGGGGGGGGGACTGGTGTTTGTTGGGGACAAATGAGGAAAGGTGTATCTTACATTCCAAAAAATAAGATATAGGACCAATAAATGTAAAACTAATGTTTCAGTCCTGGATCACAAGGAATCTAGAAGCTCACAGTCCAAAATCTTTACCATCTCCAATTAAAAGAACAGGAAACGGGTGATATGAAGAATTTCTGAGCCCTGGACAATGACTTCTTGTTAGATAAATAGGCTTATGTAGACCAGAGGGCTAGTGTAACACAGTTTTCTGTTATTAAAATCTTTCAGATGCAACTTTTCTTCTCAAAGTCCATTTCTTCCTATAATAATTAATCTGGGGGATAACAAGATGCAAGAATTTGCAATCATTTCAAAGGCTGCTCCAAATTTGGGAGAAAAGCTGACTATAAATCCCTCTAGTAATCTAAAAGTTGGTAGACGGTTCTTTTTAAGAAGATCTACAGAATAAAATGTTTCCAATTTTAATTAGCATTTTAAGTTTCAATTGCTGCCCTCTTTCTTCTTGCTGTTGGAGTATTTCATAATGGAGCTCTAAGAATCCCTGGAATTATAACGTAGGTAGGTAGGTAGGTAGATAGAGATAGATAGATAGATAGATAGATAGATAGATAGATAGATAGATAGATAGATAGATAGATAGATAGATAGATAGATAATTTTAAAAATAGTCTAAGGGGAGGAGAACCTTTCCTCTCCAATTTTTTTTCAAATTTCTCTAAGTTTTGAGGAAAAAATAGAGATCATTTTACATTTTAGGTGATATTTAATTTTCAGTAATTTCAGAAGCAAAAATTACTTTGGAAATTTGGATATTTGGAAAGAAAGTATAGGATCAAGAAACCAGACAAAGTATTCACTGCTTTTCAGAAAGATACACAAATTAAAAGTTGATATTGCTTTATTGAAATAAGCAAAAAGTGCTTTCAAGGTTTTGTAATGTGGCATTGTCATAAAAGCACTTGCACCAAGAAAATCATACTTATTGATAAGATTTAAGGCAATGAAAAGCTTTAAATATTTTAAAGAATCCAGTAAACATTTCAGTTAAATTATCATGAATTTTATTTTTGAAGTGAACCATTTTTATCTGAAAAGGCCAGCAGTTTCTTCAAGGTGCTTAACAGCTAGTTCAAAAGTTTTATTTTTTAAATGTGCTTTTAAATGACATTTTCTACTAAGGAACTCCACAAATCCCAATTAGCAATTTTCCAAAATATACATTATAATACTTTTCCATTCTGTATTACAGTGAAAATATTTTCAGAGTTACTACCAATCATTTAACTGTTCATAACTAAAAATAATTTTTAAACACTTGAGAATCCTTTTCTTCAATTTACAAGTCATAAAATTAAATTGAAAATAGATTTGATTGTATTCTGTTTTTCCTCAAGTTATTTTAAGCTGTCCAAACCAAGGGAAATAATATACTGTCCAGTATTTTAAAGCAGTGATTTTCAACCTTTTTTGAGCCGTGGCACATTTTTTACATTTACAAAATCCTGGGGCACACCACCAACCAAAATGACACAAATTAAATAAATAAATACATACATACATACATACATACATACATACATACATACATACATACATACATACATACATAACCCCCTCGTATATACAATCCCATGTAACATCCCCTTATAAATACAGTCAATCATCAATCATCCCTACTCAAATTTATATCTCATTTCTGGGTACTTCTCCTGTCTTTCCCCCTTTTCTCTCTCATGTTTGTCATTTCTCTCTCTTCCTCCCTTTTTCCCTCATTCCTTTTCCCTCTCACTTCTCCTCTTTTTCCATCCCTGTCTCTCTCCCCCCCTTATGTGTGTGTGTGTATACACACTGGAACCATTTCCAAAACCAGTTGAGGGCTGGGGTTTTTTCTCTTTTATTCTTTTCAAAAAGAGGTGTGGGCTGGGGGGCATTTCTTATTATTTGGGTGCTTTTTACCATATGCTTCAAGAATCACCCCTCTCTCTCTCTTTTGTTTCTCTCTCCTCTCATTCTCTGCCTCAATCATTTCTCCTTTTTTCTCCCCTTTTTGTTCTCATTTCTCTCTCTCCTTTCCTCTCCCTATCTGTCTCTCTTTCTTGCTTTCTCTCTCTCTCTTGCTATCTCTTTTTCTCTTATTTTCTCTCTCTCTCTCTTGTTCTCTCTTATTTTCTTTCTCTCTCTCTTGTTCTTTCTCTCTCTTTCTCTCTCCCTCCCTCTTTCTCTCTTTTTCTCACTTTCTCTCTTGTTTTCTCTCTCTCTCTTGCTTTCTCTCTCTCTCTTGTTTTCTTTCTCACACTCTTTCTCTCTCTTGTTCTCTCTCTTGCTATCTCTTTCTCTCCCCCCTTTCTCTCTCTCTCTTTCTCACTTTCTCTCTATCTTGCTGTCTGTTGCTGTCACTCACTCTCGTTCTCTCTCCATTCTTCTCAGCGGAGGCCAGCGAAGGTGATATTCAATGTCGGGAGCGCGCGAGCGGTTGCGCGTGCTCCCTACCCCCCCTGCTAGCCGCTCGGAATATTCAAAATAAGAAAAGCCTTCACCGGCGAAGGTTTTTCTTATTTTGAATATTCCGAGCGGCTAGCAGGGGGGTAGGGAGCGCGCGCAACCGCCCGCGTGCTCCCGACATTGAATATTACCTTCGCTGGCCTCCGCTGAGAACGGAGAGAGAACGAGAGTTGGGCCATTTTTTGTCTCCTGCATTCCGGGTGCGGGAGGAGCCACGCCGAAAGGCAGGAGACAGCGGAGGAGGAGAGGGGGCGGGCGGGGGGCAGCGCCGAAAGGCCGAGGGGGCCGGAGGCACCGTGGGGAGGCAGGGGCGGCCGCGGCTCCCTTCCCTTCTGCTGCCGGCGCCTCCCCGCCCCCCCCCCCCCGGCGGGCTGGCAGGGAGATGAGGAGCGCGCTTTCGGGGAAGCGACGGTGCTTTGGGGAAGCGACGAGAAGCCATGGGCGCGAGGGGGCCGACTTTCAAAGCAACCTTTGCCGGCCTCCCGTGGGAGGGTGCCAATAGCGGCGGCGGGGGGGCAATAGCGGGGGGGCGAACCGCCTCGCGGCACACCTGACCATGTCTCGCGGCACACTAGTGTGCCGCGGCACACCGGTTGAAAAACACTGTTTTAAAGTAATGTTTGATTAAACTAGGCAGAATAAAAGCATGGCATGCGTAACTAATACAAACAAACCAAACCTAGCTCTATAAATCTTAATAATGCAAACCAGAAGAGACAGTGGCTAACTGCTGATTAAGTTGCGAATGATAAAAAATAAGCCTGAATTATCAAATAACATTCTCATCAAAATGCAACATCATTCTTTACCAGTTTCACCTTTGAAACAAGATTGCTAATACAGTATTTTAAAAATCAATGATTTGGAATTTTACAATCATGTCATCTTTTTAATAAGGTACCAGTAATTTATATTTTATAGTTCCATTCTCAAAGTGGTTATCAGGGTTTTCTCATAATTAAAACTGAAACTATTAGATGTATGGGTTGTTGGATGTTATTTATTCCAATTCAGTAACTTATTTAATCAATCTTTGGTGGGGAATCATCAGAACATTTCTCAACCAACTTACTTCACTTGTAGCCTGTTCAGAAATTATATTAATTGGCCCAAAACCTACCTCCCCACACCCCAAACTCAACTTTTAATGCCTACAGATACTTAATTCTCATTTAATAATGCTTCAGGTTAAAAACCCAAAAACATGTCTTTAACCTGTAAGCCTATAGCAGGGGTCCCCAACCTTTTGGAATTCAGGGACCACTAAATTCATTATTTTAAATCCCGTGGACCACTAATATGATCTGCCTAATGGGTGGGTGTGTGGCTAGGTGATCATGTGACTGGGCATGGCCAACTTGATGTCACTCACACCAAAGGGTGCCTCACCAACCTCTACTTGCCCTTCTCCTCCCAGCCACTCCGCCTCTCTGCCTGAGCTCCTTAGGACCCCAACAAGAAACAGTTTTTGGAGCTAAGCAATCACCACAAGAAAGAGTTGGCAAAATAACTGGCTCAGTTTAAATTGGATCTGACAGAGGAGACAGCTCAGCAGAAGCACCTCACTGAGGACTATGAGCATAGGCATTCCAAGCAGAGGGAAGTCCTTCAGGAGTGCAAGGCCTCGTACCGGCACCTGGAGGCTCAGCAGGCTGAGATGGTCAGCCAGTTCCAGACCATGGTACAATCTCATTGGAACAAGGCCCTCCAGCTTTTTGCCATCAGCAGCGCTTCCCACCAGCCTTTGCCCAAAGCCAGTCCCCAGGAGGCTGAAGCACTCCCCAAATCAGAATTTCTGCCCCCCTCCAACCTGCACAAAGAGACCCCAAAGGAGGAGACATTCTGCAGTAACACAAGCGTTCATTGCACGTATCGGGCCCCGCGGCTGTAGTTTGAGGACCCCTGATTTAGTGAAATATATAAAATGCAAATAATTTTTCTGCAGACTCCCCAAAATTTGCTTGCGGACTACCAGTTGGTGACCATTTACCTAGAGTATATTTAGGTAGGGGTTGCCACAGAGAGGAGGGGGTCACATGTTCCAAAGCACCAGAAGGCCAGACAAGGAGCAACGGATGGAAGCTGACCAAGGAGAGATTCAACCTGGAAATAAGGAAGAACTTTCTGACGGAGAAAGCGATCAACCAATGGAACAGCTTGCCTGCGGAGGTTGTGAGCATTCCAACACCTGAGACTTTTAAGAGGAGATTGGACTGCCATTTGGGGTAGTCACCTGCACCAGCAGGGGGTTGGACTAGAAGACTTACAAGGTCCCTTTCAACTCTAATCATAAATAAAAATAAATATTTTCATACAGTAAAAATAGGAATATTACCCAGATATATTTGAAAGATTTGGGGACACTGTTGTACATCACATCAGTAATTCGTTTTTAAAAGTAAAATTAAAAAAAAACTTTAACCCATGACTCCTAGAAGAGAGGCTTATAGTAATCCTCCCTTGAAATTTGAATACATTTGCGTTTTTATATTTGTATAAAGCCTTGACAACAGTTTTTAGAAATAATTGCTTAATTTCTATCTGTGTGGGACATACCAGGGACATATTCTGATCGTGTACTAAGATATAAACCAACCATGTTCAACATACAGGCCCAGTATATAAAAGCCGAGCTGGCTTTTTTTTTTTTTAGACTGAGAGGCACATGGTATGGATTTAAGTTTGGCTATCAAGACCAAAATAATTACTTTAAACTTATTTTTGTATTTCAAAAAAGCGTAATGCTTGTGGAAAGGAGAATGCTGTTCGAGAAATATCACCCACAGTCTCCTTGAGCAATTTTTTTTAATGTCAATGTTTATTAATTCAGGTGATATTTCAAATCTCATATTAGATTGAAATCTCAGATTTCAAATCTCAGATTAAAAACTTAACTTTTCTATTGATTCTGAATTTTATCAATTTACATAATTTATTTTACATTGCAAGAGTTTTGTTTAAATGGATAACCTTTATTTATTTTGGCACATTGTATTGACAGTAATACAGAATAGGAAAACATAAAAAGGCTATTTCATCATTTAAGATGAATACTCTTGTTACATAGCTTTTTCTAGAAGAAAGCCCTGCCCCCTCACTGAAAAGGCCTAGAAACAAGTAATGTTTTAACAGAACTCTTATCTGGAAGAAGGAAATCCTGGAAAGAACTCTTTTAAATATTTCTCCTTTCCCCCTTCATCCTATCTCCAGCCATCTATCCCCTGGCCTTCATATTCTAGCATATTCACTATATTTATTTAAACCATTAATTATGGTTATTGTATTTATGCTAATCTATGCACTAAGGATAAATCAAATTTAAGAAAATCCAAATCAGGTTGTTGTAGAATATTAATGAAAATGAAGTCTTTATTGTGAGCACTATGGAGTTTTCATTCAAGTTACCAAATGTGATTGTTCTTCTGATCTATTTTATTTAAATAATATGTTATCAGTATCTCAGAGCAGCATGTCAGAATTTCTATTGCAAATTCTAAGAGAAGTGTCAACCAAACACAACAGGTTATCTTCCCCCTATTGATAAGGTTGAAATGTATTTGAAAACTAACACTATTTTTATTTTCTTGGAACTATTTCCTATTCATTGTTTCATGAGAACACAGATCTGTGTGTTTTTTAAAAGATATTTGCTAACGTAAATATTAAGAGGTTTAAAATTTATTCACTCTCTGAAAAAGAGCTTCAAATAAAACAGTGTAAATCATAAAGATTCACATGGAATCAAAAATGTCAGTTTCAGAAAGAACTGACGTTGAAATAACAAGTAAAACTGAGACAATATACCCTGATATGAGTGCTTCAATATTTCACGCTAGTGTCAAAAGTATGACACCATTTATTTTTAAATAAATGTTCATATGAAAGATGTATACAATACATCAAATGCTATACAGAGCCCATTTCCATATGATATACATTATACTGTACATCAATAGAGTCCAAAAAAATCCTCTAATGTTCACTGAAATAATTTCTTAGTTTTTCAACCTCAGCAGAAATGGGTATATTTTATGAGAATGACACATGTTCTAAAATTTAATAGTACAGATATTTGATCGCCATCTTACATAACTTGTTTATAGAAGGCACTAAATATTCTGCTTAGTTTTATTTGGGTCCCATACACGCACACACAAAAAAAAGATATGTTCCGTTTTTCATGAACTGTAAGTTTGGTTTTTCATGTGCAAACCGTGGTCATCGATTTTATATCAGATTCTAATATTTTGAAAAACTTCAGAAGCAATTACTATGCCTCTGTGGCTTGGGGTTATTTATGCTATTTAAACTATTACTACTGTACCAAATCTGAACTTTAAAAAAGAAAAAAGCATGTTATCACTACTATTCATATATTATTATTTTTTAAATAATTCTTTAAATTTCATAGGAGTAAGGCAAAAAAAATAGAATCTGTTATCCTCATTGTTTGGACCTATTTAGAATTACTGTAAGCAATATAAACATATATATTTATATAAAACATTTTTTCTTTCTAAAGCGTTTTAACCATGTAGATTCAATGTTTATTATAAATCCCAATTATTATAAGTTCCTTTAAAGACAGATTTTTTTCTCCAAAGGTGACTTTGAGGGCATAAAAGGAAGGCAACAGCTGTAATTTAACAGAATAGTAACAGACTTTAAATGTTTTTATAAAGTAATTAAAAAAACAACTTTAAGGGTGATTTTGGATAAGAAGGGCAAACTTATAACAGATCCGTACAGTACTTAACTTGACTTTAGTTTTTGTAAAGTCATTTGGCATGTATAAATTGACCATTTTTAGCTGTGTATACTTATTCTCTTGTGTATTTGTTATACGACAAAGCTATAGCAATTTTAGCCAGTCTTTTGTGATATTTCATTTTCATTAACTGATTCTTCTGCATTTCCATGATGCTGGTTGCTCATCCTGCAGCCTTTTCAGTCGGGGCCCAAGAAACAGCCACCAAGCGAATCCCAATACTACGCATACTATGGATTCCACATAATAACCATCCAGAGTAATAGCACAAGATCCACCTTCTTTTGAGCAAAGCTGTAATACAGAAAACCAGAAGGGAGGAAGGAGGGGTAGGGTAGGGAACAAGCGATAAGTATATCAGTCATAAATAAGCAAATTGCTTTTGATATATGTAACACATTTAAATATTTTTCTGAATGCGTAACTTCCATTACTTTTATTACTATTATTATTATTATTATTATTATTATTTAGATTTATATGCCGCCCCTCTCTGCAGATCATTTAAAAAGTGTGTAAAGTATTTAAAAATGGACAAAGCTGATGAGAATGTTTGTTGACAACCCACAATCTTTGGCCTAATTTCAAAAGACTTTATAAGAAATATGACTAGACTCTTATCTTCCTACCTTTTTTAGAGTAGCCACTAAGCAAATCATGCAGGTGTAAGTCCAAATCATGCCGTTACTAAGCAGTCATGCAATTGTGAAGTGAATCCATTCTCCCAAATGTGTCCCCTCACGCAAAAACTGGCAAAAAATGATCAGTCACATGACTATAGGATGCTGCAACTGGTCATAAGTGCTCATTTCTAAGTGCCTGAAATGTAGTCATCTGATTGAGGGGAGTGTGACATTTTATAATGACCAGAAGTGCTTTACAGGCTGTGACCCCAGGATAGTGCAATTCAAGCATCTGAATTCTAATCATGTGACCAAAAGGATGCTACAACAGTCGTGAGTCTGAATGGTCACTAACTGAACTGTTGTAAGTCAAGGATTATCTCTATTTGGTTTTATAATTTTGTTCTCCATGTAAATTATTGTTTTTTATTGTAAATATTTTTAGTGTTTTAACTTAAACATATTTGTTGACTCATAAGCTGCCTAAAGTTATTGACTGAGATGAGCAAGTAGAAAAATGGATGGATGGATGGATGGATGGATGGAAGGAAGGAAGGAAGGAAGGAAGGAAGGAAGGAAGGAAGGTTGGTTTTGCCAGGCACACTGAAGTCATTTATAGATGATGATGATGATGATGATGATGATGATGATTATTATTATTATTATTTATTAGATTTGTATGCCGCCCCTCTCCGAAGATACTTTTATATTGTTTTTTATAATGTGCCATCAACTTAAGCGTTCGCTTTTAGCAACCACACACAGACATTTTTCAAGATATTTTTTTCTAACCATATTACTCATGGCTTCTGAAGAAGTTTGGCTATCAGCCCAACTTGGCTTAATTTGTTCGCTTCTTCCGGAATTTTTAATCACAACTTTCTAGTTTGGAGTAAACAAGAAATGACGTTCAATGCAAGGTGTCCAATTTGTTTGTCAGTTCCATTCTGATGCAATGCATGGTGTAAATTACATAGTGTTCACAAAGGTTGCATGTAATCCCGAGTAATCAGGTCAGTTTGTGATTATCCAAATGTAGCTATTATGTTATTAGTATTAGGCCCCTTTAGAAACTTTTAAATAAATTGTTAGTTTGAATTTGCACCCTGCTTACTAGTGAAGTACTTCTCCTTTGTCTTTGTCTAAGGAGAATTTTTTTAAAAAAGTGGATTGCAGCCAAAATAGAAGAAACTGTTCAAGAAAATAGTTTTAATCATTGTGCTGCAATTGAATTACTAGCAGAACAAAAACACTCTAGGTGGACCAATGAAACATGGAATCTAGTAAGACAAAGGAGAAGTACAGTACTTCACTAGTAAGTAGGGTGCAAATTCAAACTAACAATTTATTTAAAAGTTTCTAAAGGGGCTCATAATTAAATTTAAATTTATTAAAAAATCAGTCTGGAAATCTAGTATCAACATGCTCCCCTTGCCTATGTAGCTTTATGTATGGAATGTTTGTGTATATGTTTTTATATAAGGGGTTTTTTGTTATTGTTATTTTAGACTTAATATTAGATTTGTCATTGTATACTGTTTTATCACTGCTGTAAGCCGCCCCGAGTCTGCGGAGAGGGGCGGCATACAAATCTAATAAATAAATGAATAAAAAAGATGGGGAATCTGTTTTGCACCAAACTTACTTCTGCAGCAGCTGAAGTCCCACAGCTGTGACCTTGAATCCCAACACATTGCTTCACTGTAAGTGGGTCCACAAGCCACAGAGCTACTGTCGCTGGCCAGTTTCCTCCCAAATTGGATACTGTGTTAAGCAGTGTCATGTAGGTTCCTCCAATGATTGGGTCACTAACTTTGGCATTGAAAGCCATTATAGCAACATACATGCTGTATACAGTAACCTGGAAGACAATAAGCACCAAGGCATGGCATAATTTTTTATCCAAAACTCTAATATCCTGCTCTATCTCCTAGAACTGGGATAAGAACTTTTTTTTGCTCCTCAGAGCAAATATAACAGATTCCAATGCATCTCATTCCTAACCCACTGAATTAAAAGAATCTTGCAAGATTCTGGTTGTTAATAAACTCCACTAGGATTGTTCCTTGCATAATGAAATGATTAATTATATGACAAAAAAATTGCTATGAATCACATAACTCTTCAACAATAATGCACACATCACCACCCAATTAGCCAATCAAAATGAAATTCCATTTTGGTTGGTTAAAACAGTGTTTTTCAACCAGTGTGCCGTGGCACACTAGTGTGCCGTGAGACATGGTCAGGTGTGCCGCGAAGCTCAGAGAGAAAGAAAGCAAGAGAGAGAGAAAGCAAGAGAGAAAGAAAGCAAGAGAGAGAGAGAAAGAAAGCAAGAAAGAGAAAGAGCGAGTGAGAGAGAAAGAGAACAAGAGAGAGAGAAAGAAAGCAAGAGAGAGAGAGAACAAGAGAAAGAGAGAAAGCAAGAGAGAGAGAGAAAGAGGGAGAGAAGGAGAGAGAGAGAAAGACATAGAGGGAGGTAGTGAGGGAGAGAGAAAGAGAGCAAAAAAGAGAGGAAGGAAGGAAGAAAAAGAAAGGGATGGAGACAGAGATAAAGAAAGAGGAAGAAAGAGAAAGAGGGGGGAGAAAGAAATAGAGTGAAGGGGAGGAAGAGAGAGAGAGAATTTTTTTGTCCAAACTTTTTTAGCCCCCCCCCCCCCCGCTCATTGTGCCCCAGGGTTTCGTAAATGTAAAAAATGTGCCGCGGCTCAAAAAAGGTTGAAAATCACTGGGTTAAAAGGGCAAGAAGAATCAGAGTATATTACAAAATATGGTACAAATGGTTAGAAAAGAGAAACAACACACATAATCCAATAATATAGAAGCAAAAAAGTAACAATGTAATTGGCATGTAAAAATATAAATATGTGAATAGTAATAGTACAAGAATTTTAGGTACGAAGAATTATATAGAATATTGGTAAAGTTATGTTAGAAAGGTTGTAAATATTTAGGTTTTAGTTAATGTACTTAGCTCCGAAAACAACTTCTGATAAGAGAGGGTCTGTATTGATCCCCTATATACGTTCTATGTTTGTTTGTGTTTTATATTGTGTTATATTTTTTTAAAAAAATTAAAAAACCAAAATGAAATTCCTCTCTCTCTGTGTGTGTGTGTGTGTGTGTGTGTGTGTGTGTGTGTGCATGCGTGCGTGCGTGTAACATATTTTTGCTGATAATGAAAAGGAAGGGAGATCACTATAGATCTATTTCGGGCTTATTTGCCTTCATCAGGTAGACATACCCTTACTGGGATTTGAACCTGGGGCTCTGCCTTGTAAGGCAGAGGCCTTAGCCTCTAGGCTACAGGCGTATCTCTTGTGTGTATGTGTGTGTGTGTGTGTGTGTACACTGTACATGAACACATACATACATATACATCTGCATGTATGTATATATAAGCTACAAACATCTCAAAAGTGATTCTGAAAATTGTTTTGAATCTCCACAACTGCAGTGTTTATTAAAGAAGATTACAACTGTTATTTATTAAAGCAACCCAGCGTTTTGCAGGTTTGCATGTGAACCTAAACAGAGATGCTGTGGCTTTCAATAATCCATTCATTAAGATCCAGGATAGAAACATAGAAGACTGACGGCAGAAAAAGACCTTTAAGGATCTTTAAGAAATCATACTTAAACTGAACTAATAACTCCACCCATGTATGCAACCTTACCTGATGTAAGGCATAACTCAGCAATAATATAATGTAGAAATAGATTGGAAATCCTCCTTCATACTTTATTCTGGGAGTCCACCAAACCAGGAGAGCAAATTCTAATCCAAACAGTAGCCTACAACAAAAAGATTAGAATATTTTTAATTAATAATGAAACTTCTTATATACAGAAGCCACATAACTATCTGATTTTCACAAGTTTTAGATCAAAGTTATGAGTGGGAGGTAACTTTAATTCACTAACACAAGGGTCAGCTTCTGGTGTGCTACTTAACATGTGTGACTTGAGAAACAAGAAGACACAGATGCACTTGGCTGATATCAAGTAAAACATTTCTTAAATAAAATTTCACTTCTGCAAATAACATAATACTGATATATGTTTTAACAGGAAACTATCATTCTTATATCTTGCTTTGACAGCTTCCTTTATAGTTTGTGTAGTGTTATGTGTGCACTAAGGCTTGTTAAGGAAAGAGCAACATAAAGTTAAAAGACATAGCTTGTCTAAGTCTGATTTGGTTTTAAAAGGAAGTGGAGGGATTCTTTCCGCTGTGGCCAGGGGGACCTTTGCCCAGGTTCGCCTGGTTCACCAGTTGCGGCCCTACTTTGACCAGGAGGCCTTTTGTAAGACCACTGGCTTTGCCGGCAGGCCTGGGGGCCATAAATTTACATCCTTGATGGCCAACTCTATGAATGGTGTGCATGTGTATGATTGTGACTGCCTTTTTTAATAACCTTTTTATAGGGTTGCAGTTTTAGATAATGTTTTAGTTTTAGATAACGTTCGACTTCTTTTTTATCCCCTTGTATCTATTTATATTGTATTTTTATTATTGTTGTAAGCCGTCTGGAGTCCTTCGGTATTGGGCAGCTTATAGGTCGAATAAACAAACAAACAAACAAATAAAAATAAAATAAAACAGATAAAATTTTAAAAACAAGGTGAGACTCATTCTTATTTGGTTCCTTCAGGGTTTCTCACTTTGCAATTTTAAGATGTGTGGACTTCAACTCCTACTACTCCCCAGCCAGCATAGAGCCAATTGAGTTATGCATGATCCTTAGTCTTAGGGAAAACAGAATTAAGTACAGCTGAGATTTGCTACTACCTGTGAACACAATGTTATTTCTTGGTCAGTAAAAGTTTGGAGTCCTTAAAGAATTGACATAAGCCTCAGACCTGCTTTTGCACATTTGTCTGTTCTTGAGGTGTATATCTATTATATTTATATTCATAAATATTTTTTAAAAATTCCATGTAAAGAGGTACTGTAATGTGATACTTATCAACAAATGTAACAATCTAAACACTTTACCTGAATGGCATGGCTTTATAAAACGTATTCAAGGGCTTTGGCCCTGCGGTGTATTTGCTGATAATCAGGGGTAGTATGATTTGCAATGGAACCATTGGAACAGCAAGCAGGGCTAAATGTTCCTTAGGCACACCTTCTTCTACCAGTTTGAGGCCTGTTACCGCATCCGCTGCTGAGAAACCAACCTGCAACATAAAATCTTGTTACTTTTCTTTAAGATTATTAATTTTAAGTTTTTCTCAAATTTGTCTTGATAACTCATTTTATAATTTGGTTTTGCTTTTTTACTAGTCCGATAGGGAGGCAAACCACTGTTGATTTAAATGAAACTTGTACCCTGGTCAATAGTGTGAAATTTATAAAACTATTGATTTGCACCCCCCCAAATCTTATACATTCTGCTTACTATTATGCAACAAGAAATATACTCAGAAATTATGATTTTTAAAATCACTTTGTTTTCCTATCAGAATCTATGGCTTTTCATAAAATATGCAATCTGAAGTTAGTTGGGGGAAAGATCAAAAGCAACATGAGAAAATATTATTTTACTGAAAGAGTAGTAGATCCTTGGAACAAACTTCCAGCAGACGTGGTTGGTAAATCCACAGTAACTGAATTTAAACATGCCTGGGATAAACATATATCCATTGTAAGATAAAATACAGGAAATAGTATAAGGGCAGACTAGATGGACCATGAGGTCTTTTTCTGCCGTCAGTCTTCTATGTTTATATAATGATTTGATAAGACCGACGCATAAGTCTATAGATAAATAACTGTTTGCAAAAATGGCTCAAATTCCCAACTGGAAACTACTGTACAAATTATTTACTCACTTTTGCTGTTAAGATCAGGGCACAAAATGTAAGGACAGCTGGCATTTTGATTATTGAGAAAAGCAGCTTGTAAGTATCCGTGATTCCTTTCGTCTCTTCTTTTGATGGTGCTATTGTCTGGTTTTCCTTTTTCAAAAGCGCAACCAATGTAGTAGTTATTAAAAAAACAGCACCCCAGAAAAAGAGGAAATCTGAAACGATATTCATTCATAATCCAAATTTTTCATTAATGACCTTTCATGCCAGCCTTTTCTGTGAACTTTTGTGGAACTTATCTAAAGAAACCAGACAAGGGCAAGCCACTATATTCTAAGCACAGAATAAATACCAAATTTTATAGATACTATGACTAGACTTGAACCATATAAAATAATGTATCACCCAAATATGAACATGCGTCTAACTCTGCACTTAACAAACTTTTTTATTCAAAAGTTCACTTAGATGAGTCAATTTAATGTGCTGGTTAAGGAACTAGGTTAGAAAAGAGGTTAGATCAAGTTCTTGTCATACAATACAATCTCTTTGACTAAGGTAATTCTACACTTCTTATACTTTCATGGCAAGTATAATTAGCATTATGGACCATCAGTCCATAAATTCTGAAGGAGAAAGCATCATGAATAGCACTGAGACTAGGACATTTTTTGCAATAATGATATCCCACAGATGGAACCCAATGTAAAAATGCTTGAGCAGTCACCTCTTCATCAACTGAATCAATTCCATCAACAGGAGATGAAATTGAGTGAATTATCAATCTTGTACACTCTGAACTCTATGAAGCACCATTATCTCTTTTGCAAATACAGTGGTACCTCTACTTAAGAACTTAATTCGTTCCGTGACCAGGTTCTTAAGTAGAAAAGTTTGTAAGTAGAAGCAATTTTTGCCATAGGAATCAATGTAAAAGCAAATAATGCGTGCAAACCCATTAGGAAAGAAATAAAAGCTCGGAATTTGGATGGGAGGAGGAAGAGGAAGAAGAGGAGGAGGAGAGTCGTTGCCGAAGGAAGAAGGTGAGGTGAGGGGAATCCAAAAAATCCAAGGCTTTAAGCTTTTAAGGCTTAAAAAAAGCAAAGGGAGCGTTTCTTTTCTCTGGGCACTGGTAGAGGATTATTCCCTCTCCAAGCCCCCAGAGAAAGGAAAATGCTTGTTCGCTCAGGACTGCCAAAGCCTCCTTAAGTGCCACCAAGAGGCTCCTCTGGCAGCCAGAAAAGCCCGAGATGGCCAGGATTAAAGGGGGAATGTACAGCTATATTTACTATGCCACTGGGGAAAGATCAAAAACAACATGAGAAAATATTATTTTACTGAAAGAGTAGTAGATCCTTGGAACAAACTTCCAGCAGACGTGGTAGATAAATCCACAGTAACTGAATTTAAAGATGCCTGGGATAAACATATAGTGTCCATCCTAAGATAAAATACAGAAAATAGTATAAGGGCAGACTAGAAACATAGAAACATAGAAGTCTGACGGCAGAAAAAGACCTCATGGTCCATCTAGTCTGCCCTTATACTATTTTCTGTATTTTATCTTAGGATGGATATATGTTTATCCCAGGCATGTTTAAATTCAGTTACTGTGGATTTATCTATCACGTGGTAGATGGACCATGAGTTCTTTTTCTGCCGTCAGACTTCTATGTTTCTATGTTTCTATGTTACTGGTTATCTTCACAATGCCCACTTGAAAAGAAAAAGAGGAAGTATGGCACATTCTTATTTGATCCTTATTTGGAGATGGCATTGCTATTACACCAGTAGAATGAAGGAACAATTTTTATTCTAGTCATTTTTTAAAAAAATACGAGTATTTAACATACACAGAAATGCTAGCTATTCATTCCTTTTTGTTCACCCCTGCCTTATTCCTATAGCCAAAATAAAATAATATAGGAGAGCAAAAAATGTTAAGTAGTCAAAATATGAGGGTTGCTCAGAAAATAATGCACCATATTTTTTTTCTCAGGCTACAGTAATGGTATTAATGCGAAACTTTGGATATACATTATTTGAATTGTCAGGAGTGTGTGTGTAAATGTTGAGTTTCTTCAGACAGATAGTGTAGCTGCAGCAGTGTTTCAAAATGGCATCTGTAAGTGATGTACGTTACAAGCAGCGTGTCGTCATTGAATTTCTCACTGCGGAGAAAGAAACTGTTGGGAACATTCACAAATGTTTGTGTACAGTTTATGGAGAATCCGCAGTCGACAGAAGTACAGTTAATCGCTGGGCACAGAGGATGAGGCCATTAGAGGTGATTTCATCAGGGCATATATGCCCTTGTGTCTTGCTGGAGGAAGGCCACAGAACGGGACAGAGATTATGTGGAAAAATAGGGACTGTAGCAAAAACATCATTCTTTCTTGTGTGTAAGTTTCATTGTGTTCAATAAATAATTGTTGAAGAAAAAAATGTGGTGCATTACTTTCTGGGTGACCGTCATATATTATCCTTATTTCTGCTTTTTACTTGCATCAGACGTGGTAGATAAATCCACAGTAACTGAATTTAAACATGCCTGGGATAAACATATATCCATCCTAAGATAAAATACAGAAAATAGTATAAGGGCAGACTAGATGGACCATGAGGTCTTTTTCTGCCGTCAGACTTCTATGTTTCTATGGTGAAGTTTTGTCGATTTTTTTTTCAAATTTTCTGGGGCTCTTATACCTAACATTCCAATTTCAGCAGTTTCATTATCTGCAGTTGAATACTGAAATGTAACCTGCAGGAGTAACTGGATTTACCTGTATAACATCACTATTTTTGTTTACATTTCCTTTTGGCACCTGATTTTTTTTGTCCTTACAATGTAAGAGATTTAAGTTTCATTCTGTTGAGGTTACAATGGCTTTGTTTGTTAAGTATAACACATATACCAGATTGTGTTAGTACAGTTACTATAATGAGGAAGTATGCAAATTAATGCAGTTACATCAAAAGTAGACAGATTTGATAGGGTTAAGAAAATATACAAATCTAGTACGGTGGTTTGGCAGAAGTACCCATACAGGTTTATGTAATTCTGTATTTATATAATTATTTCTATAACCATCAACCCTAGAAGTGCTTTTTTTAGGAGGCAACTGGACTTACTTTTCGCTTCTCATCCAAGAAGGTTCTTCAGCTCTGACAGGATAGTGGGGAATGGAAGAGTTGAAGAAGCTTCTTAGATAAGAAGTGAAATGTCCTCAGGAAAAACAAAAAAGTCCAGTTGACTCCTTAAAAAAGCACCTTTGAGACAACCATGATCTGGATGACTGAGAATCTCTACATATAATAATAAATGCTTTATATAGCACTAAATTTTGTCCAGCTATCAAACATGTTGTGTACCACTAAACACTGTATTGTGACAGATCATTTAATTAATCTAATCCTAACTTACTGCATTTCCATGATCAAATTACTGATCCGGCTATCAAAAGGACTGGGTTAGTTTGGCAATGATTTATTCATCACTGACCAATGCTGCCTTCTGTAAAGCAATGCATTATTTTTTAAATGACCACAGTTTGGCAATCTGTTTCATTTTTGCCCAGTATCAGCATTATTCCAGAGTTGTAAAAAAAAAAAAAACAGCTGGAAAAACTAAAGAAGAGCATGGATTTCAGGACAGTATCATTAATGCTAGTCAGAGATAAATATAGAATCTTAAAAACTGTTAAAAGTTCCCACCCTTGGCTCTAGTAGGCTAAGAAAAGGAAATACAGTAGTACCTCGTCTTACGAACTTAATTCGTTCCGTGATGAGGTTCGTAAGTTGAAAAGTTCGTAAGATGAAACAATGTTTCCCATAGGAATCAATGTAAAAGCAAATAATGCGTGCAATCCCAAAATTCACCCCTTTTGTCTTACGCCGCTGGGAATCCCCGCCTCCGGACTTATGTTGCCAGCTGAAGCAGCCCTTTTTGAGATGCTGGGATTCCCCTGAGGCTCCCCTCCCTGGGAAATCCCACCTCCGGACTTCCATGTTTTTGCAATGCTGTGATTTCCCTGAGGCTCCCCTTGCTGGGATTCAAAGCAGCGCCGGCAAAAATGAAGGGAATCCCAGCGAGGGGAGCTTCAGGGAAAAGCACAGCATCGCAAAAACATGGAAGTCTGGAGGTGGGGTTTCCCAGGAAAGGGAGCCTCAGGGGAATCGCAGCAGCGCAAAAGCGGGTGCTTCACTGGCAACAGAAGTCTGGAGGTGGGGTTTCCCAGCAAAGGGAGCCTCGGGGAAATCGCAGCATCGCAAAAAAACGGAAGTCCAGAGGCAGGGCATCCCAGCGGTGGCGGCTTGGGTTTGTAAGGTGAAAATAGTTTGGAAGAAGAGACAAAAAAATCTTAAACACCGGGTTTGTATCTCAAAAAGTTCGTTAGAAGAGGCGTTCGTAAGACGAGGTACCATTGTATATTCGAAATGCTCTCTTCCCAAATCTTTCTCATGCAGACTGTATTGCTTCTTCTTAGACAAACGAAATGCTGCATTTTGGTTTCTGATAAACTCACATCTGTTAGCTGGATCCTTTCTTCTAAAGACAAAAACAGCCCTTCTTCATTATGCCCATCAACCCTGAAAGTACTCTGGGATGACATCTATAAGTATTTGAGGACATTGGTACAGTATAATCAGTCTGATCATGAAGAACTGAAGCATTCCTAGGAGCCAGCTTTTAACCATATTTTTTTCTTATTATGAATTACTGCTTTTAAAAAATTAATTGTAAGAAAGGGACGGCTCCATTATTACCTCTTACTTCTTATTTCTCATTCTAACAATGGGCCTTTCCCTTTCTTCTTTTACTTATGACAGACCCAATAATCCTTTTGATATCCTTGCAAACCTAAATCGCATTTTGTACTTCATACTTTCTAACTTCTTTTGCATAGGTATACCGCGTTTCCCCAAAAATTATACATGTCCCCATAATAAGGCCAATCAGGCTTTTCAGCGCATGCACTGAAATAAGCCCCCCCCCCAAAAAAAATCCCCCCCCCAAACTACTTTCTGGGGAAAGGGGGGGGGACATTGCCAGAAGCTGCTGTTTTTTTATGGCGGGCACTTTTTTGGCTGGGAGAGCAAGAGAGACAGCAAGCGAGAGGTGGGTGCACCCCCCTACCCCCGTGGGACTGGCTCGGCCCCTCGGGGTTCTGGCTCCGGTGGTGTTTTGAAACACACTCCTGCCTGCGAGGAAGAGGAAGCGAGCCTTGATCTCTGCCTTGCCGCCTCCTCGCAGGCAGGAGCATGTTTCAAAATGCCGCCGGAGGCAGAGCCCAGAGGAACTGACCCAGTTCCGTGTGGTGTGTGCGCACCTGCCTCTCGCTTGCTCTCTCTCTTTCTCTCTTTCTCTCTGAGGAATTTGATGGCGTTTCAAGTCCCAGGTAGGATATGCGTCTTGCGGTCCACCCTAACCCACCCGGCCTCACGTGCCACCCACAAACTTCACACCACCATGAGGCACGTCCTACCTGACACTTATAGCTCTTTTGCGTTCATAAGTGTTGCATCCAGGGAAGGAAGCCCATTGTAAAAGAAACTTCTCGTGAGTTTGAGAAGTTTGACTGAACTCGCGAGAGGTTTTGTTTTACAATGGCCTTCCTTCCATGGATATAACGGCAAGGAATGTGAGGGAGCTACTAATCTTACTGAAAAATTAGCTATCTTGAACTCCAAGGTGTATGGCTATGGTCCAAATTTTCTTACCATAATATTAAAGGGAAATGGCATGGTTACATACTCCCAAAATTCTATTGCTTTTACTTTTCCAGTCATTTCTTCTCTATTGATCAACATCAATATCACTCGTTCATTCATATACTGTAGAAAAGCCAGCTCCTTTTTAAAAAAAATTTCCATGCTCAATTATCTGGATCACAATATGCCTGTCCACTTCCTTCGGATAATATACACACATACATGTACATTAGTCTAGCTGTTCCTTTGACATAATTTATACCACTAAATACCATGAGGTTGATTTCGTTAATACTACATTATTTTCACATTCCAGAGTTAACATTTCTAGCTCTTCTTCCCATATTCCATATAGAAACGTAACTTGACTTTCCTGATTTATTTTCCTATTGGGTGGTTACACATTCTACATATTGCTCATTATCAGGCTTTCAAGACACCTTCCCAACATCTTCACTTTCAATTTTCTCTTGCCAGAAGTCCCTAAAGTTGGCTAAGTGTCCCATTATTTAAGAGTCCAAACCATTTTCATTGGCACCATCTTGATAACGTTTTTTTTACTTCCAGTAATCTTTTCTCTCTCTTCTTAGACCATGTCCACCAATGGAAAGGAGAAAAAAAGCATAACCTATGCTTCAAAACTTCTTTATCCTTCTGCCCAACATTTCATACTATCTTACATGTTTTCAGTGCTTCATCTGGCTGTTTCATTTGTTTCCACATGAATGACAGAAAGAAATATTTATTTTGGACGTATTAGAATCTTCAACATCTTTCTTTCACATTTCACCTGTCCCTAGAAAGACTTGCCTGCAAAGACTATCTAATTGACAGACTGCTACTTCAATCTCTCTCAGCAGGAAGTTTCCTATATCCACCTCCTATTGCTTCCTTTCCTTTAGGACAAACGCGGGAACCCTTTCATTTGTAGAATCTGACGTGTCTTCTTCCTCGATTTTTGAGACTTACAGCTGCAGCAGCTGTCATTCCCCCAAGAGTCCAGAAACCCACAGGGAAATCCTGGAAAGTGTTCTAACAACCATACAAAAATAAAAGTTGTAACCTGGAGATATGGATTTTTTGTGTCACATTCATCTACTTCCCTCCCTGTCATTTGGACTGTATTTTCTATGCCACTCTATTTTCTGGAAAGTTGTCCTGCCACAGTTTGTTCCTATGTACAATTCAAAAATTCCCTTTCATGCCTGGTAAGTGAGCAAGTTTTGCCTTTGCCTTTTTTACTTTTATTTCCTGGAGGCCAATCAACCCACACTTGTAAGATGTGGTCTTTATCATCTTCAGAAAGGAAAATATGGCATATCACCTGCAAGTGATGAAAATAATTATCTCCAATTTTATATTGATCTGATGAACAACAAATCATAAAAGTGCCTCCCCTGATTTTTTCAGCCAAACTTTTTTCTTTCTCTGTGGATGCTCATTTATCAATAAGAATCATTATTAATAAATATTTAATAAAATTAATTAATAGTAAACTTTTGTGCTAAACTACATGCTTGGATTTCTAATATCCTATTAAAAAACCTAAAGAATACTCAAGTATTCTAGCCTACCTTGTGTACTGAACTGTATGGGGTAGGGGTTAGATCAGTTAAAGAAGACTGTGACTTAAACTTTATGAATGACAATTCTATGCACATTGATGTCATATGGATGAAGGAACAAAACTTGGTTTTCAATCCAGCTACCAGCTTCAAAAAGATGAAAAACATCCTTCTGTTTTCTAGAATGTCCATTTGGAAAAATAATATATTCCAATTTGATAAAAACCTCCTAGTCATCCATTATACTAATTGCATTGGTCAGACAAAAATGGAACCAACTAGTTTTAAGAAAATAATGCTTCTCCTCTGAAGAATAGTTCTAGGAAAGCCCTAAAATTTGGGGACTTTTATCTGTAGGTAAACATAACATATGCTGTTTGGTTTCTTTTTCTAGGCCATATGTATAGGAGGTTCTGCCTTTTTCACTGATATAATTGGTAAGTTTGGACAAGTATAAACAAGCTTGATGTAGCTTTATAAACGAGTGAAAATATTTCAGCTATGATATAACCAATCAGAATACTCTAGATATCCAAATAAAGAAATGCCATCTGGCATGAAGTGCCACATGCCAGATCTTTTATAAAATAACTTAACATTCTTAGTAAATATGCTAATACAGAAGCAGCATGTGTTAGATGTCACACTGAATTTGTATTTTCAAAGCTGGATAAATATGGAAACACTGAAAACTAAGTATTGCATTGTTGTTCTTCAAGTAATTCTATAAAATGTTCTGGTGCCAAACAGACAACTATCATGAGATGGGCAGCGATATAAATTGTACAGTAAATAAGCTCAGAAATGAACCCCTCACCATATCTATTTGTGAATTTTTTTAATTTGAAATGGACTCAAAAGCCTTAAAAACCATAAGGTTCTGTATCCAAATTTACCTGAAAGTGTAACGATTCCTTTGGCTTGTGGCTGAAAGCGTAAATACTTGTTGCAGAAGGAAGGGGATTCAAGAGCCAGGAATAAGACATTTCCCAAGAAGTAGCCAGCGGTTTGACCCACGGAATTACAAGTGGATGCGTAGCCCACATTTTCTCGTGATAGCATAGTCAATGCCCAGCCATCGACAGCTACGTCCTGAGTGGCTGCTAGGAATTCAAAGAGGAAGAAGGTCACAGTAAGGGCCATCACATCTGGGCTTTGTCCATCGGCCTCCCCAAGCAGAGAATCCACCCGCACTGACAAGTACATCATAAAAAGCCCTATGATGTACTGAGTAGGCACAAGCCAAGACTTTCGGCGGCCAAATTTTCTGAAGTACACAGCGTCCACCAAGGGTGCCCAAAGCAACTTCAGACTGAAAGGCCAGAAGACAAAACTAAAGAAAGCTTGGTCCTTGTAGCTGACATTCTTGCTTTGCAAGATGAGGGGGATGCTGCCAGCAAGCCCCAAAGGGATCCCTTGCAGCACATACAGGAAGAGAAGGAGCAAGATGTTACCAAACTCTGCTCTATAGTCTTGGGGAGGCTCCACGGTCTGAATGTGTGGCTCCTGAAGCAGCGGCTCCCTGTCACCTTTTCCGTCTGCGTCCACAGGGCCATCTTCATAGAAGTCCAGCGGAGCAGACTTACTCTGCATCCCATCCAGGGCGTTCTGGTAGTTGCCTGGCCGGCGATGCCGGCTGTTATCCTTAGAGGAGATAGTTGGAGACATGTCACACACGTAATCCAGCGCTGCTTCGCTTCAGAAGCCGAGGGGACCGGTGGCCCTCCCCACCAAAGACACCTTTTCCCCTAAGCGCTGACTGCAGGTGGCAAGAGGCTCCCAGGTCAACCCCCGGGCAGGTTCCCCTTCGGCGACTTCTCTTTACTTCCGCCGGCCGAACCGGGCAGGTTCGCTCACCACGACACGGAGAGAACAAACGAGACGCGCCTCTCGCCCTTCGGCATCGGGAAGCGACAGGGCCTCCTTTTGGTGACCTGCGAGAATCCCAGCAGCCGACGGGGGACTCCGTTCGTCGGCGGTCCCCGCCACAAAAAACTTCCTTCACCACCACCGCTTTCCAACTCATTGGCTAATCATCCTTTTAACCTGCCTGATTGAGTCCGACCCATAAAAGGGTCCTACCTGGAAACACAAGCCAATGCCGAAGAGGCCGCCAAAGCAACAAAAGCTTCGCACAGCCGTGGTCTTATTCCATTGGCCGAGGGGGGCGATTTCGTCACGAGAGAACTGCCCTATCAGAGAAAGGTCCGGGAGAGGAAAGCGAGAAATAAAAAATGGCGGCGGCGCTTGCCGCTTAAGAGGAAGCGAAGCGTTCCGTGAAATTGCAGTTTACGCTTCCGGTTCCCGTTAAAGTTACGAGCCATGAATGCAAGAGGGAGGGGAGACGTCCCTCGACACAGGGGGAGAAGTATTCGAGCAAACTTCGACTATCTTTTACCCAGTGTTCCTTAGCCCATGGGTAGGCAGGCAAAGTTGGCTCTTCTATGACTTGTGGACTTCAACTCCCAGAATTCCTGCTAGCTCAGGAATTCTGGGAGTTGAAGTCCACATGTTATAGCCTCAGCAGCTTTTAAAGATGTTGGCTGGGGAATTCTGGGAGTGGAAGTTTGTCGTAAAGCTGCTGAGGTTGAGAAATACTGACTGGTCCATTCTGCTACATGTTAGTCGGGGTGACCTAAAGATATGCTAGACACCTAACGTATCTTTGTGGCTACCTGCCACAAAAAAGAGGGGGAACACCTTATTCTCCAAACCATTTGAAGGTAGAGCAACAAATAAAAGCTAATCAAAGCGACAACCAACCTAGAACTAAGGAATACTTTCCTAACAGAACAATTAAGTAATGGAACAACTTTCCTCCAAAAATTTTGGGTGCTCCAACACTAGAGATGTTTAAGAAGAGATTGGAGAAACATTTGTCTGAAATGGTATAGGGCAGTGATGACGAACCTATGGCACGGGTGCCACAGGTGGCATGCGGAGCTATATCTACCGGCACATGAGTCATTGTCTGTTTTGATGTTTTTCGCAATGCATGGAATCCAACAAAGATTAAAGTCTTATCGGGGTTTAAAGATAACACCTTTATTACAGCATTTAGTACTTTCTGGAGCAAACCACATTTCAATGATCAGTTATATTTGAATCCTGATGACTTATACTTCTATAATCTTAACAAACGAATAAGTGATTTCTTAGTACAATGTTTGTTTCTGGGGCGATATTGCAGCCTGCTAGCTTCATTTTGTTTTGTGAAAGAAGTCTTAGCAAACTTGCTATCTTCAGGAGGTGCTGAATTGAAATATCCCTCATCAAGCAGTTAACCCTTGTCTGTGGAGAATGGATATTGCAGGCAATTCCTGAGGGCACTGGATCATGGAATACTATTTCACAGCTTTTTTATTGTGTCTTTCTCCAGAATCATAATAAAATCATTCCACTGTTCCATTTAATCAAGACTGTATTTGCCACTTGCTTTTGAGGTTTCCTATTTTCTTCACCAATCTACTTAGAATTGTAGAGAAACAATTTGTACTTGGGCAATATGTTAAACCACAAAGTATCATGCCTCAGTGTAGTATCTTTTATGAACACAACTTTAAGGGTGTCGATTTCAATTCCCAGATTTCACCAGTTAGCATGCCACTTGGGGAATTCTGGGAGTTAAAATCTACATATATTAGAGTTGCTAGAGTTGCTTCATATTAGTTTAGCAAATCAGTTAATTGAGTACAGCATGATTTTAACTACTGGAAAATGTGCCATGCCTTATTTAGAGGGAAGTGCAATATATTTTGCATTTTCCCAGGAATTAAGCACTATAAGAATAAATAGAATTTATCTTTGAATGTAAGGTGCTTATCTTTGTTATACATGTCTTCTGGGTTAATACAATGCAACACACTTTGACTTAGCTGTTTTTATGAAGCTAGTCTGTTTATTATGTAAAGAAAGATAAAGCTCAGATAACAGATCAACCATTTATTGATTTATTCTATTTTTTTATGCCGCCCTTCTTATTTAATTTAAATAAGAGTCATATCAGGTATTTGGATTAGGACTTCTCTCTAATTTAAACTATCCAAGAATATTACTCTTAGAGAAGGCCGTTCTAATATAAATTAAATGTAATTTCTGAAGTGAAACAATACAGTAATGAATTAAGCTTTGAGATAAGCCACTATACAATTTTCATATTTCATGTTAGGTATGGATATTGGATTATCAGTAAACAGTGCTGCATTTGCTAACTTGCATGGCTTTTGTTTCCAGAATACATTAATATGAAAGAAAAGAATCAGATATTAATTTTGTGACTAGTGAATTCTCCAGTGCCAATTGCTAAATACTTGTCAGAACAATTTTATACCTATCCACATAACTGAGGGTAAATCTTGCTGAGTTCAGTGAGACTCAAGAGAGAATTAGAACTCTATTTTGGAATTTTTCTAAAAAACATTTCTTTCACATATGGGAAATGATATCGATATTGTTATTTTTTCATGCTGCTGGCAATTCTGGTAGTTGATTTTCACACATCTTAAACCAAGTTTGAAAACAGTGAGTTATAAGAATATTTTAAATAATCCTTGATCACAAGCACTAACAAAGAGTCCATCTTCTAAATATAAATAATACATAGTTAGATATATAAAAACATATGGGTATACAAGGAGAAAGGAGATAATGAACAGATTATTACAATCATACCATAACAATGAAAAAAATATTTATTTATTGGATTTCTATACCGCTGTTCTCCGAGGACTCTCCGAGAAATTTAAAAGATATACTCAAAAAACCCTGTCAAACGTGTAATTACCCTTCTAAGGTATATATAAAGTGAATGCTATATACCAAGGTGTTGTGGTTAGCTCTGGCCCATCTCCTGCCCCAAGGACTGAGGAGGTGGATGCGGGGGAAACATCAACATGTCATAGGCCTGTTTTGCTGCCGACAGAGGGAGTGACGGTGAGATGGAGGAGGGGGGCTTGGAAGACAGCCTAGGAAGAAGTCAATCATCCTTATCTTCCTTAGATTCGGATGAGGAAATAATGATAGACCCACACATGCGTAGAGCTATGCATAGGAGTGAACAGCTTCAAAAGTATTATAGGAGATAATTGAGTCCACCTGTGGTTGGGTGGGGTTCAAGTAATTAGGGCTGCTGTTAAATTGGCAGTGTGCTGGCCTCGCAGTGTGGAGATTATCTGATCATACTGGTTTGGACCGTGACTTGCTGTTTCAGGACTCTGTTGATTTTTCAAGACTTTGAAACCAAGGCAGAGCAAAGCGTGTGTGTTTCCACTCGTGGAAGAAGGAGGGCTGTGACATTTCTTCACAGCTGCTAGCTAAGTATTTAAGGACTGTTTAAGGGGTTTTACAGCCTACAAGTTTGTTTTGGGAAGAGTGCTCTTTGCAATACAAAAAGGGTGCTTTGTTTCTTTTGAATTTTGTGATAAAAAACATTGTTTTTTAATTTTCAACTGTGTGTTTGTCTGAATTTTTTACCCTTGAATTTTTGGGAGGCTCATATCATAGAGCCCGGCTGAACACCAAAGTGTTTATATTTTAAAGATAAAATATTTATAAACTGAAATAATATACTGTACGAATATAAGAAATTGGGAGTCAGTGCTGTAATTAGACAGAGTGAGATTCCTGTACGAAAGCTGACTTTCTGTATCATAACTAGGCAGTCAAATACTAGTTATTTAATATATAGTTGTTTTATGCTAGAGAAGGGAAGAGTTATTTGCTGGAATTTGTTCTTCAGATGTCATATAATACAGCTTCTCTTGGATCCGTGCAATGGCATATACAGTCAATCAATCAATCAACCAATTTGAGGGCAAGACATAAATATCTAAAATGAAAAGCACTTCTGAAAAATCTTTGCAAGAAAATTCCCCAGACTAGCACAAAGCAGAAAAATAAAAAAACCGCACATAGCAAGCACGAAGCAAAATACACTTCCCCCCTCAAGGTAAAGGCAAAAGGTGAATGAGCTATTCAGCGTCATCAACGGGAGAGAGTGCTGGCGCCCTCTTATTGCTAGCCAGCCAAAGTCCTTAAAGAGATATTACAACTGTAACAAATGCTAAATACAATTGGTAGTTTAACATACATGGCAATCCCAAATATCAGTATGTACCATGTCCTAACACATATGGTATGTAAAATGAGTTTCACTATTTCATGACAACCTAGGACAACCTAGCAGTACAAATTCTGCTGAGCTATCCACTGTCTATTCTGAATTAATATGATACTTCTTGATAATTGTGTTAAATGTGTTGTTCATTTGCTAAATTTATTTGCCACCTATTCCGACATGTAGCTTCTCTAGGAAGTGTACAATATTAAAAAAGAAGAAAATGAAAGGAGTGTAAACAGAAAAGAAGTAAAAAGAATAATGAAATAAACAATGAAAAAACACAATGAGAATACATCGATATGGTGAAAAGATGGAGGGGTGGAGAGCAGAATGCAAGGAGAGGGGAGAGGAGGTGGGAGGGATCTGCCATCAATCAAACAGTCACCTCCAGTATGGCACTGTAGCAGATCTATGGAAGAAAATACATTTTTGTCAACCAACCAATTAACCTCAAAGGAAATAGCAAAATATTATCAAGTCATGATCATTCTAGTGAGAGTACAAATATAATTAGATCCTGATAGATTTTCTCCATGTTAGAAGGCAATTACATACACATTTTCCTTTTGTTATTTTAGTTTCAATTATTTTTTGTTATTGGATGTGCTATATAAATTCTGCATAACCTTAAAAAAAAATCTATCAAGCAGGCACAGATTTTTTTAAAAAGGCATTCTTATGTGATTGTTTATTTTACTCAATACTTTGGAGTCATCCTTTTTAAAGTGCACAATAGCAATTTATGTAATATAAAATCAATATTTGTCATCAGGATATCTGGATATAACAGACATAATGTTTATCAATTTCCCATAAGCAAAAACCTCCACAGCAATGTCAAAAAAAGACTGGATTCACATAAGGAACAGTCAGTTAAGAATCTTTGTGAAATGATGCAGCAAGTGTTTCTATTATGGCTCAAAGACATGTGGACATCCAAAGAGAGAGTGGGGAATAAGTGGACCAGCAAAAAAACTCCACAACTTACAATGCTATTACTGAAGGTAAAAATTTAAGTTGTGATGTCACATTGCACTATTCATCTTTTTAGCATTGTGATTATGATTATTCCATCCAACATGGTGGCTTTGAGCTCCAGTATTATTATAATGGACTGAATGGGCAAAAACTACCGTATTTTTCAGAGTATAAGATGTACACACACACCCCTAAATGAGGGTGAAAACGTTGGTGCATCTTATATACTGAATACAGCCATTTTTGCTGTCCTGAAGCCCCAGCCTCACGTCCCATTTTTGTGAAAAATGGGCCTGTTTTTTGCAAAAATGTAGTGGGCAAAGGGTCTGGGAAGCCTGAACAGAGCTCCTGTCCCCATTTTTGCCACCCCCCAGAATTCAGGAGTCCTCTATAAAATTCCCACACCCTTTGCCCACCACATTTTTGGGGGGGAAATTGGGTCCTTTGCCTATGTAGTTTTTGTGCATGATATGACTATATGTATGTTTTTATATTGGGGTTCCTTGCTTTTTAGACTTTTTAAATGTACTATTGTTATTTTAGATTCTAATTATTAGATTTGTCATTATGTATTGTTTGTATCACTTTTGTGAGCCGCCCTGAGTCTACGGAGAGGGGCGGCATACAAATCTAATTAATAATAATAATAATAATAATAATAATAATAATAATAATAATAATAATCCTTTTTCTTGAACAAGATACTCTCATAGGAAAGCTTGACTCAAGATACTTTAGAAGTAGGCAAGAAGAAGAAAAAGCAAGTCTTTTCTAACAAGCTAGGAATTCAGTTACTATACTGTGCATGGTCAAAGTTCAAATTTTAGAAAGTTAGAAAGGTATTAAGAGTTCAGAGACATTTGAAATAAGATTTTGAAATTAGAAACCATAATTATAAAAACTAAGAAGCAGTTATTTTATCTCATTTTTCTTTTGTTGACTTCCACATTCTGTTTCCACCCCCTCCCTCAAATTCCCCCCCCCCTCCCGGGTAGCACAAAAAAGCACAACCATGGGGCACATTAAAGACTACTGTGCTGCACAGCTGGCCTCCCCCTCCAGCTCTATGTTTATGCATGCAGGAAAGATTTAACAAGACTCTCAAGTTCAAAGAGAAGAAATAAGATCTATCCATTTTTTGGGGGGAAATGTGAATGATATCTTGTTAAAATGTATCTCCTTTGAAGAATATCCCTTTGTAACCTCATGCTGTAATTAATCATGAAGGTTGTCAAACCTCCTCTTTCCTCTTGTAACATGTTTTAAAATGATTCAGATAACTCAGAACTGGTTAATTTAGCTGCGGTTACTGAAGAAACTCCAAGCAGCTGAATTCCCACAATATGCTAGCCTTAAGTGTAAAATATGAATTCCTATACAGTGTTCCCTCGATTTTCGCAGGGGATGCATTCTGAGACTGCCCGCAAAAGTCGAATTTCCGCGAAGTAGAGATGCGGAAGTAAATACACTATTTTTGGCTATGAACAATATCACAAGCCTTCCCTTAACACTTTAAACCCTTAAAGTGCAATTTCCCATTCCCTTAGCAACCATTTAGATCATTACTCACCATGTTTATCTATTAAAGTTTATTTAATAAAATATTTATTAAAGTCGGATGAAAGTTTGGCTATGACATATGATGTCATCGGGCGGGAAAAACCGTGGTATAGGGGGGAAAACGGCAAAATATTTTTTAATTAATATTTTTGAAAAACCGTGGTATAGACTTTTCGCGAAGTTCGAACCCGCGAAAATCGAGGGAACACTGTAGTTCCCTGCTGGCCTTGCTATTGAATACTATTGCAGCTTCTGGGAATTGTAATTCAGTAATATCTATACTTTACAAATTGGTGTACAAATCACTGTAAATAGATTGACACAGTCTATGGAGATAACACAGGAATATGCATTATAGTTTACTTAGCCAAGTCCTACTTTCTTACTGATAAAGACTCTAATATCCTAGACAGATATCTGATGTCCTTCAAAAGCAGAGGCAAAATTCGGCAACTTCATATATGCAAAGTTGGTTACAGGTTTGCCCCGAATTAAAAAAAAAATTAATGATATTCAATTGCTACATTGGAGGTTTCCCACATGCAGCTAGTAATGTAGAGTGGGCAGACAAAGTGACAGGTGAGCAAAGCTCCCATCACAAAAAACAGCCTCCATTTAGTAGAATTTTACAATATGCTAAAGCAGGGGTCCCCAAACTTTTTACACAGGGGGCCAGTTCACTGTCCCTCAGACTGTTGGAGGGCCGGACTATAAAAAAACCCTATGAACAAATCCCTATGCACACTGCACATACCTTATTTAAAGTAAAAAACAAAATGGGAACAAATACAATATTTAAAATAAAGAAGTAATAAGTAATTAATAATTAATAATTAAATAATAAAGTAATTTATACTTCTTTATTAACAAGTAAATTTAAACTTAAATCAACAAACTCCATTTCTCCTTCTTTCCTTCCCTCCTTCCTCTCCACTTCTCTCTTCCCTTTTCCTTTTCTCTCATTTGTTTCATTTTCCTCTCCCTCGTTCTTTCCCTCCATCATTTTCTCATTTTTCTCTTTCTCTCTCTCTCTCTCTCCATCTCTCCCTCTTTCTCTTTCTTTTTTTCTCTCTGTCCCTCTCTCTTTCTCTTTCTTTCTCTCTCTCTTCTCTCTTTCTCTCACACTCTTTCTAATTCTCGCTCTTTGAATCTCTCACACTTTCTCTCTCTCCCCCTCTCTCTATTTCTCCCTTTCTCTCTCTCCCTTTCTATCTCTCCTCTTCATTTATCTCTCTCTCTCTATTTCTCCTTCTTTCTCTCTCTTATATCGATCGGTAAAATCTCGTGTGCTGCTGCGGGCCGGTTAAAAGACCTCAGCGGGCCACATCCAGCCCGCGGGCCATAGTTTGGGGACCGCTGTGCTAAAGAAAGGAAAATGAGGGGGAAGAGGAGACAACAAATAACCCAAAGCCTATTAGTCTGCCCATATTGTATTCACAAACATGCAAGTCTTGGATAAGCACATGTCACCCTTCAATTCCCTTCAGAATTGTCTCTGAAGAAGCTGCTTGATTCTGTAGCAGAAATTCTCAACTTGCAACCGGCTGCTTAACAACCACTTGAAGTTATAATGAATCTCGGCCAGCAGCAGCGGTAGTTCTGATCCAATCCTGGCTGCCAATGTGGACCACCAAAATTTTATTGTGGACCATCAGTTAGTGACCGCTGCCTTAGCAGATGGGATTATAATAGCAGGTCTCTTCCTCTAACAAATATGGGGCAGGCTAGTTCCTTTGTGAAGACAATAGCTTCTCAGCTATTCTGGGTGGGGCAGGGTGAGCAGGCGTGAGCAGGCAGGTGGGGCAAGTGGAGATCAGATGGGGCAGGTGTGCAAGGATGGGGCCAACCAGTGGTGGAATTTGCACAAAGTTGCACAAAGGCCCTCCTAGTTACAAGTGCCACCTGCTCTTTCAGCAGGAGTTGTGAGTTCAGGAGAAGCATCAAGTTGACATGGGATCTGTCTGGGATAATACAATCCCATCCAGCTTTAACAATGATAAACAACTGGATCTTGAGGTCCCTTAGCCTGTCCATCTTGCCTGGGTATAGCTAAAGCCTGTTGTTGCCCATTCAGACCCCTACAGCCTCCAGCAACCACAACACATGGTACAAAATGCAGCATCTCACTCACTGCTGGTAAAGGCAACTCTAAGTGTACAATACCATCAGGGGTGGACTCCAGCCAGAACACTAAATTGGGCTGGCCGCCGCAGCTTGTGACTACTTGCGGGGCCAGCGCAATTTTGCTTCTGCACCTGTGGAGATAGCAAAATCCCACACGGAGCCGCAGGTGCACCCGTGTTTCGGCATGCGTGGAAGCAAAAAAACCTTGCCGAAACACGGATGCACCTGTGGCTCCGTGCACAATTTTGCTATCTCCACAGGTGCAGAAGCAAAATCGCACTGGCCCCGCAAGCACTCACGAGTTTCAGTGGCAAGCCAAATTTAGTGTTCCACTTAGCAGCCCACGCCTGAATACCATAGTTTATGGCTTCCAGGGGAAATTTGAAATTGTTTTGTTTTCTAAAGCCATAAATGTTTTGGTGCCCAAATACCAGGCGTGGGCTACTGCCCGGACATGGGGGGAAGCACAGTGGGATAGTGAAAATGGAGCTCCACCCCAGAGCACCCAATTTGCACTGAAAGATGTTGAAAGAAAATGCAGGGTGTCCTGCATAAGCCACACCCACAGTTTGGTAGTAAAAATGTTGGTAGCCCTTCACTGCTATTAGTCTTCTCATCATTTCCATCACCCATCTCCTCCAACTTATGACTGTATGACTGTGACTTTGTTGCTTATATCCTTATGATTTATATTAATATTGATTGTTTCCGGATTGCTTATTTGTACCCTATGACAATCATTAAGTGCTGTACCACATGATTCTTGACAAATGTATCTTTTATGTACACTGAGAGCCTAAGCACCAAAGACAAATTCCTTGTGTGTCCAATCATACTTGGCCAATAAAGGATAAAGAATTCTATTTATATTAATAATATTAATAATAATAATAATAATAATGATGATGATGATGATGATAATAATAATAATAATAATAATAATAATAATAATATATTAGATTTGTATGCCGCCCCTCTCCGAAAACTCGGAGCGGCTATTGATTATTACAGTGTTCCCTCGATTTTCGCGGGGGATGCGTTCTGAGACTGCCCGCGAAGGTCGAATTTCCGCGAAGTAGAGATGCGGAAGTAAATATACTATTTTGGGCTATGAACAGTATCACAAGCCTTCCCTTAACACTTTAAACCCCTAAACTGCAATTTCTCATTCCCTTAGCAACCATTTAGATTATTACTCACCATGTTTATTTATTAAAGTTTATTTAAAAAAATATTTATTAAAGGCGGACGAAAGTTTGGCGATGATGTATGACGTCATTGGGTGGGGAAAACCGTGGTATAGGGAAAAAAACTGCAAAGTATTTTTTAATTAATATTTTTGAAAAACCGTGGTATAGCCGTTTTGCAAAGTTCGAACCCGCGAAAATCGAGGGACCACTGTATATGATAATGCTATAAACTCCCAGGACTAATTTGAGAATGAGGCAGAATAGTAGTAAAGTAGGAAAAAACATAGTCACACTAAAGTGTAAATCGAGTTTGGCAATGAAGTAATGAAAACCAAATCCAGCAGCAACATGGCCATTAAAGAAAAAAAGGTGTAGAAAAAGGCACAGGAATTAAATCTGAGGACATATTATAAAGCAGGGGTATCATGGCGACATCATGTGATGTATCCAGGACTTCCCCCCCCTTCGTTAAACTGGGTGTGGGCATGGCCAGCATGTGATACATCTGGCCCACAAGCAGGCTGTCAATGTTCCAAGTAATACATCCTGTTCAATAAGAACTCTGAGGCAGGCACGTTCCTCAAAGAACATTTTTATTAGGACATATCAAATTGGTATATTCCTGGTAGAAAACTGGCTCTAAATTGGTGCCGGTTCCCCACCCACCCCAATTAAAAGTAAAACTTTATCACTTTTCTCCAGAGTCTCAGTCACATGGTCCAATCAGGATATAGCCCAGTTGCTAAGTGATCCCAATCTCCACATTTCGGACATCTGCACCCAATGTCCTTGATTCACAGGGGAAAGAATTTTATTTAGGTTACAACACTCCAGCTAATCTCTACACAACCCTCCCTGGCCCCTTTGCTGCAGGCTGTGTCAGCCCTGACGCAGTGAGAAAAGAAACCACCCTCTCCTGTATCCCATATACTGTACTATATCTTATTAGTTCAGATAGGCTAGTATCCCATATATCTTCTCTTCTATCCCTTTATCTTTCTTCTATTCTCTCATTGATTTATTTTATCCTATACAGTACTCTCTCTTTTATTCCTTCTCTAATTTTATTTCCTTGAAGGTGTCCTCTATTACCTTCGTTGTGTATTATTGTGTATTGGACAAAATTAAATAAAATAAATAATTAAATAAACAAACAAACAAACAAACTACAAAAAAGAAAAGAAAATGGCCACATTTCAGGAACTTCATCGGGAGTTTGACAGCCCTGTTATAGAGGGAAGAATTGTTTGCATATATGCCTTTTAAAATGTCATTATTTAAGGTATTTATGTCTGCTAGAAATGTACAGTATAACTGTAGAGAAGTCTTAATAATAACTGAGGAAAAACATTGTCAATGAAGACTGAGTTTCAACTTTGTGGAATGATAGTCTACATCTATCCTATTTCCCCCAAAAATAATACATCCCCTTTTGAGTGCATGGCAATAAGGCCAAGCGCTTATTTCAGAGTTTTTTTAAAAAAACAAGACAGGGTCTAATTTTCGGGGAAACACAGTTGAAACCAGTTGGAATAAGGCATGTGCTACCCTGACAATATTCTGGGGCAGGAAGGGCTTTTTCCAGAGCATGGAATTCAACCCTTATAGCAAATTGTAACTTGATGACTGCAGCTGGAAACATCTGCTTTTCTTTTATTAAGCTCAGTGAATTTTGAAAAAAGTAGAATTAGTCATAGACACAGTCACACGGCCTTGAACTTTTTCCTTGTTAACTTACCAAGCTAATCAAAATTGAATCAAATTTGTTAAACATTAAACGTATTGAAGTCAAAGCTATTGAATTATTTTTTACTGTTTTATTATTTTTATGTTGCTTCCAATTTGATTCTCAAATAAGGAAAAAAAAAGCTTTTTCAAAGGACAGCTGCTAAGGAGAAAAAAGAAAGTATACTTCTTATCTGATATTTTCCCTGATTGAGTTTGTATGGTACAGTGGTACCTCAAGATACGAACCCCTCGTCTTACGAACAACTCAAGATACGAACCCGGGGTTCAGAAAAAATTTGCCTCTTCTTACGAACATTTTTCGTGATACGAACGCCAAACCCGAACTTCCGGGTTTGGCGTTCGGAGGCTGCTGGGAAGCCCCCCAGCCCAGCTGTCACCTTTTAAAACAGCCGCGCGGCTTTCCAGCAGCCTCCGAACGCCAAACCCGGAAGTTCGGGTTTGGCGTTCATATCTCGAAAAAAGTTCGTAAGAAGAGGCAAATTTTTTCTGAACCGTTCAGAGGCTGCTGGGAAGCCGCGCGGCTGTTTTAAAAGGTGACAGCCGGGCGGCGGGGCTTTCCAGCAGGCTCCGAACGCCAAACGCGGAAGTTTGGGTTTGGCGTTTGGCTTCGGGAGATGGCTGGGAAGCCGCGCGGCTGTTTTAAAAGGTCACAGCCGGGCTGTGACCTTTTAAAACAGCCGCGCGGCTTCCCAGCCGTCTCCCGAAGCCAAACGCCAAACCCAAACTTCCGCGTTTGGCGTTCGGAGGCTGCTGGAAAGCCCCCCAGCCCGGCTGTCACCTTTTAAAAGAGCCGCGCGGCTTTCCAGCAGCCTCTGAACGCCAAACGCAGAAGTTTGGGTTTGGCGTTCGGCTTCGGGAGACGGCTGGGAAGCCATGCGGCTGTTTTAAAAGGTCACAGCCGGGCGGCAGCGGTTTTTTTTGCAGGTTTTTTTTTTGGTTGCACGGATTAATTGACTTTACATTGTTTCCTATGGGAAACAATGTTTCGTCTTACGAACCTTTCGTCTTACGAACCTCCCCCTGGAACCAATTAGGTTCGTAAGATGAGGTATGACTGTATATGGAACCAGTGAACTGTGTTTTACTTAAATGAACCATAGTTCTGCCACATCATAATAATTTTATCATCACTTTAACAAACAAGCATTCAGAAAGTGGGAGCAATATTCCATTGATTGTCTGGTTTTTGACTTCTAAGTTTATTTTAGCTTCCTCTTTCCTATCAAGTAATTTTTTAAAATCTTTTCTCTTTTTTTGGCATTCACCTATAGGAAGTAATAGGCTTTGGGCACATGCTACTACACCTATACAGACATATTGATTATGGGAAATCTTGTTAGATCTTCATCTCACGTTCAGAAATTCCAGTATTGGTGAACATATAAAATTGATTGTTCCTTCAGCAAAAAGTGGAAGTTGAAAACGGGGATCAATAGTCACAAAAATCAACTCTCAGACTGAACATGCAGAGAATTGTGAAAGAAGCGATAATGATGCAAATACAATTTGGCTCTATTTGCACACCAGGTTGAATGAACCTTGCCACACATCGGCCTGTTACATGTGCAAATTGTTCCCCACTGGGGAACATATTCTCCTGTTAACCTACAAAAATGATCATATCTACCATAGTTTGAAAATTATTTTCCATATTTGGCTGGCAGACTGGGACCATGTTTGGGCTGTAGGAAGTTATCCCTTAATAAATGCTCATGTTACTTTTGATGAACATGGCAATTTGATGTGAAGCACAGGGTAATTAGGAGAGCTGTTAGTGACACTTCATGATGTATTAAGGAAACTTTGCTAGTAGCCCCATAAGAATATCTTAGTCGTAGTGATACGTCCATTCACTCTGACAGAATGGTATTTACAAGAAAGGTTAAAAGGTTCCTTGGGGATACTCCAAATAACTTAAAGAGAAAATGATGAAGGAAGGAAAAATAATATGTTCGCTTCAAAGAGTAGGACTACTGTTCAAGTATATGTTATATTTTGTATGTTTGCAGAAGTACTGTACAGTGGTACCTCGTGATATGAACCCCTCATGATACGAACCCCTCGTGATACGAACCCAGGGTTCGGAATTCTTTTGCCTCTTCTTACAAACTTTTTTCGGCTTACGAACCCACCGCAGATCGCAAAATGGCGCTCTGCTGGGCGGCGCTGCCCTGCTGTCACCTTTTAAAACAGCCAGGGGGATTCTCGGCATTAACCTGAACCCGAACTTTTCGGGTTCAGGTTCGGGAGGCCGCCGAGAAGCGCCGCCGCCCAGCTGTCACCTTCTGAAACAGCCGGGGGGCTTCTCGGCATTCTCCCGAAAGCCGAACCCGAAAAATCCCCCGGCAGCAGAGCACCATTTTGCGATTTCCCCCACCCCCCTTTGCACGCATTAATCGCTTACGAACTTTTCGCCTTACGAACCTACTTCCGGAACCAATTAAGTTCGTAAGACGAGGTATTACTGTATATGAATATTTATTTCCAACAAAGGGAATTCTTCATAAGGGCTTATGGAACTGTATAATTTCTTATGAATCCAATGACATGTGAATCAAAAACGATTTATTATATAACTGTTCAATTATTGCTTTGACAATTTGTCATATTTTATTGTTGTTTGTAACATAAAATTTGAAAATAAAAATTATTTTTAAAAAAAAGAATACCTGAGTATCTGCCAACCTAAAAAAACAACAACCCAGCAGTGCCATAGAATTATACTATCTTCTATACATACTATATAATGTACTGATACCATAAACTAGTTAAACTCATTTCAGCCTTATAAAAGTGCCACGCCCATCTCTACTAATAAAAAATTAGCATTTCTGTGAAGTTCATTCATTATTCCTTCCTATATAATACTGCTTTTTAGCCTTATGGATAATTATTTTTCTTGCTTTTCTTTCTCAAAACTGAACCTTTCAACCAGCATCTTTCCTACCACCACCCCCTTGATTCTGAAGTGGTACAATCCATTATGCCACATTAGATCTTTGCCACTTTACCTTTGAAAGCCAGTCAAGCTGTTGATTCTAAGGCACATCAACAGAGACGACCAGATTGCCCTTAACGCTAGTACCAAAAATATGGTTTCTTTTTTCTTATTTAAATGGATAGCATCTAAGGTAATGTATTTTTATAAGATAAGAGAATGTTGTTTAACCAAGGAGGTGAAATGCAGTCTGGGATACTGAATATTGAATTCATTGGGTGAGGTCCCAAATTTCACGTTTCCCATTGATGATCATAAAAAATGTTGACTTCAAATAACTTTGGTAATGACCTTTAAAGCCCTACATGGCATTGGGCCAGAATACATCCGGAAGCGCCTTCTACCGCATGAATCCCAGCGGCAGATAAGGTCCCACAGAGTTGACCTTCTCCGGGTCCCATTGACCAAACAATGTCGTTTGGCAGGTCCCAGGGGAAGAGCCTTCTCTGTGGCGGCCCCGGCCCTCTGGAATCAACTCCCCCCAGAGATTAGAACGGCCCGCACCCTCCTTGTCTTTCACAAATTACTCAAGACCCACCTTTATCGCCAGGCATGGGGGAGTTAAGATATTCCTTCCCCCTAGGCCATTACAACTTATGCATGGTATGTTTGTGTGTATGTTTGGTTTTTATAATAAGGGTTTTTAGTTGTTTTATTAATTGGATTGTACATGCTGTTTTTATCGTTGTTAGCCGCCCCGAGTCTGCGGAGAGGGGCAGCATACAAATCCAATTAATAATAATAATAATAATAATAATAATAATAATAATAATAACAACAACAACAACAACTTGAAGTTCTGTTTATCAGACTGACCAGGACAGCAGCGTAAAACTTGTGTCGTCATGGTGGGGGTCACATGACGTATTGGGTCTTTTTCCTCCTTCGCTAACCCGGGCAGGGGTGGAGCCAGCATGTTAACACCCCTGGACTCTAGGGGTTGGTTCTTGAAACTCATGTAGCGGTATCTATAGCAGTGATGGCAAACATTTTTTGGCTCAGGTGCCAAAAAGTTGTGCACACGTATTAGCACACACACGCATACCATGCCCTCCCTGTGCATACGTACTGCTCCCGCGCTGCCTCCCCATGCATACACACGGGCTTCACAACGGGCTCCTGAAGCCCGAGGATGGCGAAAAATGGCCAAATGATCCAACCGGAAGTTCATTTCTGAACTTTTAGTTGCTCCATTGAGCCGCTTTTTGCCATCTCTACGCTTTAGGAGGTCCATTGTGAGGCTTGTGCGCAAACTCCCCGAGTGAAAATGGCCCAATGTTCAGTTTGTTTCTGAATGTCCGGTTGGCCCGTTGGCCTATTTTTTTGCCATCCCTTGGCTTCAGGAGGCTTCCCTGAAGCCTGGGGACAGTGTAAATCAGAGGTCCCCAACCGCCGGTCCGCGGACCGGCACCGGGCCGTTGGGGGTTTTCAGCCGGTCCGCGGCGCCAGGGCCCCCTCGGCCTTTCCGCACCACCAGCGGCGCTCCCCCCGCCAGCCAGCCAAGCCCCGCGCCCGCCGGAACCGGCTCCTCGCTCTCCCCCCACCGCCCGCCGCGTTTGCAGGAGGTGGGGAGGGTCGGGCGGCCCGCCAAGGCCAGGAGGGACGCCGCTGCCCCCCCCTTCCCTCTCTCCGCCCGCCGCTGCGCCTCCTTGACGCCGAGAGGAAATGCCGGCAAAGGCTTTTCTCAGCGAAGGTCTTCAATGTCGGGGGCGCACGGGCGGTTGCACGTGCTCCCTATCTCCCTGCTAGCCCACTCGGAGTATTCAAAATAAGAAAAACCTTTGCCGGCGAAGGCTTTTCTTATTTTGAATATTCCGAGTGGGCTAGCAGGGAGATAGGGAGCGCGTGCAACCGCCTGTGCGCCCCCGACATTGAATATCACCTTCGCCGGCCCCACCTCTCCTGCAAACCCCCTTGCTGAGAGCCCGGGGCGAAAGTGCTCTCGCAAAGGTGAGGCGGGCAGGGCGTGCGCGCGTCACCGCTGAGAAGAACGGAGAACGAGAGTGAGTGATAGCAACAGACAGCAAGATAGAGAGAAAGTGAGAAAGAGAGAGTGAGAGAAAGGGGGGAGAAAGAGATAGCAAGAGAGAGAACAAGAGAGAGAAAGAGCGTGAGAAAGAAAACAAGAAAGGGTGAGAGAGAGAGAAAGCAAAAGAGACAGAAAGAAAACAAGAGAGAGAAAGTGAGAAGAAGAGAGAGAAAGAGGGGGAGAGAGAGAGAAAGAGAGGGAGAGGGAGAAAGAGAGAGGGAGAGGGGGGAGAGATAGCAAGAGAGGGAGAGAGAGAAAGAGAGAGGGAAAGGGGGGAGAGATAGCAAGAGAGGGGGAGAGAGAAAGAGAGAGGGAAAGGGGAGAGAGGGGGGAGAGAGAAAGAGAGGGAGAGAGAGAGGAGATAAAGGAAGAGGAGAGAGAGAAAGGAAGAGAAAGAAAGAAAGAGGGATAGAAAGAGAGAGAGAGTGAGAGATGCTCAGTGAGCCTTTCTTTGAAGTTGCCTTTCTTTCTTTCTTTCTCTTTCTTGCTTTCTTTCTTGCTCTTTTTCTTTCTCTCTTTTACCTTCCCTTCCTCTATTTCTTCTTTTCTTTCTCCTTCCTACCTTCTTCCCTTACTCTCCCCTTTCATGTTTCCTTGCTTCCTTCCTCTGTTCCTGTCCCTTCCCCCCTTCTTTCTTTCTTTCCTTCCTTCCTTTCCTCCCTCCATTTCTTGCTTTCCTTTTCCTTCCTCCCTTCTTTCCTCCCTCATTCCCTTCTTTCACTCCTTCCTCTCTTACTCTCCCCTTTCACACCTTTCCTTGCTTCCTTTGCACCCTTCTTCTGTTCCTGTCCCTTCCCTCTTTCCTTCCTTCCTTCCTTCCCACCCTCCGTCCATTCATTCACCCATTCCTCTCTTGATCGCCCCTTTTACGGCGCCGCTGACAGCTAGCTCCCCCCCCCCCACCGGGCCATGGAAAACTGGTCTAGCTTAAAGCCGGTCCCTGGTGCAAAAAAGGTTGGGGACCTCTGGTGTAAATGACCAAAAAAAAATCAAAAATCAGTTGGTACAATCATCAGCTGATCCACTGTATCAAAAGTTCTGCTCTTTTTGTAGATATGTGATGTCACAAAATACTTCTCTAAAGGAGTGAAGCTTGAAGTGCACTACTGCTGTTGTCATTTGCCTCTGGTTGACCACTGCCCCCTTGGAAGGTGCAGGTATGGGGAAGGTTACTTTAGGACCACGATGGTGAACCTATGACATGCGTGCCACCGGTGGCATGCAGAGCCCTCTCTTTGGACATGCCAGCCATCGCCCCGGCCGAGCTCCACTGTGCATGCACGCATGCCTCCCGCCAGCCAGCTGATCTTCGAGTCTCTGCCACACATGCTTGGGGCAGGTATAGAATAGTAGTTTGTATAAACATAATGATAAATGAGGACAATAGAAGGGTAGGACAGGGATGGTAGGCACAATGGTGCACTTATGCACACCCCTTACAGGCCTCTTAGAAACGGGGAGAGGTCAATAGTTTTGGGGGTTTGGGAAGAAACCACAGTCAGGTAGTGCATTCCAGGCATTGATCACTCTATTGCTGAAGTCATATTTTCTGCAGTCGAGTTTAGAGCTTACATTTAATTTGAATCTATTATGTGTTCGCGCATTGCTGCAGTTGAAGGTGAAGTAGTCATTAACAGGAAGGACATTTTGGTGTATTTTATGAACTAGTTAGAACAGATCAGAGGCGACCTAGTTGTAAATTTTCTAATTGCAATATTTTGAATCTGGTGGAATAAGGTATTTTGTTGCAAGCGGAGGAGTGAAGGACTGTTCTTGTGAAATATTTCTGGACTCACGATTGAATTAATGCCTGATATGCAATGAGGGTTGCAGACAGGTGAGCTGTATTCTAGAATGGGTCTAACAAATGTTTTATATGCTTTGTTTAGCAGTGCAATGATGCCAGAGAAGAAGCTAGGTAAGATTAGATTAGGGTTCTAGCACTTAATAATATGATATGAGTACTCCAAGGTCTTTGAGGGTCATAAACCCTGACAAAAAGAGAGACGTGAGAAATAGGGCAATTAAATTTCCCCAGGCATTCCTCTTTCCCACTTACTCGGGGGGGGGGGGGAAAGTGCCCCGTTATTCAACTGAGTACAAACTACAAGCAGCTGCTGGAAAGATGTTGCACGCCCCAGTCTCTTTGACAGTTTACAATCGCGAGTAGTCGTTATTTTTTTTAGGCGCCTTTTGGAAATAGGAGAGCGCTGGGCGTTACTCCTTCACCCCGCGGCTGCTCCTTCGAGGATCCCCCTTGAAGGAACAAAACAACATGTTTATTCTGCTCCTCCTCCTCCTTTCGCCTTTCCCGCTGAAAAAAGACTTCCAGGAAGCAGCGTTTTCCCTCCTCCTCTTCTGTGGCGCCTTGGTCGGCCGTCAGTAGGCGGGCTCCGCGCGCGGCCGCCAGCCGTACACACTCACTCTGTGTCTCTCGCACGCCCGGTCGGCCCCGAAGAAGGCGGGTCGCGGGGACCCGACTCCTCCTTGCGGGAGGCGCATCTTCTCGGGGCGGGCGGCGGGATTAGCTCATCTCGGCGGCGGAGACCAGAAACCAGCTCGGCGTTTAGCGGCTCGTCCGCGGCAGCTTCGACTCTTTGCCCCCCTTTCCCCTTGCTGGGTTCGGCTCACAGGCGGAGGGACGCGGAGAGCTCGCTCGTCCTTCTCGTCCCGTCCTCCTACTCCCCCCCCTCCCACCCACCCCCAAACCCCAGCCTGGGTGTTTGTCTCCGGCCGGCTCTATGGCTCTGTGCAATGGAGAAGCCAAGGTCAGTGCCGCGCCGGCGGAAGGGACGGCAAGAGGGGAGAAGGCGGGTGGGCGAGCGGGCGGGCGGGCGTTGTGTGTGTGTAGTGGGGGGGGAAGCCAGCCTCGCGCGGTGCCTTCCCCGGCCTGCCACCTTCCTCCGGGAGCTTTGTGCGTGGGAGAAGAGGCGGGAGCCGGTGGCAAGGGCAGACCTGCCTCCCCCGCTCCCTCCCTCTCGATCCCCCCTCCCCGGGCTTCGTTGCAATAGCAGCAGGCTTTCCTTTCGCGCGTCCCCCCTCCCCTTCACAAGCTCCCAAGCCCCATTCCCAGCAGCGGCATTTCCTTCTGGCCCTTCTCTCTCTCTCTCTCCCCCCCTCCCTTATCCTCCTCGGCGGGAGGAGGCTTCATGCCGGGCACATGGGAAAGAGGGCGGAGGGATGAGGAAAGAGAGGCACGGAGAAGGGTGACTGGCACTTGCCCCCCCCCCTTCAATCCCGGCACCTGGGGAGAAAGAGGAGGCGAGCGGCCGGCCTAGAAGTCTGCCGCTCGGTGGTGGTGGTCCCTTCCCCCCTCGGGCACATTCCCGCTGCCACTCCGCGGTCCCGCGTGGCTTGAGGCTGCACCAGACACGCCTGGCAGCCTCGTGGCCCTTCTCCCCCGCCCCCCCTTGCGCGTGTCTTAGGAGAGAGAGAGAAAGGCGAAGAGGTGGCGGGGAGAGTGAGGAAATGGAGAGATAAGTCTCACTTTCGAGCCGTTGCTGCTGCTGCTACTTCAATCGCCAACTGTTTTGTTGCGGGGTTCCCCACCTCGGCCCGTTTCGCCTTTTTAGAACCTCATTTCTCCTTCCCCTCAGTTAAAAGTTATACGTTAGGTTTCTCCTCCTATCCACAAACTGAACCAGTAAGTTAATTCTTTTCCGAAGAAGGCTGATATGAAATGATCAGATTTGGGGTAAATCCAGGGGAAAGCATGGCGCGTGTCAGTTTTCCCTCACACTTCTGAAACTTTTGTTTATTGAGGTAATCAAGGGGTCGCCCTCTGACTCTTCCCCAACGCACACATATTAGGTTTAAACGCGGACTTGGTCTGTGAAGCCGTCGTTTTCTTAGCTCAGTGTTTTCAAGGTCCTCACCTTGAAAAAGAAAAATGTTTTGGTAATGGGTATCTTTGGGCCCCGCGGTTGCATCGTTGCTTGTTTTGGTGTAGCTTAATGACTGATGCGGTTTCCTAAAAGAAGATAAACTTAAAAGTGCTTGTTCACCTCAGTGAAAAGGAAAAACTTTTTTAACAGTTGGATTTTAAGCCTTACAGTATATCACAGACTTTTCCTATCTCCCCAAACACTGCCATTTCCAGAGTTTCCAAAATATGTTTTGTCTGAGCACCATTAGATAAAAAAAGTAAACTCTGCCAGCCAAATATAGGTTTGTTTTGCTTTTTGTTTTCTCATAAAATGTTCTTACGAGATGGATTCAGAACCACCTCATAAGAACTGTTTATGATAAAATAATTGGGGTGGGGGTGGGGGCTAACATAACATGAATGGCATACTTTTATTTTTAATGTGGGCCAAAGTAAAAAAATGACAGTTATCTATTGTTAGTTATTATCTTGATTCAAAACTCTTGTGCTAATGAGATTTGATTTAGTCACAAAAGCATTAAGAGTACCAGAATGAATGATGGTGGATAAAATAGCAAGCTACATCTTTTTTTTTTTTTAAATGCATCTTACTTAAAATGAATTCTGAGGCTCCTGTGATCTTTGGAGTATATTTTTGAAGTTATATATTTTTATGGCTCTTGATACAAATCATATTTGCAACTAGAATTAGACGTTTCCCTTTAAACCCAGCATTATAAATGCTATTTGCTACATACAGACTAGTTTGTATGATTTTAAATTTTAACTGGGAATATGGCTATCAAAAAGAGGAGTCATTCTGTTAGTGTTAAGATCAATGTCTCTTTAAAAATCTCTTATGGAGCTGACAACATAAATTTTTTATATGTATTTACTTGGCTCTTTATGGAAATCAAACTGGATCTAAGAATTTCAGATGATAGCATTATCAAACCACAACATTGATATTGAGAGCCACTGTAGGACTTTGACACTTGCGCCTTATTTATTTATTTAAGCACCTTGCCAGTATTACAGAGTTCTGTATTCACCACAGAATTTCACTTTATTCTTGGATGGATGGTTTGCAAAAAGAAAAGGAAAGCTTTGTAGTAGTTTAGCTTCTCTGATCTTAAATGCATTCGATTTCATCTTTCTCTCTTTTGGTATGCATCCTAGAAACATAGAAGATTGCAGAAAAAGACCTCATGGTCCATCTAGTCTGCCCTTATACCATTTCCTGTATTTCATCTTAGGATGGATGTATGTTTATCCCAGGCATGTTTAAATTCAGTTACTTACCAACCAAGTCTGCTATAAGTTTGTTCCAAGTGTCTATTACTCTTGAGATTAAATCTGGCTCTATGCTTTACTCTCTTTTTTGGGGGGAGGGGGGAGTAGTGTCTTTTTCTGCTTTTTGTAGAAACAGTTTTTCCACAGTTATTTTTCAGTCTAAGTACACATTAGCTTACTTAAAGCCTGATCTTTAAGAAAGTTAAATAGTCCTGAGTAAATGCATTATTTATTTATTACATTTATTCCATACATTTCAGATAAACACTGTGGTTTAAACAAACAATAATAATGTACCAAAAATATCAGAACAGCAGTTTAATATATTTAGGATAAAAACCATGCTTGGCCCACAAATATAGTTAATATTGTTATACTTCAAATGCCTTTCAGAACATCTTCAAGCCCTTCCTGGATGAAATAATCATTATATGAATTTAATAAATAAAGATTTAAAAATGGGTATCTCCCAACCATTAAAAAAGAAGCTCTATTATAAGGTGGGAACCATCATGGAAAAACGCTGCCTCTAGACCCTCAACTCTTTCATCTCAGCCTGTAAGTTGAGGCAACCTGATTATCCAAGAGATTTTGACTTGATGTGGTAATGGTTTAGTTTTCTCCAAAGTACCTAGGTTTTTTTTCTCTTATAGCCAAGTACAGTACTAGAATCACACATTACATTAGGTCAGAAGCAAAAAAAAGACTTCCATAATATGTGTACCATAGATATCTGGTATAAGCCACATAATCTGTATCTGTGACTTGTTCCAGATGTCACTTTGCCCTTTATGGATTCCCCTGGTATATATTCGGAGAAGTCTTTGGAGAAGGTCGGCATACAAATCTAATAAATAATAATAATAATATATACTTAAATTTTTCAAAAGAGTGAGGGGAAAACAGAACACTGGACTGATTTGAGTGATCATATAGTTTCTTAAGGTATATAGAACAGTCTTCTGTTAATGCTAGAGATCTGCTTGCCTAGCTCATCCATTTGGAGTTCCACAGTGTAGATATTTCTGAGCATATTGTAGTAGTAGGATGACAGTTCTCTGGTTGACATTTAAAAGAAAAGTTCCATATCTACTGGGGCACTCTACTTCATGGCTTTTACACTCAGAGACATTGTCCCCCACTGCTGCTAAAATTACATTTAAATTCACTTGAAATGTCTACTTTTGAGTAAATAGAGGAGGAAGATAAATTGGCAATGGAAACATTGCAAAGTCAAGCAGTTTCAGCTCCAGTATGTGTTGGTTGGTTTGTTTGCTATCTTTCCCACTACTTGCTTTGAATGCCTAGCTCACATCTGTTCTTTCTTAGTGCAGCTGTGTCAATAGCATCTGTTAAACCAGCCCTATGTTTTGAGAATTTCAGCACCAAAGCAAAGAATTTAGTCTTGCATAAGATAATGCTATATAACCCTTTCGATTTATTTATTTATTTATAGTCCACATAAACTATCATTTATTTATTTGTTTGTTTGTCGTGAAAATTTTCTACATAATTCTTTAAATCCGTTAACAAAGTATATAATATATGACTTAAACACTCTTTCATGTAATTAGTTTATTTGGTTGATCAGTCATGGAAAACATGTGATTTATCGTGAATGAAATGATTTCTTTCAGTTCAGACTCTTATGATTTAAATTAAGCCACACAACCTGATAGCGTGAAAGTGGTTAAAAAGGACTTCTTGTAACTTCATTTCTTCTTTGACTACCATAATGTTCTTTAATGAATCAAGTTATTTGATTCAAAATGCCAACATGTCCCTAGTTTCTTAATAATTTCCCCTTTTATCTAATTTTGTGTGCATTTAAGATTGTTCATTACAGAATTCTACTGTATTATAGTTTTCTATGGATGCATTTAGGATGAAGGCATAGAACTAACCATGACTTGAATAACAGTTCTGTGGGGTGAGATTGAACAATCAACAATTTCTTTTTGCAATATAAGTAAAATTCTTGTTAGCAGCTTCATGTAAGTATCTCTGCTTTAAAATATATATATATTATTTTACAGAGTATCTGTAGCTTTCTGTTCAAATATTGGTTAAGACATACAATGATAAAATAACATAAAAATATCATATTTTTCAGACTATAAGACACATCTAGATTTAGAGGAGTCACGTGGACAATCAGAAGCTCATCAATTTCTTATAGGTTTGATATGAAGGGGCTGGCTTTTTTGTTTTTTCCTGTGAAATAGCTCTGAAAGCTAGAAGTTGGCTCCGATCTTCATCAACCGCCACTGATAACTTTAGCACATATAACGTTATTTCCATTTTAAAAATTCTGTGTTGGCCCTCTCAGTAAGAGTACAGTAAGTTAATATTTTGTTGTTGTTAGTTGCAAAGTCATGTCTGATCCATCTTGACTCCATGGACAACATCCCTCCAAGTCCTTCTGTCCTCCACCATCCCCGAGTCCATTTAAGCGCACACCAACTGCTCCAGTGATTCTATCTAGCCACCTCATTCTCTGCCGTCCCATTCTTCTTTTGGCCTCAATTGTTCCCAGCATTAGGCTCTTCTCCATCGATTCCTTTCTTATTAAGTGGCTAAAATATTTGAGTTTCATCTTCAGGATCTGGCCTTCTAAAGAACAGTCAGGATTCATCTCCTTTAGGACTGAACTGTTTGTTTGCCTTGTAGTCCAAGGGACTTGCAGGAGTCTCCTTCATCACCCTAATTCAAAGGCCTCAATTCTTTGGCACTCAGCCTTCCTTATGGTCCAACTTTCAGAGCCATAAATTGCAACTGGGGAAACCATAGTCTTGACTCTACGCACTTTTGTTGGCAGGGTGATAGCTCTGCTTTTAAGTATGCTGTCTAGCTTTGCCATAACTAAAGTGCATATCTAAAGGCTTTTTAATGTTACAGGGAAATGAACAGGCTAAATTAAGCTCCAGTGTAAAGGTATACATTAACATAAAGATATGATTTGATCACCTAATGCCATTTATTCTTTTAGAAAAGCAGTTGTAAGATTACAGATACAGGTGCAACTTGAAAAATTAGAATGTCATACAAAAGTTCATTTATTTCATTAATGCAATTTAAAAGGTGAAAGGTAATTTATTTATTAATTAATTTTCTATGCCGCCCTATTCCTCAGACTCAGGGCATCTCAGGGCATCTCACAACAAAGTAATACATAACATATAGAAATCTAAATTAAAAAAACATATTAAACATATTAAAACCCCAATATCTTATAAAACCAGTCACTCATGTTCAGACAAACAGACATAAATTCATTAGTCGGCCAGGGCTAAGATGTTGGTCTTAGCAGCCCCAAGCTTGTGTGGAAGGTGGGGAGAGTGGGGGGTAGTGCGAATCTCTGGAGGGAGTTGGTTCCAAAGGGCTGGCGTCGACACAGAGAAGGCTCTTCCCCTAGGTTCCACCAGGCGACATTGTATAGCTGACGGGACCTGGAGAAAGCCAACTCTGGGACCTGATCTGCCGCTGGGACACATGAGGCACAATCATGTAATGAATCTCTGCCATATATTATCTTTCATCTTTTAAATTGTATTACTAAAATAAATGAACTTTTCTACAATATTTAAATTTTTTGAGTTTTACCTATATATGCCCTGCTGCCTGAAAGCAGTAACTCTGGGCTGAGGTTGTTCAGCTTCAAATTTGTGAGTTATACTTGCCATGAGGAAGAGATGGCTGAGAATTTATAGGATTCCTAATAATTTTCTCTGTTTCAATCTTTGTCTTTTTTATTACGCTTGATAACCTCTTATCTTTGATTTACATTGCTATGAAAGGTTCTCTCACCATTTTCAAAACTGGGTATTCACTGTTGATAAGAATAAGCGGGGATGAAGTAAATAAATTATGAAGGAAGACTTACATAAGATATCCAGTTGAACTGTAATATGCCTCACAAAAGCTTTGAAGGGTCCCCACTACCAAGGGATATGCAGGATGTACTGAGTTGCTGGATAGAAAGGACTTTTCTTACCCCAATAATTCAATGTTAAAAATACATTCATGACCCCTTACAAAAACCATGAGGAATTGTTATGTTTTGGTATTAAGCCAGGATTTTAAAAATCGTTGCTTGATTGAATAAATGTAGTGAGTTAGTTCTTGCATAAGGCTAAGCAGCAGAGGACACATTTGTATGTCACATTCTGTTATAAAATCAGAGTTACCTTCTGACATAATGCAGTCTATGAACTGAAATGTTGAATAATCAGACTAATATGTCCCTCTGTCACTGTTTAACTGGTATGTCCGTTGTAACAACAGGTTACAAAATCATCATTCCAAACAAGATATTAATTATTAAAACAAATTCTCCTCAGTAATGACAGTTATAGTTTCTCCTACCTTAACATATCTTTTTAAACTTCACTCCGTTAACATAGTTTTTTAAAATAACACAGCATTCATATTTGTCATAGTGATACTCAGATATTTTTACCTGCTTCTCAATCTCGTTTCATATTTTTAACATCTTTGTCTTCTGTTTATTAATCCTCAAACCTACTAATACATCATGTTCTTTTAATTTGTCCATTAATATTTCAATTCCTTTTAAAGGATCTTTCAGAACCAACACAAACAGCCATTAAGTTGTATATTCCTTTTTAAATCTTTATTTCTTTAATCCTCTTATCTATTTCTATCCAGTATTTCAAGAACCAAAATAAAGACGAGAGGAGATAATGGGCATCCATGTCTTGTTCTTTTTTGTAACTCACAGGTAGAGTTTTGATAGATTTCCATGACCAATTATTTGTGCTTCCTGTGAAGTGTAAATTGATCTTAACAATTTTATAAACTTCTCATTAAAATGCATATCTTCCAAAACCTTGAAGAAGAAATCCCAGATCAAATTGTCAAAGGCTTTCCCAACTTCTAAGAACATCAAACTTGTTTTTCGTTAGGTTCCTTCATTTATTCTAAAATATCCAACATGTTTCTGATGTCCTTAAACTGTCTTTTAAGTAAAAACACATATTGATTCTCATGAATAAATTCTTGCAAAATTATTTTCAGTCTATTAGCTAGAATCATTGTAAACATCTTGTCATTATTAAATAATGATATGGACTCACAGTTTCTTGTTAAAAGTAAAAACTTGTTCTTCTTTAGGTATTAATGGTATATTGACTGCTTTCAAGCTCTCTGGCATCTTTCCTTCCTGTCGGATATAATTCATTGTCTTTTATAAAGGTTGTAAAAGTTCATTCTCAAAATATTTCTAATAAGATCCTGATATCCATCTTGTCCAGAAACTAAAGCATAGTCACTTTCAATCCAAAAGATCTACTGTAGTGTAGAACTTTATTCTTCATGTTCTCCTATATTAGACAACTTAATTTAATTAATTTGATTTATAAGCTGCCCAACTCCTTCCAGACTCTGGGCGGTGTACAACAGTTTAAAACAATATAATAACAATTTATAACCCCAGAAATAAATCATTCATATGCTTAGCCGGAGCTAGATGATGTAGCTCATTGGCCTTTCAGAAGACTCTGAGGATGGAGATAGTGCAGATCTCTAGGGGCAGTTGGTTCCAGAGAGCTGAAGCCGCCACAGAAAAGGCCCTCCCATATGTCTCCGCCAACCAGCATTGTCTAATCGGCCGCTGGGAGGTATGCAGGAGAAGACAGTCACGTAATTAATCAACATTATTCACAGGGGTGAGTGGGATGGCAAACGGGTGTCAAACTCAATTTCATTGAGGGCCTGCATCAGGGCTGTGGTTGACCTGGGAGGGGGGCCACTGGGTGAGTGTGACCAAATGGGTGGGCATGGCCATCTTAACACCACTCATTGGTTTTGGCTGAATGGGTGGGCATGGCCAGCTTGACACCATTTCCCAAATTGCTGGCATGTTCTTCTTTGTATTGGGTAGACCAAGCCAAAGTGACATGGGTAAATTGGGCCGAACCAATGCTGGCTAGCCCCTTACATTTTCCAAGATGGCCCCGAGGCCAGATCCGACCACATTGCAGGCTTAATCTAGCATGGGCCTTATGTTTGACACCCCTGACTTTTCCAATGCCCATGGTGGCATGTTCACTATTGGTTATCCTGGCTGATCTGTAGGTCAGTGGGTATATTGGAGTTTTCCTGACAGTCTATACCCTGTAGTGCAGACAGGGCATCCAATTCACCCAGTCAGTATTTTTTTTTTAAAAAAAGACACCTGGTAGCCCCATCAATATCTGAAAATATCGAAACAAATTTCACACAGGTCTCATTTGTAATTTTCAGAAAGGTGTTTAGCTTTTTTTCCTAACATGCCACTTTTGGAAATCCAGAAAACAATGGTTCTCATGTAAGATTTCTGAACCTTCTTTCCAGAGCACGTAAGAAAAAAGATGCTCTTTTAATTGTCCTATTCCATTGTTCCATTTTGAGATGGATCATTTCTGTTAAGGGGCAAGGGAAAGAGAAGAAAGTTTGTTAAGTATAGCAGCAGCATGTCTCTAAGGATATTTATTTGTAGGTTTCAAAAAAATTAAGATGTATTTAAGAATTACAACAAAAAAATAGACAATCAAAAAAAGTTAACAAAATAAAAATTAATGTTTTGGAATTTTGCTTCTGGAGAACATAGTTGAGAATTCATTGAGTGAACCCTAACCATAAATCATTCAGTGCTTGAGGAGATCAAGCCCGCTTGCTCACTGAAAATAGTAGTAATGAAGCTAAAACTTAGATATTTTGGATTCTAGTGTGGAAACAGGAAATGTTAGAATAATCAAAGGTAGAAAGGATTCAAGAAAGCAAAATATCTAGTTACAATCATGGTTATAAGGTTACAAGAACTCAAGGAGGCACTTCCTAGCAAACTTTTTTCCGCAAAAGCCTTAAGACCCATCTATGTCTCCAGGCGTGGGGCAACTAGTATATGCCCCCCCCCTTTTGTTCTGACCATTGATTGTTATGTGTGGGTGTGATTGCGTAAAATTTTAAAGTTTTTTACATTAAGGGTTTTTTAGTCTATATTTTAGCTATTAGATTTGTATACCTATTGTTGCATTGTATGTTGTGAGCCGCCCCGGGTTCCCGGAGAGGGGCAGAATTCAAGTCTAATAAATAATAATTGGCCCATAATGAATTAGAAGCAACTAAACAATTGAATAGAAAAGCAAATAATACAATAGGAAAGCAATATGAGACTATCCTACCACTCCAAATTATATTGCTGTCCTAGGAAATTTTGGACCTTAGGAAAGTTAGAAACAGATTTATGTAGGGGGGGGGGGAGATTACAGACTGTTCTTATTCTCAGAACAAACTCTTGCTTTTATATGTAAATCTGTTTCATCATACTTGTAATTCCTATTTGTTTGTTGTTTTTTAAAGTACATCCTGGAAATTGAAGCATCTGCTATATGCCAGCACTGCTTTACCTAATCTTTAACATTACGTCTGTAGCTGGATATTCAGCTCAGTACTTATGAATCACTTGTTCCGTGATTAATAGTAGAGAAATAAAATAATCCCTTCACTGTTTTCCTTAAAAAAATGATTTTGCATTTATGTAGTACAAACCTCATATTCCTATAGATATGTATTTATTTATTTATTTGACAAATGTAGTACATAGCTCTCCATCCCACAAATGAGACTTTTTGTGGCATACAGTAAAACAGTTTTTTTAAACTTTAATATGTAATGATGCATGTACTGAATGGAAGTAATAACCTGTATTTTGGGACGATTATTATATCAAATTCTTTCTGTTATTTTTTGTCTCAATTACAGCCTAGTACAGTGATACCTCATCTTACAAACTCCTTGTCATACAAACTTTTCAAGATACGAACCTGGGGTTTAAGATTTTTTTGCTTCTTTTTCTGAACTATTTTCACCTTACACACCCAAGCCACCGCCACTGGGATGCCCCGACTCCGGACTTCCGTTGCCAGCCGAAGGCTCCCTTCGCTGGGAAACCCCATCTTCGGATTTCCGTTGCCAGCAAAGCGCCCGTTTTTGCGCTGTTGGGATTCTCCTGAGGCTCACCTCCATGGGAGACCCCACCTCCAGACTTCCGTGTTTTTGCAATGTTGCAGGGGGATCCCAGCAGCGCAAAAACACAGAAGTCTGGAGGTGGGGTTTCAAGGACTTCTGTGTTTTTGCGATGCTGCGATTTCCTTGCTGGGAAACCTCACCTCCGGACTTCCGTTGCCAGCGAAGTGCATTCCCCTGCAGCATCGCAAAAACATGGAAGTCCGGAGGTGGGGTTTCCCATGGAGGGGAGTCTCGGGAATCTCAGCAGCCGAAAAACGGGCGCTTCAGCTGGCAAAAGGGGTGAGTTTTGGGCTTGCACGTATTAATCGCTTTTCCATTGATTCCTATGGGAATCATTGTTTCGTCTTACGAACTTTTCACCTTTTTTAACCAATTAAGTTCGTAAGACAAGGTATCACTGTATATCCTTACATTTAAAATTGCCTTAACATTTGATGAATACGGTAATCTTAGCCCTATTACAACAATCTGGCATCATTATGTGATCAATCTGACATGAATATTCTAGTAGAATATTATTTAAAATTGTTGACATATAAAATATGGCATCTGTTCTACATGCATGCACCTTTTTAAACCATGCACAAGGTGAAAAATTAGTATTTCCAATTTGGAAAATTTTGGAATAAAGACAGCCTTGTGATTTGATCTTTATCTATTCCTGGCATGTGATCAAGTTACCTAAAGGTATTTGTTTCATCCTATTCATTCACTTTTTATTCTGTTCACCTTCATTAGGTGCCCATTCATTCTTGATCTTAGCTTTCCTTAAGTGCCCATTCCCAAAGTGACATAATTAACAGTCACTCTCATATAACAAAGTTAGTAGAAGCATGCTTTTTCAAGCAGCTGTTTCCCTTCCTTTGATAAAAATTCATTCCTTGAAGCAAATGATATACAGTACTCTCTACCAGTACTGGTAAATTTTGATTTTTAAAAAATCTATTTTACCATGTTTAATAAGCATTCTGCCAACATAGATTAAATCCAACTATTTATATTAATTTTACCATTTATGTATAATCTACAGATCTTTTTTTTTCATGAAAAGGTTTTTTTCTTTTTCTCCACTCCAAAAACATACATGCAATGTCATATACCTTCAATGCAATTTAACAAACATATATCCATCCTCAATGTACATTAATACTTAATTTCATATACATTGGTTTCAGTATGTATCATTTATCTCATGCTACCTCTTTTTCTAATTTTGTCACCAGGATTACACAGATTGTTTTGTTTTCTAGTTAAATTTAATGCTATTGCTTACTTCCTCTGTAAGATGTTTTCTCTTGCCCAAGAAAAAAAAACCCTGAGCCATTGTGCTTCAGTCTTTTCTTTATTTCCTTACTCATCATTATTATTATTTTAACCCTTATTTTCTATGATTAAATGCCCTTAAAAACAATCCAAGTTTGACCTATCCTCAAAAAGGGGGGGGGGAAAGGGGGGGGACCAAATATCAATTCATATTAAATATTTTATGCATTATATCTAACTAAAATCCTTTGTCATACAGGGGGAAACGAAAATTATTTCAATTCTAAAAGCTTAAACACAATAACTTCTTTCATTCCTTAATCATTAAATTATATCTTCCCCTTTAATGTTACAAGTATATAATTTTAAATTTAATTCAAATCAAGTTTCTTGTTTCAAGTCCTCTTTATTATCTTGTGTTTTTAACCTTGCATCATATTTTCAAGATAATTGCTGTGTTCAAGAGCTTTCTCCACATTTTTTCCATTTTATTTTCATATTCCAAAAGGGATCTCTGTAAATATGCAAAATAATCCTTAAAGAACGCTGTAAGATCCTCATCTTCTAATGCCATATTGCCAAAGCCACCGTTCACCAGCTTATAGTTTAAAGTAATCCTTTTCTTTCAACGTTTTTTCCTTTAACTTTCAAGTAATAGAAGTTCATTCCAAGTTCACAGCCTGAACAGATAAGATGTCAATTTTATTTTATTTTTTCAAAATCCGAGGCCAGCAGCTGTGTAAGCAGCCACAAAAATCTTCCACTGTAGCAATTCCTCCAACCAACAGGTGGCACTCCTCACTAGTTCCACAATTCTATTTTCTCTTAATGTGTTGTTGTTGAATTAAATCAACTTTATTAGATCAAATAATTCACTTCAAAGTTAATTCAAAAATCAAATATAGAAGTTATCAAACATTGGACTTTTACACCCTTTAATATTTTTCCACTGTAACCTTCAGTGCTAAGTAGCTGCTTTGTCTTTATTTTTTCCCAATCTTTTTGTCCCCGTTTGAAATCAGCAAAAAAAATGTCCCAAACTTCAATTCCGCTAAATAACTCACCAGTACAACTTTTAGTCTTTATCTCTCTAGCACTTTTCTTTATTCCTCTTTCCAGGTGTCTTCTGATCTTCAACAATAAATTAATCTTTCCATTTGCAGCCATTGCGGCTTGGGTGGCTTTTGCAAGCTGATTTCCGTTGTTAATGATTGAGGGCCTAAGTCAGTTTTCTCTGGCGTTTGCAAACCCCAAATAGATTGCCGATAACATCCCTCTTCTTCACTGCCTCTCCAGGACAGTTCTGATCTGGTTCTGACTGAACCAGGTCGCCAGGTGACAGAGATTCAGGGAACTCTGTGTCGCCGCGGTGCTTGGCCATGGCTCTTTCCCCAATCTGCAGATCTTGTCAAACATAACTGTCTTGGTCCTCAATATATTTATTTTCAGATCCATATTTTAATAGTAATTGAAATCATTCAGATTCTCAGCCAATAATATAATTTTGTGTGCATTTTCATATCCAGAAACAAAATCGCTCTAATGTTTGTCCCAATTGTATTTATTCATAAATTCATTATATTCCTAATGTGCATCACATATCACACCAAGACAACTAGACACCAGAACAGTTTTTTCCCATCACCATCACTCTGCTAAACAAATAATTCCCACACCACTGTCAAATTATTCACTAAAGCTGCATTACTATTACTATTAGTCTTCTTATCGTTCCTATCGGCCATCCCCTCCCACTTATACGATTTACATTAATATTGATTGTTTCCTGATTGCTTATTTGTACCCTATGACAATCATTAAGTGTTGTACCTCATGATTCTTAACAAATATATTTCTTCTTTTATGTACACTGAGAGCATATACACCAGAAACAAATTCCTTGTGTGCCCAATCACCACTTCTCCACAGACAAGTTCTCTTCTCTTCTCTTCTGTTATCTTTTATTGTCTTATTCTTTGCTCAAAACTAAAGTGTTCAAGAAATATTCTATTTTTCTTACCCATTCTTTCCTTCCATTATATGGCACACCTACCATATTCAATAACCAACTGTTAATTCTATTACTTAAAGCTTAATAACTTGTATGCTACTTAAATTTAATAATCTTGCAATCAGAATTGTACAAATTTGTTTCTAGGCACACTTCATTAACTCTGTAGTCTTCACATTCATATTAAACAAATCACATACTGTTTCCCTCAAAATAAGTCATCCCCTGATAATAAGCCAAATCAGGCTTTTGAGTGCATAGCAGTCAGACAAAGCACTTATTTCAGGGTTCAAAAATACATAAGACGGTCTTATTTTCAGGGAAACATGGTAGCATGCTATAAGGAAACCAACCATATTTCATGAGTTCTCCAGTTCCATTGTATATATCTTCTTCACCTCTTGTCAAGACACAGTATAAGCATAGTTATAGCCAGCTCAAGTCATCTGCTTTTTGTTATGCACAAAATCAAAACATTTGTTAACAACACTTATGTTTTGCTTTTGGCGATAATTTGTGAGTTGTCCTTAGGTTATTTACTAAGCCTTTGATCCATGAACCTAGCCATTTCATCTTAAAAAATCATGACTTATGACATTTAAAAATTATGATTAAAACATGACTTAGTATGATATATAGCCATAGGTAAGGTTTTACACATTATGTTAAATCATATATTTATTCAAAACAAAGAATGTGGTTATGGTTTAATTAACAAGTCATGATTAAAACATGACCAGGTGTGATTTACGAACATAGGCTTTAATCGAGTTTAGCTATAGGCTTACTCAATAAGAATGCTACTTTATTGAATGAAATATGGTTAATAAAATCTTAGCATGATATATTAAACCTATTGGAAAATGTTATGGTCAAGTTTATATGACTTAGTTCATAATTTCACATTAAACTGTAATATTGTATACCTGTTGAATGGTGAATCCAATCATGCTTTATTGTTTAGTTTAATCCCAACAAGCTCTGCTATGCATGTTAGCTTTCTTTCTTTAATATTTAATATAAGTTCTTTTCATACCAATAGGCTCCAATGCTACATCTAATGTAGCAGCTATTGCTATTTTGAAAAGTCATATTTTATGCTTATTTGCTTGTCCCAATAAGACTCTTAAAATTCTGTTCATAGTTGGAAAATCCTGGAGAAGATCTGAAGGATGGAATATGCCGGTATGAAGGAGCTGTTGTGATACTCGATGCTGGAGCTCAGTATGGAAAAGTCATAGATCGCCGGGTCAGAGAACTGTTTGTCCAGTCAGAGATTTTTCCTTTGGAAACGCCTGCTTTTGCAATTAAAGAACAAGGATTCCGGTAAGATTAATCCTTCTATTAGTTGTATGTATGTATGTTCCATTAACAGTTTTGTTTCATCTATGAGATCAGAAAGTTAAAGCTCGTATCCTTCAACTTTGAAAGGCCAAACAATCTGAATAAGACTATGTTTCAGCTTTAAGTTGTATGCAGAAACCTTAAATTCTCCTGGCATCCTCAGGAAAGTCCAGGATGGGTAGCTTTAGCCCTCCAGCTCTGTAACTGAGTGGAAACCTCTGAGAACCGTCTCCCTGCCAATGGTCCCCAGTTCTTTACTCAGTCCAAGCTCTACAGTATAGATGCTCCCTTTGCCAAAGTGAATAAAATTATAAAATATAAATACTCAGAACCCTATCATCTGAAATTTTGATCCCGTGACCAAGAGATGCTGTAAGACAGTGTTTCCCAACCTTGGCAACTTGAAGATATTTGGACTTCAACTCCCAGAATTCCCCAGCCAGCAAATGCTGGCTGGGGAATTCTGGGAGTTGAAGTCCAAATTTCTTCAAGTTGCCAAGGTTGGGAAACACTGCTGTAAGAAACTGGAGATGCTATGAGAAACTGGACATACCAATAGATTAAACTTAATTCTGCCACCGGCACCCATAAGTTAAGAGAGGAGGAAACACAGAGCCTTACTTCGCCTCAGCCCTGCCACTATTTTGCTACAATTGAAGAAAAGTTCTTTCTCTCATCAGCCAAATAAAGGACTACACTTAGATTCTGATTCTGCCTCCCACCACGCTTATTACATTTCATTGTATAACTTCCAGTTGAACTCAAATAGGACAGGTTCAGCCTAAACACTGAATGTGGCCTGGTAAATTAAATAAATTAAATTAAATTAAATTAAATTAAAATGCCCAGCTCTGGTCTAATTCCATTTAAATGAAAAATGTAAATTACATTAATTAGTCCCATGCATTTATTTATTTCCTATTGCTTCACCCTGAAATTAGTGGCAGATTTTAGAAGGGATTTTGGGTGTGCACCCAAGATTTCATGGAATCACATGTTGCTCTATTACAATGATTCTCAACCTTTCTAATGCTGCAACCCCTTAATACAGTTCCTCATCTTGTGGTAACCCCCAACTATAAGTTTAGCGTCAATTCTTCCAACAGATCTTTAAGCTGATTGGCAACAGGTCAGAGGGACACCGCCCTGTAAACGCCTGATTGGTTGGATTGTAAAAATATGTTCCAAGATGCCAGAATAGAAGCTTTAGTTGCTAACACCATTGGAAATTTGTCTTTTCCCATGGTCTTAGGCGACCCCTGTGAATGGGGTCCCGACCCCAAGGTTGAGAACCACTGCTCTATTAGCTCAGGCAAATAACTCCTGATTCTCATATTTGAGAAAATATATGTGGTATGTATTCCAGAATGTATAAACTGTGATGGATCAAACTAAAAGCTTGTCTACTTCAGCATTTTGTTGTTGGCATTGACATTTAAGTAATCTGGATGATTACTTCTTTAAAAAGAGTTGAAAAAGAGGACATTGAAATACCAGCCTAAAAGAGACAGGATGGTTAATAGTTTACTAAAATGATATTCCAAAATGAAAAGCCCCATAATTTGCTTACAAGACTCTTGGTCCTGTGACTCTTAAAAGTTGGCAAATTCAAGAGGTTATTGGGGGCCAACTAGTGATAGGATGCGTTGTGTATATTTTATTAAGTAGTAGTAACTGAAAACATTTACATGAGAAGCAGAGATGGTGCGGAGCTGAGTGATGAAGCTGAATATCATTGGCATGCTAAAATCAGTTTAATTCTATCAAATGAAATATTTTATATAACATTTTATTTTAATGTTGCCATTCCCTGCTTGATAAGCAACGGTATGTGGAGTATGGAAAAGGAATAAGAAATAAGAATCCAATGGAAATGAAGTGACAAAAGATGAAAGAGCTAAAACTAAATTGCACCAATATCTTTCATTATAGTTCATACTTTCTGTTCTAACAAACTATTCTTGTTTCTACCATATGGAAAAAGTCAAACGTTTTTGAGTTTCTCTTTTTAACATCTCTTGAACAGCATCCAAATATAGCTTTTTGTCTTTTCTTTTTCTTCTCCCTTGCAGTTAAATGCTTTATTATTATTATTATTATTATTATTATTATTATTATTATTAATTAGATTTGTATGCCGCCCCTCTCCGCAGACTCATTCTCTGTATTGCCAAACCTTCTCAAAATACCTACACCCTGACCACTCAACCATTGTGTTAAATCAGCATTCACGGAACATCTATTTTTTCCTGAATTATCAGTTATATAAAAGGGAGATATAGGGAAGATTCTCCCCCCTCCCCATGACCTGAGAACCCAAGAACAAAAATAATAAGTGGCAGCTATCTAGATTTCATCTAAATATAAGGATAATTTCCTGATGGTGAGATCTATACAGCAGTAGATAATGTACTTATGGAGACTGTAGATTCTTCATCATCTGTGGAGGTTTTAAGGAAGAGGCTGGATAGCCACTTATTATGGTTGATAACATTATCCTGCACAGCATTGATTTAGATTAGTAGATGGAAAAGGATATTTGCTGCATTAAAAATAATTGTGGATCACAAAAGAATAACTGATGAACCAATCAGCTGCTTGGTGGTTAGAGACATGGCAGCAGTAATGCAGCCACCAATTTATCCAGTTGAGACTTGGGATCATTGCAGGTGCCCTGTAGCATATCTTTCAGGACAGAGATGGCAACAAAAAACTATACAACATATCCTTCCTGATGGCAGTGACATTTTGAGGCAGTGATTTGAGTTTTCAGCAAATGCCTGCAGAATGAGGCTACTTGACAGGTTGCATGTTTTAGAGCTCTGTTCTCGGTGAGCCATGTAACCTCTTTAAGCTTAATATATCTCTTAAGCATCCATTTCTGTTGCATTCAACTTAATTTTCCTCTCAGTTTCCTTATCAAAATGAACAAAACACTTTCTTATTGGAGCTGTTTTTACTTCTTTCAATATTCATTCCTTACTTACCCCAGACCACATACTACCCACTCAATTTATACAAGTATTTGTATATCTTAAATATTTCTCCATCGTTTCCCCTATCATTAATTAACATTTTACTAAGGTAATTAATGCATCTAGCTTTAGTGTCCGAACATCAAATACGACATGAATGAATGCATTTACTGATAAATGCCTATATAATGCCTATATAATACTAAAATTGTTGTGATCTTTTAAACTCTTTTCATCCTTTAATTGGATGAAACTACACATCATAAGGCAACAATTTTGAACCAAGATATCTCGTATGGCCTAACTTACACAACCTATCCAAACTTCAGGTCCAGTGACTCCCGAAGGAATGAAATGTTGGCAAGTTGCAGCTGCTTCAATATACCTGACTGTTGCTACAGTCACATGGTGTTCATTTTCAATGAGTTTTGCAACCAATCTGATGGAAGGGAAGGAAAGGGAAGGGAAAAGGGAGAGGAGAGGAGGAAAGGAAGGTTGGTTGGTTGGTTTCTGGTGATCCCTGCCAGATTCCCACAAAAATACCCAATGGGAAGTACTCATTCCTTCTCTGACTACTTTTTTACCCACTCTTGGCCATTCTGGTTCTCTGTTTAGGTAAGCAAATTGCCCAATGGGTCACAGATTATTACATGATAAATGCTGGACTTTATCATAGAAACATAGAAGTCTGACGGCAGAAAAAGACCTCATGATCCATCTAGTCTGCCCTTATACTATATTCTGTATTTTATCTTAGGATGGATATATGTTTATCCCAGGCATGTTTAAATTCAGTTACTGTGGATTTATCTACCACGTCTGCTGGTAGTTTGTTCCAAGGATCTACTACTCTTTCAGTAAAATAATATTTTCTCACGTTGCTTTTGATCTTTCCCCCAACTAACTTCAGATTGTGTCCCCTTGTTCTTGTGTTCACTTTCCTATTAAAAACACTTCCCTCCTGAACTTTATTTAACCCTTTGACATATTTAAATGTTTCGATCATGTCCCCCCTTTTCCTTCAGTCCTCCAGACTATACAGATTGAGTTCATTAAGTCTTTCATGATATGTTTTATGCTTAAGACCTTCCACCATTCTTGTAGCCCGTCTTTGGACCCGTTCAATTTTGTCAATATCTTTTTGTAGGTGAGGTCTCCAGAACTGAACACAGTATTCCAAATGTAGGATGCTTGGCTGCATAGCTAGAGGTATAACAAGCAGGAAGAGGGAGATTATGATCCTGCTATATAGAGTGCTGGTGAGACCACATTTGGAATACTGTGTTCAGTTCTGGAGCCCTCACCTACAAAAAGATATTGTCTGTCTTGTACCAGAAAGCTATAAATGAAAAAGGAGAAAACAAATGTTATAATTTGCTTCTAAGTCTTGTTAATGGTACTGTCCTCTGAAAGTTAGTCTATGTAATCAAAGTAAAGTTTTTATTGAACAGGAAGACTTCCCTTTGGATGGTGGGGCACACAATACAGTATTTTGTCCTTCAGTAAAATGTAAAATGGCTCATGAAGTTTCCAATTGGGGTGATAGGAACAGTTCTCTATTTCTCAGCATGGTTACTTTGAACATGTAGCTTCCTATAGTCTTAGCAGGAGCAAGTGTTGCTTTAGTATATCCAGAAATAGGCTTGCCATGACAACATAAACCTTCAGGGTTACATAAAATGAAACAAATTACCCAGATTCAAAGAAAAAAAAGATGAGTGGGCCAGGCCTGATTTCTTATATCACCCTTTACGTAGACAGACTGACTAGTTATAATGGAGGGCTCTTACAGAGGCTCTTAAGGTAATTCATTTTTGATGGTCCTCAACTATCTAAAGAGCCTCCAAGGATACAAAAGTTGTTCTAGCCCAGTTTTATTGAATTCAGGGAAATCAATATGAGGAACAATCATTTCCCTGCCCTCAAATGGAGGTAGTTTGTCTCAATTTTATAAAATACCTGAGGAAGGCTATTGATTTCCCTACATTGCTTCACATTTGTTAAAAGAGTTAAGTGTTGGCAAATATACGTGGGTATGTTTTGTTTATTTTATTTGGAAGCAGTATTATATAAATGAAAACGTTACTTTTTGTTTAGATGTATGTTGCTCTCCTAAGAAAATGTTTATGTTGCTTTTCGGTTCCATAATGATTTGTTCATGTTTGATGGAAAAGTAACATTACTATACAAATAGTCCTCAACTTATGACTCTAATAGAGCCTGGAATTTCTATCTTAAGTCATGATAGTCATAAGTCGAGGAACCTATGTGACCAGTCTGATTTTATGACTTTTTTTTCCAGCAATCATAAATCAAACACTGTGCTTGTAAAGAGAATCCTGCAGTCATAAAGCAAACCCTTCAATCAGAAAGCAAAAAATCCAGTTGTCAAGCCGAAGCCATTCTAGTTGGGGTCTTTGGCCTGCCACACTTTAGTTTATACTATTTTAATATGTATTATTTACTCTGGGAAATTGGGAGTAGGAATTGTATGAGGGCTGTTTGTATGTAGCCATAACAAATTATTTCTAGATAGTCAAAGTCATCCTTTGTCTCTGCACTCCTGCACCTTCAAAGAAGGAGATGGGTGGATGGGTGCAGGCTAGCAGTTGTAGATTGGTCAACGTGTTGGACTTGGGAAAATGCGAAAAAAGACTTGAACTTTCAAAGGGCTGGTGAAACCAAGGGACTTCAGATTCAGGTTTCATCCAGATATTTATTTATTTATTTTTATTTTATTATTTATTAAATTTGTATGCCGCCCCTCTCTGCAGACTCGGGACGGCTCACAACAGTAACAGAAAACAATATATAATACAAATTCAATAATTAGAAAGCTAAAAACCCATAGTTTAAGAAAAACATGGACACAACATACCATACATAAACAGTATAGACCTGGGGAAGATATTTCAGTTCCCCCATGCCTGACGGCTGAGGTGGGTTTTAAGGAGTTTGCGGAAGGCAAGGAGGGTGGGAGCAGTTCTAATCTGAGGGGGACGCTGGTTCCAGAGGGTCGGGGCCGCCACAGAGAAGGCTTTTCCCCTGGGACCCGCCAAACGACATTGTTTAGTCGACGGGACCCAGAGAAGGCCAACTCTGTGGGACCTAATCGGTCACTGGGATTCGTGCGGCAGAAGGTGGTCCCGGAGATATTCTGGTCCAATGCCATGAAGGGCTTTATAGGTCAAGATATGCCAACATGGCTCAGTTAATAAATTGGAACATTGAGGAATATATTGTCTTGGACTCTGATTTAATTTTGGATGCTATTTGGAACCCTGACACCTAAATACTAAAATGAGTAAATTCATTCTTATAGGTGGTTTTTGCCTGTAAAATGCCAGAAAGCTGCAAAAAATCCTATAAATCATGATCATGCAACCAGCCTTAAAAGTTGCCAAGCATCTGAAATGCAATCTTCTGACCACTCTGTGTGTTTTTGTTTGTGGTGTGTGCATGTTGCCATTGGAACTCAGAAACTGGATTCTAACTATCTTTTGGGGAAAATTTGTCGTAACTTTGAAAGTCACTAAGCAAGGATTACCTGTAGCAATAGCAATAGACTTTTTATATACCGCTGTACAGTGCTTTACAACCCTCTCCAAACTCTTATATTCATTGTTCTACAAGAGAAAATGCCTTACTGAAAATTTATTCAAAATTGCAAAATTTGTTCCAACATTGGAATATACTGTAATATTGGAATTTCTCCTTATTTCTCTCAGGACATAAAGTCTAAACAGGAATCTCTGGAAGTACTTTAAATTTTAAAAGGTTTATTAAGCTAATGGAAAATGTTTTATGATTTTGGTTTCACTGCTATGCTTGTTTTATTTCTTTTTATAATATTGAATATTTTTTCAAACTCCATTGTATCCTTATCCAGAAGAGGGTCACTGGTCTCAAAATAGCCACAGAGAAGGCCTTTGCACAGTTCAAGTGTATTATAATGTAATGTCGATTCTCTCAAAATATTTTTTGTTAGCCAATTGTCTTGTAAGGTTTTCTTATGAGACGTTCTTGAGAAATAATGGGCTCTAGGAGAACCATAACAATAGAGAGAGGTAATGATATTACATTATATTGGGAATATATAATTAATGGAGAAGTTAATAGTTTTTAATACATATATTGTTTGACTTGTATTTTCAGGGAATGTTGAGATGTTTTATATTATTGATAATTCTGTATAGGCTTAATGAGTATCAGTGACAATGATTTTTTTCTTGTATGCTATAGAAACTTAGAACTTGCTGAATGCTAAAACATGCTAAAAGGAAAAATTCCAATTTAAATATGCCATATTTTAGGTTTTGTGTGATGTTCCTTGTTTACTTCTTTTGATTTTTTTAAAAAAATATTCTGATTTATAATAGTTTGCTTTTTTAATAGATGTAAGATATCTTATATACATGCAGTATTGCCTTTATCAAAGTTTTGTGCAGATTTAGAAAGATACATGTTTATTAAAATATTTAATTTCAATATCTTTGTTTTTATAAATTTTCTCTTTCCTTTATAGAGCCATCATCATCTCTGGAGGACCAAATTCTGTTTATGCAGAAGATGCTCCCTGGTTTGACCCCGCAATTTTTACAATAGGCAAACCAGTCCTTGGAATCTGCTATGGCATGCAGGTGCTACTTAACATTTCACAAATATTTATGACTATCGGGTTTTGTTGTTCGTTAGCCTAACGCCAAATAACTGTTCTAATTTGTGCTAGAGCAATATATGAGAACATTATTTAGAAGTAGACTAAAATGAGCTTTAAAAAAAGCTTGTTCTCTGCTTGTCACAAATAGCACAGTCCCTAATGCAATCTGTGCATGGAAGTTTTGCAGGCCAATCTGTTGTTCTTTGTGTGCAGAAGCCTGCTGGGAACTGATTCATGAGCTTTTTGAGGCCATCACTATGGAGAATAATAAAACAGGCATCATTTTTGAAAATGGGATTGCTATGGTTTGGCCTTTCTAATAAATGAGTGGTATGTCATTGTAGCGTTGATATTATTTGTAGCATTTTAACACATTAATTAGCAATTATGATACTGGTACAGTTTGCATATCCAAATGTTCTTGCAACTCCCTCTACCACAGGGAGATGTTTTCTCAGAGTAATCCTTCTCTAGTATTATTTATAGAAGAATTTAAAACTGACAAAATCCTGTAAATGAAACAAGTAATCCAATGACATAGGTTCAAAAACAGGACTGGTCTAGAAAGAAAATTTGTACTAGCTGGGATCAGTTAAACATTTGAAGTAGTTGGGTTCGACTGAAATAAAAACAAAGGAGGTAGCATTGTTTTATGAGAAGTTAATCTTCCCAATGTAAAACATTAAGAGCCATGAAGTATAAAGAATAAAAGAAGTGTTTGTGGTCATTTATTAGTTGAACTCAAAGTGCTCACTTGCTAAGGGACTTTTGTGTATGGGAAGATGAGTAGAGAAGACATAGCACAAGAAAACAGTTGAAGCCGAGTTTTAAAAATATTTTATCAGTAGCGAGACAAGAAGTACTGTATTTTTTGACATATAAGACACACTGGAATATAAGACACACCTTAGTTTGGGGGGAAGAAAATAAGGGGGGGGGGGAATCTACCTGCCATGTATTCATCTGGCTAAGGTACTTAGTCTGGTCAGCTTCATTATTTTACCCCCTGGTTAGGGCTGAAAAAAATTATCTTCAGAGGGAGAAAAAAATCCTGCAAGCCAGGAAGATCATTAGCACCTCATTAGGGCTGGGAAAAAGCTTCAAAAAACCCCCTACATTCAGAGTATAAGATGCATCCAAATTTTCAGCCTCTTTTAGGGGGGGAAGGGTGCTCTGAAAAATATGGTATATAGTCAGTCCTTGATGTACAACCACAGTTGGGACCAGAGCTTCTGTCACTAAGCAATGTAATTAAATGAGTCATGCTGGATCTTATGATCATTTTTGCCATGGTCATTAAATGAATCACATAGTTATTAGGCAAATCCAGCTCCCCCCCCCCCCCCATTGACTTTTCTTGTCAGATGCTGGCTGAAAAAGTTGCAAATCATGATCATGTGACCCAGGATGCCACAGTAGTTGTAAATATATGTTGGTTGTTAAGAGCCCAAATAGCAATCAGGTGACTTCAGGAACACTAATGCTTGTTAAGTGCAAGGACACTTTTTTCAACACTCTCATGTAACTTTAAACCTTAAAAGAGTGGTTGTAAATAAAGAATTTCCTCTAGAAATAAAGCTATGAAGATACGGATCAATATTTTAAAAGAATGTGCAGATCAGAAGCACTTAGATTTAATGTGAGAACAACACTGGAACTGAGGAAAGGGAAAAGCAGAAAAGCATATACTGTATTTTTCATTCCCCGATTGTTGGGGGCAATATGCTGATTCTGTAAACCGCTTAGAGGGGGCTGTAAAAGCACTGTGAAGCGGTATATAAGTCTAAATGCTATTGCTATTGAATTGGAAAACTGTTAGAATTAATGGAAATAATAATAATAATAATAATTATTATTATTATTATTATTATTTATTAGATTTGTATGCCGCTCGTCTCCGAAGACTCGGGGCGGCTCACAACAATAATCAAAGACAATATAACATTGCAACAAATCTAATATTAAAAGAGAAAGATATATAAAACCCCAACAATTAAAAACCATGCAACACATACATACCAAAACATAAAAGCCTTGGGGAGGTGTCTCAGTTCCCCCATGCTTGGCGATATAGGTGGGTCTTGAGTAATTTGCGAAAGACAAGGAGGGTGGGGGCCGTTCTAATCTCTGGGGGGAGTTGATTCCAGAGGGCCGGGGCCGCCACAGAGAAGGCTCTTCCCCTGGGGACCGCCAAATGACATTGTTTGCCAACTCTGTGGGACCTTATCGGCCGCTGGGATTCGTGCGGTAGAAGGCGGTTCCAGAGGTATTCTGGTCTACTGCCATGTAGGGCTTTTAAAGGTCATTACCAACACTTTGAATTGTGACCGGAAACTGATCGGCAGCCAGTGCAGGCCACGGAGTGTAGAAACATGGGCGAATCTGGGAAGCCCCACGATAGCACTCGCGGCCGCATTCTGCACGATCTGAAGTTTCCGAACACTTTTCAAAGGTAGCCCCATGTAGAGAGTGTTGCAGTAATCGAACCTCGAGGTGATGAGGGCATGAGCGACTGTGAGCAATGACTCCCTGTCCAAGTAGGGCCGCAACTGGTGCACCAGGCGGACCTGGGCAAACGCTTAAAACTGACCTATTTGTTTAGACAGAAAACAAGTCCTTTTTTGAAAACTGAAAAGCTTTTGTACACTTTTTTCTAAAAGAAGAAAAATAAATAAAATAAATGATATTATGGATTTAATGTTTGGAAAAGTTGAAAATTTAATATGGGGTTGACGTGGTCTTTGGAAGAGATAAGAGGGAGGGGAGATAATTTGTCAATATGTTAAAAGTTACAAATCATTTTTCATAACTTTACTTTTTTTTCCTGTTCCTTTTTTTATTTGTTTTTTTACTTTATATAAAATTGTCAATAAATCTAAAGTAAAAAGAAACAACAATGTGTGAAAATAAATATTCTGATCTGCAAAGTAGACATAATGGTAAAAAGTTAAGTTAAAAGAAAAATATTGTTTCAATGAGACCAGATAGAGAGGCCAAGAGACAGGGAAACATTAATTTATGCATTATTAGTCCAGAACAATCTTGACTAGATTTGAGGAAAACAGAAAGTAGCTTTCATAAATACCTAAGCATGTTTGTTCTGGGAAATGAAAATTGCTCTGCAACCGTGCAAAACTCCCCCAAAGCCTACAAACCCCAGGACTGAATCTGAGCAAGCTTCTGGTAGGCTGCCTGCTGATTCTATTCATCTCAGCAAAATGAAATACCACTGCTTAAAATGTGTTGTAACAATACAGAAACAGTCGAGCGTAATAAATGCCATGTCAAAATAGAACTCCCTCAAATAGCAAGGTTTCATGCAAGATCAAACACAGTGTAGTGTGAAATAATAATAAAGTGAGCTTTAAATTGCTGACTGCCATTGTCATGTCTAAATGCGTAAGAAGAAATCTGTTTGTGGAGTCTGCAAGCCAAGATAAAAATACTAGCCTATAGGTAGCCCAAGTAGTTCAGATAATCTTCTACTATGTAAGGAATAATAATAGAGGTTTTTTGCATCTCTTTGAACACTAATAAAAAATTCAGTGGTAATATCTTATATTGCTGTTGCTTTATAATAGACACAGCTAAAAAGGTTGGCTCTTGAAACATGGCATCACAATACAATGAGCCCAGTGCTGACATGTATCTACATCACTTTTATTATGAGTCGGAAACCCATTTTCAGCTATATGGATTCATAAGCAATCTTAAAGTCTCACAACGAAGCAAGGCAATAGTAAACCCCAGGTGAATTACATGATTGCTATTTCATACAGAAAACATGCTTTATGTAGGAACTAAATATCTACTGGAAGAACTATTTTTCCTATAGGCAAAATATTCTTACTGAAGATAAATAATTTCTACTTGCAACCTGAATTGAAAGAGATGTAATATACGGTGTAAGATTTATAAACTAAAAATAACATATTCCTGGTGCTTTCAGAATTAGCATCATGATAATTTATGAAGTCGATTCCAGAAGACGTGGGAACAAATATTTATTATTTAAATAGCTCTTGTACTGTACAGAATTTACTTGCACGTTACATGCTATAGAATTTAGTTGCAAGTCTAAATGCTATACATATCTGTAGGAAGGTGACAGCAGAGCATAACAATGGTAGACGATGCCTGTTGGGTTTTCTTTCTCATGTCTTTTGTATTCTGCAGCATTTAAAGAATTGCTTTTCTATTTTTTGACAGATGATGAATAAGGTATTTGGCGGTACAGTACACAAAAAGGATGTCAGAGAAGATGGTGTCTTCAGTATTACGTTAGATAACACTTGTTCATTATTCAGGTAAGAAAACTTTTGGTAATGAATTATGGAGCTGAAGTTAAATTGGATATCTTGTGAATTCCACAGAACTCTGTTTAATGGTCAATTTCAAACCTGGAAAGTGTTTATTAATTTTCTGGAAAATTTGCTGATGTCTAATGTTTCCTCTTGATTGTTTTAAGTTGATGCCTTTTAAAGATATTAGATTCTTTATTTTGTGATCCTGTTTCACTTTAGGGGACTTCAGAAGGAAGAAGTTGTGCTCCTTACCCATGGAGACAGCGTAGATAAAGTAGCAGATGGATTCAAAGTTGTTGCTCAATCTGGAAATGTTGTAGCAGGTACCGTATTTTCCATGTTATCAATTTTATGTAGATTTTTTAGATCAATTTTATGTAGATTTCAGTACTGGCTTGAATAGGATTTTTGCCTGTAAAATGTATGTTCAGTGATTTGCATATAGTGAAATAAATTGTGATTTTTAAAACTTGAAAAATCCTAAAGGTGTAGCTTTAATTTTGTAGTACATATATTTTTAGTTCATTTCCAATAAAATGGTTCAATGTCTTCACAGATAAGATATTAACATTTTTTACAGAAATATGTCTCACTGTCAGGAGGGTATCGGGTTGGGAAAAGGAGATATAATAGATTCTTACTTTAATAATATTTTGACATCTTTTTTGTGTAGACCTGTTTTTATCTTACTAAGTTTTTTTTTAAAAAACTGTACCACAAAATACCTTTCTTTTTCTTAGAGCTAAAACTATTACATCTTTTGTTTTTAATAACATTCAAGCTATAGCAAATGAATCAAAAAAACTGTATGGAGCGCAGTTCCATCCTGAAGTTAGTCTTACGGTGAATGGAAAACTGATGCTGAAAAACTTTCTTTTCGACATTGCCGGATGCAGCGGTACCTTCACAGTTCAGAACAGAGAAATGGAATGCATTCGTGAAATTAAGGAGAAAGTAGGATCATCAAAAGTCCTGGTAAGGTTTGAAGTTTAATTTATAGTCATACCTGTTACGGATGGTATCAGATTGTCAGTTTCAGTTTTCATATTTTTGTACTTTTTAAAAAAAGCTTTTTTGTTTGCTGAACAATGACTTCATTGTATGGAATGAAATGGGAAAGACGAAATTTTTTCAACCACAATGATACAGTGCCAAATTGGAGGTTGGGTAATGAATGAATATATGAATATATGGTTAAATTACAGAAATGAAGCTAGATGCTACAAATGTCCTATTGTGTAATAGAAATAGTGAAAACTGAAAAAACAAATATGAAATATAATTATTTCAGCCTTTTCACTCTTGTGCTCCCTTGTATATGTTAGATTTCAGCTTGCATAGACGGTGGTTAGGAATTCTGGAACTTCTGGAACACTTCTAAAGTTACTAGATGGGAAAAGTGGATTTAATTCTGTTTTCATTTAACCCATTTAGGTTTTACTCAGTGGAGGCGTAGATTCTACAGTGTGCACAGCTTTACTGAACCGTGCTTTAAATCAAGACCAGGTGATAGCAGTGCACATAGATAACGGATTCATGCGCAAGAGAGAAAGTCAATCAGTGGAGGAAGCACTGAAAAAATTGGGAATTCAAGTCAAAGGTATTTGTCTCTCTAGTATCTCTATTGAGTTTTAGAATATTTAACTTCTGTCTTTATTCATTTTTTAAAATATTTTTTATTTTGGAAAATAAGAATCCTTCAGAATTTAAGACTCCTTGGAAAATATATTTGCAGACATTTTATATATTGGATAGATAATCTTATTATCATCAAGCAAGTAATCATGGAATCTTTTAATTTAATTTATTTAACTTTTAAGCTGCTTACTCCTGCGGACCCTGGGCGGTGTACAATTATATGCAATAAAATATAATACAATATGTAGCAATACAATTGTACACTGCTTTATTGTTGCTGTTAGCCGCCCCGAGTCTCCGGAGAGGGGCGGCATACAAATCCAATAAATAAACAACATAACATAACATAACATAACAAATAGTAAATGTAAAAACCCAATTTCAACATTCATTCTATAACATTCAGCTCTCTGGGGCAGAGCTAGTTGTTCAGTGACCCCCAGGCCTGCTGGTAGAGCCATGTTTTCACAACCTTTCAGAAGACCAGAAGGGTGAGGACAGTGCAAGTCTCTGGAGGCAGTTGGTTCGAAAGAGACGGAGCTGCCACAAAGAAGGTCCTCCCATGTGGCCCCGCCAGTGGGCATTGTTTGGCCGACAGGACCTGGAGAAGGCCGACCCTATATGATCTGGTCAGTCGCTGGGAATTATGCGGCAGAAGACAGTCCGTAGATAGTCTGGTCCAATGCCATGTAAGGCTTTATAGGTAATAAGAACACCTTAAATTGCGTCCAAAGACCAATCGGTAGCCAGTGCAGTTCACGGAGTGATGGAGTTATGTGAGTGTACCTAGGCACACCCACAACAGCTCACGTGGTTGCATTCTGGACTAGTTGCAGTCTCTGAGTGCTTTTTAAGGGTAGCCCTATGTAGAGCGCATTGCAATAATCAAGCCATGAGGTGATAAGGGCATGAGTGATAATGAGGAGAGCATACTGATCCACATAGGGCCGTAACTTGTACACCAGTCGAACCTGTGCAAAAGCCCCCTTTGCCACAGCTGAGAGATGTTGTTCTAGTCTCAGCTGTGAATCTAGGAGAACCCCCAAGTTGCAGACCTGCTCTGTGGGGTTTAATGCCCCCCCCGCCCCCCGAGTCAAGGATGCATGGATGGAACAGTCCTTGGGAGGCAATACCCACAGCCACTCAGTCTTTATCAGGGTTGAGTTTGAGCCTGTTCACTCCTATCCAGATCCTTACAGCCGCCAGGCACCGGCACATTGCATCCACTGCTTCACTGAATTGGCACAGGGTGGAAATGTAATGCTGAGTATCATCAGCATACTGTTGGAACCTCACCCCATGCCGTTGGATGATCTTACCCAGCAGTTTCATGTAAATGTTAAATAGGAGGGGGGAGAGAGAGAAACGATCCCCAAGGCACCCCACAAAGAAGGGGCCTAGGGGAGGACCTCTGTGCCCCCACCAACACCGACTATGAGTGACCAGAGAGGTAGGAGGAGAACGACCAAAGAACGATGCCCCCCACTCCCAACCCTTCAAGTCACCGTAGAAGGATACCATGGTCATTGGTATCAAAAGCCACTGAGTGGTCAAAGAGCACCAAAATAGAGGGTTACCCCCTAACCTTTGATAGATATATCAGCATTTTTATATTGCTTTTCTCATTATATTCATAAGAATGTTGTCTTCTATCCAGTCAGCACTCAGGGCATCCAGTAATAAAGAATAAAACATAAACATTAAATTTTAGTGATTAAAATCACACTCAATAATTGAAAGTTAAAAACTCCTGGCTAAGGAGGAAGAGCTTTCCTGCTTTCCTGAGGGAACCTATGTTGTATCTTGGAAACTATATGGAGAAAATACAGCTTATTTTTCCTTTCTGTGACATTTTATGAATAATTCAAAAGTTGACGCTCCAATTTTTAAATCTTTCCCTGTTCTCATCACTCATCTGCCAGCCTTTTCGATGGAATCATTGGCTTAATACTTCCATCAGTGGTTCCAGAGTAGGACCTTTTGAGTGACAGGGAGAGGCCTCCAGCAAAAATTGTACCAACAAGAACCTCTCAGCTGCCAAATCCTGATATTCTTGGTTGTCTCCCTGCCTACCATGACTGTACTCAAGGCTAGTGTCTGAGTTAATTTAGTAAACATCTTCTGTTACCTTTGTTCTTTTGCACAACACATAATGAACTTTGGAGTTCACTACCATAAGATGTGGTGCAATTCAATTCAATTTCAATTCAATTCAATTTATTAGATTTGTATGGCGCCCCTCTCCGAAGACTCGGGGCAGCTCACAACAATAATAAAAACAATATTCCAGCGAAAACAAATCTAATATTAAAAAGCACATAAAACCCTATCATATTTAAAAAAGCAAACAACATATACATACCCAAACATAAATATTAAAAAAAAGCCTGGGGGAAAGGTGTCTCAACTCCCCCATGCCTGGCAGTATAGATGGGTCTTGAGTAATTTACGAAAGACAAGGAGGGTAGGGGCAGTTCTAATCTCCGGGGGGAGTTGATTCCAGAGGGCCGGGGCTGCCACAGAGAAGGCTCTTCCCCTGGGTCCCACCAAACGACATTGTTTGGTCGACGGGACCCGGAGAATGCCAACTCTGTGGGACCTTATTGGTCGCTGGGATTTGTGCGGTAGCAGGCAGTTCCGGAGGTACTCTGGTCCAGTGGTGCAAGCTTGGCTGGCTTCAAAAAAAAAGGATTGGGCTAATTTATGGAGCTCCTGGAGATCTGTTGGCAGAATGACTTCCTTTGAAGGCCTTCTGTTGAGAGGCTAATAGGCTCCCTTGTACAGTTGGTTGACCACTGTGAGAACAGACGCTGGTGTGGATTGGCCCCAGATCCAAACAAGCAGGATACTGCTTAGGTTCCTTTGTTATGCATTAAGAAATTGAAATATCCTGGTGCTGTCTAAGGAAACTAGGCGATTTATTACATTGCGATGGAAGAAAGGGTTTGGTTTGGTTTTCTGTTACATTAGATGAAATGTCTGGCTGAGTAAAATAAAAAAGGTTTTATCCTGGCAACAAGGTTGTAATTTAATAACAGCTTGTTTTATGTGTTTGTGAGAAAGGGAGAGAGACCTTGAATTAATGTTCCAGTGAGGAATCCTTGAAATGAGAAAAATGTTAGAATATTTGTTTTCAAAATCTTTTAGCAATGTTGCTAACAATATCCTGTATGTTATATAGTGGTAAATGCAGCTCATTGGTTCTACAATGGTACAACAACGTTACCCATTTCTGAAGAAGACAGAACTCCTCGAAAAAGGATCAGTAAAACACTGAATATGACTACAAGTCCTGAGGAGAAGCGCAAGATTATTGGTGACACTTTTGTAAAGGTACTTATTGTATAGACCCATTGGTATCGTCTTTCTCTGCTTTTCAGAAATCTCAAGTGAATTATTTCTTCAGTTTTTGTGGCAAATTTGTAATCGTTTATACGAATTTGCTCTTAGAAATACAGTGTTCCCTCGATTTTCATGGGTTCGAACTTCGCGAATAGTCTATACCACGGTTTTTCAAAAATATTAATTAAAAAATACTTCACAGGTTTTTTCCCTATATCACGGTTTTTCCTGCCCGATGACGTCATATGTCCATTGTCTGACTTTAATAAATATTTTTTTAAATAAACTTTAATAAATGAACATGGTGAGTAATAATCTAAATGGTTGCTAAGGGAATGGGAAATTGCAATTTAGGGGTTTAAAGTGTTAAGGGAAGGCTTATGATACTGTTCATAGCCAAAAATGGTGTATTTACTTCCGCATCTCTACTTCGCGGAAATTCGACTTTCGTGGGTGGTCTCGGAACGCATCCCCCGCGAAAATCGAGGGAACACTGTATATACAGTACTTGTATCAGCTAGCACATCTGTCACAAATATTTTTTGAAACTGATCCAAATTACTAAATATCCTTGCTGTGTTGGAATATTTGAAAAGATCAAATACATAGTACCTCATTTTCATGCCCTATGTTTTTATACATAAATCAGAGGGTAAAACAAATACAAATCTCATGGTAAAAACTGTGCTACAGTTTATCTGACCTTTCTCACCATTTTGGTGATTACTGTCTGCCCTAACAGTAGTAGGACTTATCCTGCTATAATTCAGGCATATTCGAATAATCCAAACCCCCCTTTTGCCTGCAGGCTTGTGCACTCTTTTAGCAATGTTTTAATATTATTATTTTATTATTATTATTATTATTTATTAGATTTGTATGCCACCCCTCTCTGCAGAATTGGGGCGGCTCACAGCAATCACAAAAACAATATATAGTAACAAATCTAACATTAAAATCTAAAATAACAATTTTACATTAAAAAGCCTAAAAACCCCAGTATATAAAAACATACACATAAACATATCATACATAAAACTACATAGGCAAGGGGGAGATGTCTCAGTTCCCCCATGCCTGATGGCAGAGGTGGGTTTACGAAAGGCAAGGAGGGTGGGGGCAGTCCTAATCTCTGGGGGGAGCTGGTTGCAGAGGGTCGGGGCCGCCACAGAGAAGACTCTTCCCCTGGGTCCCACCAGCCGACACTGTTTAGTCGACGGGACCCGGAGAAGGCCAACTCTGTGGGACCTAACTGGCTGCTGGGATTCGTGAGGCAGAAGGCGGTCTTGCAGATATCCTGGTCCGGTGCCATGAAGGGCTTTATAGGTCATAACCAACACTTTTAATTGTGACTGGAAACTGATCGGCAACCAATGCAGACTACGGAGTTTTGGAGTAACATGGGCATAGCTAGGGAAGCCCATGATTGCTCTTGCAGCTGCATTTTGCACGATCTGAAGTTTCCAAACACTCTTCAAAGGTAGCCCCATGTAGAGAGCGTTACAGTAGTGAATAATAATAATAATAATAATAATAGTGAATACATTTAATAATATTTAATAATAGTGAAACAAAACTGATTTTTAAGGAAAGGCATAATTTTGTCCAGTAGAGGTCACCTATCATTCATTTTATTTCATGTATGCTGAAAATAACCATGTTATAATGCAGTTGTGCTATGCTAATCATTTTTGCTTTTGGCTTCTTTGAAATTATCTACAATTCATGTTTATAACTTGTTGTGAAAAGTATTAAGGTTTCTCTTGGCAGCCAGTACAAATTCCTATGATGTAGCTATTTCTAGCCCGGTTTAAAAAATTAAATATTAGTATTAATATAATAAAAAATTATAAAAGTGTAATAGGAGCATAATGAACAAAGTACTAAACTCAAATCTATTATATGCATATACAGGATACAAAAGAATATTCACAAAGAAATGATGTAATAAAACATTATGGATTTTAAAAATTGATCATAACTATATTCCCAGTCAGTTGCATTGTTTTCTTCCAATGCTATGTAGTTCCTAACTGGTAATATTTCTTACGCAGACTGTGGACTATGAAAGAGCAAATTATTGTAGAAATTAGCATATGGTTTGCTTCTAAGTGCAATGGAATGTCAGCTTGTGCAGAGAAAGGAAAGGGGAATGCCATGTCATTAGTTAGAAAAAAATATTTTAGTCTTAGGAAAGTGGAAAGTGTAGGAAAGAAACTGAAAACAACTCCACCTTGATTGTGTTAGATATAAATTTAAGTAGAAAGTGGCTTTGAGAAGCTTTAAAGTTTGTTTTGTATTACATTTACTGTGTTAAGGAGCATTCCCAAATCTCTAGTGACTCCTATTTCCTGAGCTTGTTCACCACAGAGGACTAACAGTAAGTGACAAACTGCATATGAATTAAACTGTGCAATGCTTTTAAATTTTAGATTATGTGAGTTGTTCACATAGTTCCAGGCATCAACGTATTAGGCTGGTAAAGGTACATTTCATGTTTATTGTTACTATGTAACTATAAACTATGTTACTATGTGTGTGCCCCCAAGATTTCCAACACCACTTTTTGCCTATCTATTCAAAACACTGCCCAGCACTTATAGTTATCACTATACAGGTAATCTTTCCTCAATGTCCACTCATTGAACAACTGCTTAAATTAATAGTGCTGAACAGGGAGTATTTACCAAGGGTCCTCATAATTCTGGCCGTTGCAGCACCCCTATAGTTTCATGATTATGATTATAATATCATCTTGCAGTCACAATGTTGCAGCATCTTGAAGTCAAATGATCGTCATTTGTAATCTTCACAGCAAGCTTCCAACACACAAAGTCAACGGAGAAGCTGGCAGGAGATCGCAAATAGCAGTCATGTGATTCTGGGCACTTTGTGTAAGATTTGCCTGATGACAGCTGTTGGGACAGGACCGTTCTAAGTGTGCTTATGAGATGTCACACCTTATGACTGTGTTGCTTAGCAATAGAATTCCTGGTCTCAACTATCCTCAGTCAGGGAAAACTATATTGGCTTAGTTGCCATTCCTGAGAATTTGCAGTTTATAACTTACTTATATAATATCATGTAAGATCTTTCTCTTTCTCAACTCCATGTCTAGATTGCTAATGAAGTTATTGGAGAACTGAATCTGAAACCAGAAGAAGTCTTACTTGCCCAAGGAACGTTGAGGCCTGATCTCATTGAAAGTGCTTCATCTGTTGCTAGTGACAAAGCAGAAGTCATCAAGACCCACCACAATGACACAGAACTTATCCGAAAGTTACGGGAAGAGGTAAATAGAACACCACATTGACTTTTCATATTTTGGGCGAAATAGTTTAACACTGGTAAACACTGATAGTTTTTTTTTTCTAATTGCTCATCTAGTAGTATTGAGGGTTTAATGTTTTGCTAGTTGAATAGTTATTTTTGCCATTTAGTAGTACTTTCATATAGGAAGAACTAAACTGCAATCCAAAATATTTGTATACTATACAGCCCACATAAAATGAAACCTATATTTGTTTGTTTGTTTGTTTGACTGACTTATATGTTGCAGCTCTCTGTGGATTCGGGGCGGCTTACAACATTTCAATAAAAATACAATATATAAAACCCTTCTAAATCCAATTAATAGAAATAACTAATTTAAAATATTTTTTAAAAGCTAAACATTTAAAAATCAAACATTCAAAAACATACTACAACATCCTACACATTCACTGGTTAGAGGCTGGGGTCTACTGAACCCAAGCCTTGGCGCATAAATTAGTTTTCAAATTCTTACAAAAGGCAAGGAGGGTGGGGGCAGTGCGAATCTCTGGGGGGAATTGATTCCAGACGGCCAGGGCCCCCACAGAGAAGGCTCTTCCCCTAGGATTCGCCAAATGATATCCTACTGTTCTAATAAAAACACAAGCAATTTTAGATTTAATCTTACAAATAGATTAAAAATTATTTTCTGCTTAAAATAAATAAAATAACTATACAGTGATACCTCGTCTTATGAACCCCTCATCATATGAACTTTTTGAGATATGAACCCCGGGTTTAAGATTTTTTTGCCTCTTCTTCCAAACTATTTTTACCTTATGAACCCGCCGCTGCCACTGGAATGCCCCGCCTCCGGACTTCCATTGCCAGATGAAGCGCCCGTTTTTGCGATGCTGGTATTCTCCTGCTGGTATTCCCCTGCAGCATCACAAAAATATGGAAGTCCGGAGGTGGGGTTTCCCATGGAGGGAAGCCTCAGGGGAATCCCACCAGTGCAAAAATGGGCGCTTCGGCTGGCAAAAGGGATGAATTTTAGGCTTGCACGCATTAATTGCTTTTCCATTGATTCCTATGGGAAACATTGTTTCGTCTTACGAACTTTTCACCTTACGAACCTCATCCTGGAACCAATTAAGTTCGTAAGACAAGGTATCACTGTATTGTGTTTATTGAGAGTGACTCTAAATACATTAAATGCATATAGGTATATGCATATTGGTATTACAACATTAAATAGAGTTCTTTTTATCACTTCGCTATTTTGCTTCTGCTGGCATTTCATTGGGATTGTAGGTGCAAGACTGATAATCTATGATTATAATTTATAATCACTGATAATCTTAATAGTAATACATTAGAATTTTTTATTAAATATATGCTATTTAAAAATGAGTTTTCTAATGTAAATCATGCTGTTCTCTCTTACAGGGAAAAGTAATAGAACCACTGAAAGATTTCCATAAGGATGAAGTAAGAGTGCTTGGGAGAGAGCTTGGTTTACCTGAAGAACTAGTTTCAAGACATCCATTCCCAGGTATTAAAATATTAAAATATTAAAACTTAGAATAATAGAACCTCTGATTCTAAGAATTTCCAAAGAGCCACATAGGTTCAAGTGGGAATTGAAACTCATCTCTATCTATCTATATATATAAATAAATCTATTTTTCCCAAGTGTCCACTGCATTAGCCACATTTTAGAAAAGAGAATAGAATTCTTTATTGACCAAGTGTGGTTGGATACACAAGGAATTTGTCTTTTGTGTATATGCTCTCAGTGTATATAAAGGAAAATGATGGTTAGCATACTCTTAGTTGCTGTCACATTGCATTTTTGAAACTTCACGTTGGTATAGATGATGTTAGAGTATTCTATTTTTGCCTTTCAGGTCCTGGCCTTGCCATTAGAGTAATATGTGCTGAAGAACCATACGTTTGCAAAGATTTCCCTGAAACTAATAACATTTTGAAAATCATAGCAGACTTTTCTGCAAGTGTCAAAAAGGTAATACTAGTTACTAATACAAAATAATAAAATAATATTAGATATACATTCTTTTCCTTTTTCTTTTTTTCATTATGCTTATGTTTGTGCTAGAATTTGATTAAATCTTAGAAGCAACATCTCAAGGTTGACTCAGCCTTCCATCCTTCCGAGGTGGGTAAAATGAGGACCCGGATTGTGGGGGGCAATATGCTGGCTCTGTTAAGGAGTGCTATTGCTAACATGTTGCAAGCCGCCCTGAGTCTAAGGAGAAGGGCGGCATAAAAATCAAATCAAATAAATAAATAAATAAATAAATAAATAATTTAAGACCTGATTGAAATATTTTTCAGGCCATCCATATTCTTCTACCCCGTCTGGTATTTCCTCACTTTTTGCCCCATGTTTTTATTTTTCTTTCGTACACTTTTTGATCTAGTTATGTTACATTGGCTGTTAGCTTTGTATTTGTCATCATTACTCAAGTGATAAAAATACACAAAAAGAACACCCATAAGTGCATATGATTCCTAGAATCCATAAGTATATCTCACATCTTTCTAAATGTTGATGTTGAATTGCATTTTTAATGTGTCAATATCAATGATATGCTAAACTTGTATAGTAATGCAAATTTCAACTTTCCTCAACTGTCAGAAAGGTATACTGCTATATTTATTTATTTATTTATTAAATTTATCTGCTGCCCAGCTTGTAATGAAACTCTGAGTAGCTTACAACACATGCATACCATACATTAATCCTTTAGAAAGGATTTTGGTAGAACTTTAAAAAGTCTTATGAATTTCAAGGAGCAAGGTCCAAATATCCAATTAAAAATCAGTTTCTTGACAAATATGCTATATATATATATATAGGAACTCATGGTAACCATATCTAATTATAGCTAATTGTTTCAAATTAAATCATAGCTATTTGTATGCACATCAAAGGCCTGAAGCAGCTTTTACCTGTTACCTGTTAGCATTTGTTCCTATTTTCAAAGTAGCTTCTTTATTCTTTATTTAAGAATACTAAAGTTAACCCCTTCATCCTCCTTTATACTATGATCCTTCAAAACTTTGAAGTTCAACCGCTGTGTTTGCTAGAGATGCATAGCCAACTAACCTTTTCTAATACTTAGAATTAACTGCTTTGTTGTCTAGCCTCACACTCTGCTACAGAGAGTCAAAGCATGTACACCTGAAGAAGACCAGGAGAAACTGATGGAGATCACAAGTCTACATTCATTAAACGCCTTTTTGCTGCCTATCAAAACAGTGGGAGTCCAGGTTGGTGAAGCTGGGTCTGTGGCAAAAATATATAAAAATAGGGAAAACAACATGTTGCAAGGTTTATTTGTTTTTTAAATTCAATTCTCATCAGGAAGGGGAAAAAAGGTGAAGAATAACCATAAAATGAACGAGAAATCAATAAGCAAAGTCAAGAAAATAATTGTACAAAGTGTCTAAAAAGTCACTTTACAAAATCTGGGAATAGTAGATGTGTGATATACAGTAGGATTATAAAGCTGTTATAAATGTTGTCTGCCAGCCAGCCACTCATGTCAGACATTGGTAAATGAGATAGATGTCCTCAGTCATGTGCAGAACCATATAAATCAGTTCTTTCCTGCTGCAGCAGACAGAAACTTTTCTTTCTGTTTTGAGAGAGAGATTCGGAACTTGGCAGAATTCTGCCAAATTCTGTACCTGTGGACGAAGGCACGAGAATACTATTGATCTCCATAGACTGTTTGAAAGGAAAGATCAAATAATTACAACCCTATGAAACTCCCCTTCCTGGAAATCTGGAGAGCCTCAACCCTATTGTAAGACTCTGAGCAATTGACTTTTTCTCCAGATTTTCAGACCAGGAGGTTAGATGAGGTCGGCTCCTGTTTATATGGTGTGTGTGTGTGTGTGTGTGTGTGTGTGTGTGTGTGTGGTGTAGTAGTAGTAGTAGAAGTAGCTTACTGTTTCAACCTTGGATACCATAGGTTTCCCATTCTGATTTTTGTTTTAAGTTGTATGTGCTTTTCAGAATCACTTTTGTGAGATAAGCACCATTAAATATATAAAGAGGAATTTTCGCTTCATAATTTGTATGTAGAAATAAATGAGACATTTAGCCAGGGATTCGTAGTAGGTATTTATTTATTTATTTATTTTTCTATATTGTGCCAAGTCTAATTTTTTAAAGTTAAAACTTAACTTAAAAAGGACCTCCTTTGGGAGTGGGCGGCATACAAATCCGAATGAATGAAACATTATTTTGAATTTCAACTTTCGTCAATCCCCCAGACTATGTTTATGAAGTTACATTTTTGTAGAGTGTTCCTATTTGTAATGTTAATTACAAAATATATTGTTTATCTCTCTGGAGATTGTGGAAGAGAACGATCACCACTGCAATTTATTTATTAATTGAATTGTATGCAGCCCACTCCCGAAGGACTCTGGGCCGCTTACAACAATAAAAAAATAATATAAAAACACTTTAAATCCCATTAATACAATCATACCATGTCATGCAATCTTACTGTGGCCGGAACTAAAGAGGTGTCAATTGCTCACGGCCCCAGGCCTGCTGGCAAAGCCAGGTTTTCAAGACTTTCAGAAAGCCAGTAGGGTGGGAGCAGTATGGATCTCAGGGGGTAGCTGGTTTAAGAGAGCCAATGCCACCACAGAGAAAGCTGTCCCCCGCAGCCCCGCCAATCAACCTTTTTGGTTGATGGGACCCAAAGAAGGCCAACCCTATGGGCTCTAATTGGACGCTGGGAGCTATGTGGCAGGAGACGATCCCAGAGATAGTCTGGCCCTAAGCCATGTAGGGGTTTATAGGTGATACCCAATGCCTTGAATTGTGACCGGAGAGCAATTGGAAGCCAGTGCAGCTCATGGAGTGTTAGTAAATTGTGGTTGCACCTGGGTACACCCACCACAGCTCATGCAGCCATGTTCTGAACTAGTTGAAGTTTCTCAACATTTCAAGGGTAGAGCGTGTTGTAATAGAGCGTGTTGTAATAGAGCGTGTTGTAATAATCAACCCGTGAGCTCATAAGGGCATGAGTGACCATGAGTAGAGCCTCCTGGTCCAGGTAGGTCTGCAATTGGTGCACCAGGTAGACTGTACAAAGGTCCCCCTGGCCACAGCCGAGAGTTGTTGATCAAGTTCTCAGCTGAGGATCCAGGAGGAACCCAAATTGTGGACACTTTCTTAAGGGAGTTAAAACTTCCCCTCCCAGAATCAAGGACGGACAAATGGTAAGGTCCTTTAGAGGGAATGCCCAAAGCTACTCAGTCTTGTCAGGGTTAAGATTGAGCCTGTTAACACCCATTCAGACCTTTACAGTCTCCAGGCACCGGCACATCATATTGACTGCTTCACTAAACTGGCACGGGTTGGAGATGTATAACTAGATATCATTGTACTGCCGATACCTCACCCCTTGTCGTCAGATGATCTAACCCAGTGACTTCATGTAAATGCTACATAGGAGGGGAGAGAGGACCAAACCCTGTGGCACCCCACAAAGCAGGGGCCTGGGGTCAACCTCTGTCCTCCTATTAACACAGACTGCAATTGACTGGAGAGATAGGAGGAGAGCCACTGTAACACAGTACCTCCCACCTCCAACTTCCCTAGTTGTCGCAGAAGGATAATGGTCAATGGTCCATGGTATTGAAGGCCACTGAGAGGTCAAGAAGCACCAGGATAGAGGAATGACCCCTATCCTGGGCTCACCAGAGATCATCCATCAGCATGACAAAAACAGTTTCTGTGCAATCTAATGGTCTATTTAGAGTATTCTTTTTTTTAAAAAAAATGCTTTGTGTTGATTATGATCTGGGCATCTCTGTAAGTTATATCCTTCAAGATTGAATATTTCAATTTGATGACCAGGAGGACCTCTGGGATAGGATAGTGAAAAAATTCAGTTTTCCACCCTATCAGTACCCATTGTGCAATACAGAAACCTTCTTAAGAATTGTCCTCCATTAAGACTCGAACCCAGACTTTTCCAGTCGTACTGCCTTCCATATGTGTAAGAACTTCTAACTTCAGATTTTCTAGCCAGGATAATTGAATTACAGAAATTTTCACATCTAATATAATGCATAGCTTTTCTTACTGTAGCTGAAAGTTATGCATCTGACTCTACAAGCAAGAAATATTTTTGCAGCTTAGGACAACATCTTACAGTTATTACTTTAATTGTCAAGAACCATGCCCAATAGGGCTGTGGCACTAAGATGTTGCCTAAGAAAGGGTAATTAGAATTTTTGACCTGCTTTTTCCTCTTTTTTCCAGGTTTGAGGGCTTTTAAAATATGTTTTGTAGGTGCATTAATACTAATAGAGGCTTCACACTTGAAATCAATTACATAATTTTCTACTGAAAATCAAGAAATGATGTACCATTGTTCAAGTGTTTGCCTTCACATTTCAAGAGTGTGAACTTGGCTGTAAAAAGTGGCTGAGCTGCATTTCCAACAGGTAATTACCATATCTACTCGCAGATAAGCTGAAATTTTAAGGTACCAAAATACAGTCTCAAAATTGGGCTTGACTTATCTGGGGATGGGCTTATCCACGAGTATGTAAGGTAATACTTTTTTAAAAAGTTCGTATGTACCATATATATAGTCACATAAAGACCCATCTCCAGATAAGCCGACTCTTGAAGTGTTAATCAAACTACTATAAGAAATGTGCACAATACATGGATAAGTTAATTGTGAACATTAAAAAGTCTGAAGATTTTGAGGGCTGGCTTGATTGTGGATGGTGCATTTTTCATGGTATTTTGGATAAAAATTCAAGAGTCAGCTTATCTAGGGACAGGCATATGTGAGAGTACCTACAGCATTAGAAGCACTTCTTTGGCTTGAGTTATTGATTCTAGTACATACTGTTTTAAATGCTTAAATGTTGTGTTCTTATGTTGCTACTTCATAGGGCGATGGTCGTTCTTATAGCTATGTATGTGGAATATCCAGTAAAGGTCCTCCCCCTTGGGAGTCCCTTATGTTCCTAGCCAGACTCATACCACGGATGTGTCACAACATAAATCGGTAATATGCCCATCAATACATAAATCTTTATTATTTTGTAATTTATTTGCTGCTTAGTAATTCACTGTGTGTCACTGGGGCAAAATGTATATGTAAGAAGCAAAGGAAAACTCTAGAAAAATACTTTACTTTTCCTATATGCCTTTTAAAATACTGATAACAGGAAGAGTTGAAAGCCTAGCTCCTGATTTATAACATAATTCCATGACTCAATCCATAGACTTTTTTGTGTGTTAATTTGACAAGGGAATTATCCAGTCTTGTTGATTCTTTATTTCATTATTATAATTTATGTTTTATAGGTATCGGTCATGTAATTGTTAGTAATGGAGGGATGTTATTTTTATATTTTACAGTATAAATATCAGTTCTGGTATGCAAAAAACTAAGCAAGATTAATCTTGTGAATTGAAGGCATGGTTGGTTTTTTAGCAGAACCTTTAAAGTGAGACAAGAAAGAAGCATAAATTATTTTTTTTCTGAAAGCAAGTCTGTATTTCCAAAATGAGACACAAAAATACCTGGGCTTTTATTGAAAAGATGTCTCTTTGATTTACTGGAGCTGCAGACAAGCTTTGCATGATTAATGGTTTGGAACGACATGTAATCTTAATCAAGGATATCATAACTTTTAGATGCATTGTTTAAACAATTTTATATTTAGCCAATTCTGTGAATTATTGATTAATATAGGGATAGGCAACACAATGTTATCAGGTTTCACCATTTCACTAGACACTTTAATTAGCACATTGCTCAGCAGGTTCCCTGTTCCCTGGGAATTTTAAAATTATTTTAATTTAAAATGTGTTCAAGCTCCCACAGACTGTCTGTCTATTGATCTGGCATACTTTAGAGTAAATCACCATCTTCTGGTCATCAGATTTATTTGCAGGTGTCTTTGGTCCAGAAGACACTGTGACTTAGAAGCTAGGCATGTTGACCTGAAGGTCAGCAGTTTGAGATCCAAGCACCACGCGATTGGGTGAGATCGGTTCTTGCGCCATCTCCTTCCAATCCCCAAAGCATGCCAATGCTAGTAGATAAATAAGCACCATTTTCATGGGAAGGTAATAGCATTTTCTCCACTGCACTGGAAGGAGAGTCCAACACAGGTAATTCTCTAGTCTCATTGGTAGGGAAATTGGCTAGCAGACAAGGTCTACCCATTCATGGATGATATCTCCACCAATATGGAGAACTGCCTGTTAGCAGATTTGTGAATCTTTGTGTGTCAAAGTTATTTTTAAAATGGCAACAGTTTCCCTTGTCCAGTTGTGTCTGGGGTGGTGCTCATCTTCATTTCCTAGCCAAGGGAGTGCCAGCGTTGTCTGAAGATGCTTCTGTGGTCATGTGACCAGCATGACTATATAACATGGCATAGAAGTACCAATGCTAATCTAAATTCAGTCCCTACCAAGGTGACTAGAGAATTACCCGTGTTGGACTCTCCTTCCAGTGCATCGAGAAGACCGCTCAGGTAGGTACAACGGTACTTCTATGCCTTGTTATATAGTCATGCTGGAGATATCATCCAGGAATGGGTAGACCTTGTCTGCTAGCCAATTTCCCATAGCATTTTGAGATTATATCATACACACTGATAAATATCCAAAGGTACCTCCCACCCCAAAGGGTTGCCTACCTCCAGAAAACAAGAGAGCACTTTGTCTAATAAATTTTATCTCCCTCTCCTTAGGGTTGTCTTTGTGTTTGGGCCACCAGTCAAAGAACCCCCCACCGATGTTACTCCCACTTTCTTGACGACGGGAGTTCTCAGCACATTGCGGCAGGCTGATTTCGAGGCTCATAATATTCTCAGGGAATCTGGTATGTGTGATTGCTTTCTTTTGTGTGGTGCTTTGCGTTTGCAGCACCTGTGCCACCAAATATTTTATGAAAGCTTAGTAGAATAGAGAGTCTAACTCCTTTATTGTTGTCAAGTGCTGTAAGTATTGAAACACGATAATAAAGAAGGTATTTGTTTTGTAGGATCTCTGTGTAGAAATAAAAGTAGGTATTCCATTAGTCCTCTCTTAAATCTGCTGTCCCTGTTGACCCCATTCTTATGAAGTAATGTAGAGTTTCCTGCCTAAGAAGAGGGTTGGATTAGAAGAACTTCATGGTCCCTTCCAACTCTATTACTATTATTATTACTATTATTATTATTATTATTATTATTATTATTATTATCATCATCATCATTATTATCATTACTACTATTATAATTATATTATTATCATTACTATTATTATTATAATATTATTATTATTATTATTATTATTATTATTATTATTATTATTATAACATAATAGTATGTTTTTCTATAAGCCAATACAAATACAAGATTTGCTGAATCAAACCTAACTCTTGGCAACTTCCTAGATACATTAATGCAAGTGTTCACAGGAAGAATTTTTTCCATTATCTACTAGGTATTTCATTGCATGTCATTTCCCAATTCTAGCCTACAAATCTGGGTTTTTCTGATGGGTTCACGTCCAAATATCAATTGGTTCCAAATCAGCTAATGCTGCCTTTTGCCAATATGCACTTTCTTGATTTTTGTTCCTTTATTCAAGGTTATTCTGGAAAAATCAGCCAGATGCCAATCATCTTAACACCAATGCATTTTGATCGAGATCCCCTGCAGAAACAGCCATCCTGTCAAAGATCAGTGGTTATTCGAACGTTCATTACAAGTGATTTCATGACTGGCATTGCAGCGACACCTGGCAATGAGATACCAGAAGAGGTAAATGCTATTTATAAAATTAAAGTTGCCATTGATTTCTTTGTTAGAATAGAAAGTAACTTATTCTTATAAACGTATACCAATACTTACTTATTCATTGGATTTATTTAATCATACATCTCAAACTAGTGGCGCTGGGCAGCAAACAATCATAAAACACATGTTAAAATACAGTACAAAAAGAAATGAAATACAAATAGCAGCCAATATATTTCATTATACGTCAATGTCATTATAACTAGAAAATGGGACCGTTGCACATTAGGATCTCCAGGCCTATGCATATATCCAGGTCTTCAAGGCCTTCCAAAAGGCCATCGGGATCTGGGCCATCCTAATCTCTGGAGGGTGAATGTGCCAGAGGTCAGGCCCTATGGCAGAGAAAGCATGTCTCCTAGTCTCCTCTAGCTGACATTACTTGGCTGATACAACCCAGAATGTGCCCATCCTACTGGACTAAATTAGAAGGGTAGAAAAAAGTGATAGAAGACTGTCCCTTGTATAGTTTGGTCCCAAGCCATGAAGGACTTTAAAGATGTCAATCAGTACCTTGAATTGCTACTAGAAAAACACTGGTAACCAATGCAGCCCTAAAGCAGTGTTGTTACCTATGCTGAGTAGCTGACACCTTTTACAACCCATGAAGCTACATATTGTAACAACTGAAGCTTACAGATGTTCCCCAAAGGCAGCCCCATTGCAGAATTCCAAATGGAATACTGAATTACAGTCAGCAGGACCTCCTGGTCCTGGAATGGGTGCAACTGATGTACAACTGATGTGCAAAGGCTACAATCTGCAAAGAGCAAAACACAAATCCCATAGAAAGGAAAGATGCCCGTTTTTCCTCTGCAAATCATTTCCCCTTTTACAGATCAATCAGGAAAAACATGGACATCTTGTCTCCTTCCATTCTGTTCTGGAAGATGAGGCAGAACATTTGAATTAATTGATTCTATACTAATCGTCCATCCCATTTGGTCTCCCTCCTCTCTCTCTCATATCCTTTCTTCCAATTGGGGACATGCTGTCATTTATATCCTCTGATGTCTCTTTCTTGCTGTTTAAACACAGGTTGTGTTGAAGATGGTGACCGAGATTAAGAAGATTCCCGGCATCTCCCGGGTGATGTATGACTTGACTTCGAAACCCCCAGGAACGACTGAATGGGAGTAATTTCTTCCCTCCCCTTTGAAAGTACTGTATGCAGTTTAAAATTATATCAGAAACCATTCCCAGTGTTGACATGCAGTACTGTGAAAAGAGTGACTGGAGCGGCTGCTACATCTTATGTGATTACTGTTTTCTCTCCTGGAACATAATCTACAAATTAAGAGCGCTGATGAGGGTGGGGGAAGTCAGCTCAATGGGGCTGAGGACACGTACGGGTAAATAATTTACGGCAGCATTGCCAACGTGCAGACAGAATCATATTGCTTTGCCTTTTTTGTCTTAACAGCCTCTTCCTGTTTTTTGTGTATTTACTGTTAAATGTCATTTCAGTGTCTCTTTTTTTTATATAGTGTAAAAAGAGACAATTTATTTACATTCACCGAGCCCATTGTTAAAGCTATTAATAATGTAAAATGAAAAAAAGTGACCAACTGCTTTTGAAACAGATTTATTATAAATAAATATTTTGCCAAATGAAGTAGTGAGTACTGTATTGTTGAATTGTAGATTAACGTATATTTATTTTCTGTAAATTGTAGTACCTGTTACATATCATTTGGCATTTTAAGGTCATGGCAATAAGTGTTGATGTATTCAAGAAATATATCCAAATAAGAACTATATTCTACCCTACCCTACCATCCCCATTCCCTTTTAATATTTTCAAAACAAATTAACTTTTTAAGGATGTTAAATCATATGTCTTCCCACAATATGTAGTTACTATCGATATTTAATATACATTAAATCAGCTAATTGGCAACAACAAATAAACAAGAATTCTCTATAAAAATTGAAAATTCACTGCTTGGTGAAAAGCAAAGTGACAATTATCTCAGCAGCCATCAAAATTGCTGAGTTATATTCCTGTTTTCCTTTTTACATTTTTATTTTAGTCAAATCTTTTGGCTTTCTGTTTTATGTGAGACTTCCTAATAAAAGCAGGGGAATGCTGTATTTCATAATTTTTTACAAAGTTGTGTTTAAACATTAGCTTGATTTCTATATGAATTGTATTTAGAACCATCTTGGTAAACTTGAGAATGAATGAGTTGTTTTATTAACACCATTCAGTGAATAAGTTACCACTAAGTTAAAAAGGTGGATATAGTTTACATCCAGTGTATTGAATCTGAATCAAAATAAAACTGTTTCTTTAGTATTTTGTTTGTGAAACTAGAACAGAGAAAATAGCAAGTTACTATGAGTTGATTCTTCTATGAGTTGTGCCATAGCTTTTGTGTCTCATCCTGGATACCTTCCAATGCATTGCAAATCAATTCAATACAATACAAACTATGAGATGTTGCTTAAAGCAATGCAGAAGAAGAAAGTAATATTGAAAGAATGTTGGCCACACACTCAGAATGGATTTGTTCCATTGGATTAAATTGCAGGCTTCCCTTGCTGTACCAGCTAGTTTGGTGTGGCACATAATTATTTACAATTTCTTCAAGATTGTTCTCATGGAGATCTTGTTAGTGACAGTGCAAAAAGTAGCAGTAGTGTTCATAATGTCCAATCTACCTACAATCCATGATCGGTATCCAAATTATTCTCTAGGAAAAGTTCTGAGAAAATGTCATATCTGTAGTATCTTCTGAGTAGTAACAACTTAATTTACTGTCTTGGGTGGGGAATAGAAATTCAGAAATGATTGAGGGAATGCTTCCTAGTCATTCAGATTCAAAGGATGTTTCCTGTGTGTCTTTATATTTGGGGCTTAGGCAGCAAAATTTTGGCAGTTTTCAATGTTTGTGTTAAGCTGGGTTTAAATTCAGGTTTATCATAATTAATATGGGGAAAAGGAGCTTAGTTATAGTCAGATGAGTTAGAGTTTTAACTTAAACAATGAAGTTTGAAGTTGGAGTTTTTGTTTTCGTATTCATTTACTATAGATGTGCACACATTGTCAAATTCTATGGGTTTTAGATTAGGAAATTTATTAAGTTTTGTTCTGTTAAGATAACAGTGGATTTATTTTTAAGCTGGATACATGAATAAAATGGAGTTTGGAAACATTTATAAGGAATATTATACTATAGACACAAATAAACACATATAAAGTTGCATAAGTAAATTGTTTAAATGAAGACATCAGTATTGTACAGAAAAGGGACTCTCTGTGCATGACTAGAAAATTATCCCTTTCTCTTAAACCCATACTGGGATTCAGTTTCTGCTGGCAATGGAATGTGGAGTACACTTAAATGGCCAGGCTTCCAATTCTTGAATGTATTTCATAGTATTGATTCCCATAATCAAAATCAGCTGCAGAAAACAGGCTTGTGGTCCAGGAGGGAATGTGTAACCTGTAGCTTAATAATGCAGATGCCCTTGCTAGATTTGTTTGCCCTCTGGTTTCAGTAAGACATGTCAACTGTTTTCAAAGGCAATTGTGTAGGGAATTATTCCTAAAACTCTCAGTTAAAAAATATGTAAATGATAAAAGTACTGTCAGCCTTAATTTTTATCCTCAAATAAAAGTGAACCCATTTGGATACTTCTGTGATTTATTTTCAATCACCATTCTTTATATGATGCATTCTTTTTTCCTTGTGTTCTTTCATTTTTGGACACTTGTAAAAGTTTTGAAAGTTATGGTTTCACCCTATTTGAAAAGGAGAGCTCATCTGAATAAGGTACTAATGGTAGTCTAGCTTGCAAGGCTCTCCTGTTCAACCTGTGGGTATCTGAATGGGTGCAGTCTTCTCAAAACGTCTCTGTTTCTGTCATACTTCATTCTCATTTGAGAAGGCAACGCAAAATGGGGAGATTTGGTCCTGCTGGTAAGATCGGTATAGTCCAGGGGTGGGCAAAGTTGGCTCTTCTATGACTTGTGGACTTCAACTCCCAGAATTCCTGAGCCAATCATGCTAGCTCAGGAATTCTGGGGGTTGAAGTCCACATGTCGTAGAAGAGCCAACTTTGCCTATCCTTGGTATAGTCAAAGAGGATGAAGAGTAAAGTCTTTGACTATTGAAATGCTGGAATGTTTTAAGCAAAGCCTAAATATGTCAATGTGTGATGTGAATTAATAAGAAGTATGTCAACTCTGAAGTGAACCTGTCTGAAGCCATCTTTTGCTGTCTCATTTGCCATGAAGCCTGAGAAGGGGGGGGGGGAGTAGATAGCCCAGCTAACAGTCAAAATAAAAAAAAGTTTTCCTGTGAAAACCAAGGTCATCGTAAAAGGTGGCTGGTGAAGGAGGAGAGGAACCTGCCAGCTCTGTTCATTGGATTATGTGACAGGTGACACCTGGGAAGGGGGGAGTTTTACTCTTTTAATTAGGTTCAAACCACTGGAACCTTTAGAGTTGGTTTTCACCAGCTGTGCCAATATGCATCTACCTGCCTCGGAGTTCTGCTTTCAATGGGTGCATGACTTGGAATGCTGACAGACTGGTTCACTGTTATAGTTGGACTTGAAATACAAATAGTTGTCATTTTGCTTGAGCAGATTTGCCATGGGATTATTATGAAGGAGTAGTTTAATTTATCTCATTTTATTTATTGAATCTACCAAAACAAAGGCGTTTTGGGGAAGGAGGCGAGACTAAACTCTCGCCCTGCGCTGTTTAACTTACACGCAGAGCACATCATGAGAAAGGCAGGGCTAGATGAATCACAAATTGGAATTAAGATTGCCAGGAGAAACATCAACAACCTCAGATATGCAGATGATGCCACTCTAATGGCAGAAAGTGAAGAGGAACTAAAGAGCCTTTTGATGTGGGTGAAGAAGGAGAACGCAAAGGTTGGCTTGAAACGCAACATTAAGAAAACTAAGATTACAGCATCCAGCCCTCTCATATCCTGGCAAATAGATGGGGAAGAAATAATAGTGACAGATTTTATTTTCCTGTGCACCAAGATCACAGCAGATGAGGACAACATCCAAGAAATTTAAAGATGCTTGCTTCTGGGGAGGAAAACTGGCTAATCTAGATGGCATACTAAAAAGCAGATACTGCCAACAAAAGTATGTATAGTCAGGCTATGGTTTTCCCAGTTGCAATGTATGGCTGTGAAAGTTGTACCATAAGAAAAGCTGAGCGCTAAAGAAGTGAGGCCTTTGAGCTATGGTGCTGGAGAAGACTCCTGCGAGTCCCTTGGAATGCAAAGCAATCAAACTGGTCAGACCTAGAAGAGATCAAACCCGACTGCTCTTTAGAAAGCCAAATCCTGAAGATGAAACTCAAATACTTTGGCCACTTAATGAGATGGAAAGATTTACTGGGAAGATCCTTATGCTGGGAAAGATTGAGGGCAAACGAAGGGGATGACAGAATGAGGTGGCTGGATGGAGTCATTGAAGCAGTAGGCATGAACCTAAATAGACTTTGGGGGATGGTAGAGAACAGGAAGGCCTGGAGGAATGTAGTCCATAGGGTTGCAATGGGTGGGACGTAACTTCACAACTAACAACAACAATGAAAACAAAAAACCTACAACTACATGAATATAGCACAAAAACAAACTGGGGAATTAGAAAATGGGCATAACTGCATAACTAAACCTAACTAGCATGCATAGTTCTTTTCGACAAACAATGATTGTCATGTTGAATAAAGAACTGCTCATCAGTTTCTTCCCCGACAGACTTTAAAAAGAAGGGTGAAGCAACTACAACTGTTCAGATGTTGGAGAGAATACCAAGACATTCATCACAATGGCAAGGGAAGAATGTAGGTAATAAACAGCGATGGGCTACAAGCCGGAACGCTAAATTGCGCTCACGCTACGGCTTGTAAGTTCTTGCTGGACCAGTGCGATTTTGCTGCTGCACCTGTGGAGGTAATAAAATTGCACCCGTGTTTCAGCGAGGTTTTACCTGTGGCTCCGTGCGCGATTTTACTATCTTCACAGGTGCAGCAGCAAAATCGCACTGGTCCCACAAGAACCTACGAGCCGCAGTGGCGAGCGCAATTTAGCGTTCCAGCTCGTAGCCCACCAGTGGTAATAAACCAGTTGAGGCTTGGAGAACGCTAAAAAGAACTAATGTATACTGCCAGAGTCACTTTCTATGAGTTAGGTGGCTAAATAAATTTGATTAATAAATAAAAAGAAACCCGGATCCCTTTCTCCACCTGAATATATAAAGCTATAACTGAGTGTTGTGTTGGGAACGTCAAAAAAAATCATGATGGCGGCCCAGTGTTTTGCCTTTCTTTGATACTCATGTAGATGCCCTTGGCTATGTTCAGAACATATGTATAACTCTCCTTAAATGATGCTTTTTTGCGGGGGTGGGATGGGAAATGGGATCATCCCCTACTTCACCACCTCCTGCCTCTGCGAATTTCCAAAGTATGCTAGATTAATTATTGAGAAGCCTCAGTCTTACAAAGCCACAAGATTCTAAGTTTTTCCTTCTTGCTTCCCGTTAGAGATAAGTTGAGATGACTGGTTAAAGTAGCCCAGCAGATGGAGAGAGAGCTAAATTACTCAGCTATAATTACCACTTTTGTTTCTCCTCCCATGTAGAGTTTATTGTCAAAATAAGTAAAGATAGGTTTATAGCTAGCTGAAGGACACTAAGTCTGATTCACATATTATATAAAGCCATGGGTCGTTTTATCAGAGCTAAACCTGTACACATGCAATGTGGTAAGTTTATTATGATTCAGTATTTTGGTCACTATGTTCTCAAACTAGAATCACACAACCTGTGCATTCTTATTTAGCTTAACTAAAAGTTTATTTTAAAAGGTCAAGATTAGCTGAATTCACACATGTTAAGGCAATGGATTGAAGCTTTGAAAAATGAAATCAGATAAACTGGGCAGATGGTCAATCATACTGACCCCAAGCCATAATTCTGAATCCTTACTAAAGGAAATCTTACTAACTGGTATTATTCAGGGATTGTATTCAGGATTACTCAATCAAAGCTCAGATTTAAAAAATGAGAATCAAGGGAGTAAGATATAGTTTCATAATCTATAAAAGTCTAGGTGTTGATTCTTTTAAAGATATATAGGGGTTCCCTGAGTAATTTGTCTTTCCTGCAGCTTCAGATACTTTAATAAAGCTTAATCTATTATCCCCCTTTGTTGAACTCAATAATTATGTTACTGGCAGATTAAAACTTCAGTAATGAAGGTTTCTAATGAAACTAAACATGCTGTAGTCTTTAAATCCTTATTAAATAATCTCCTGGTGACAGGAAACATGTCATAAAATGCTATTTCTAAGTTCTCTGAAGAAAATACGTATGATTGTGTATATTCATTTTCAAAAGTAAAATAAATTCAGTGGACTTAGAGAAGACGAAGCCATCACCCAGACATCCATGAGTTTTGAAATTCTAAACTTATCTCTTCTGTATTTTGTATTATTTCATGAGATAGAAATAGAGTTCATTTTGATTTGATCTTGACCAGAGACTATAGCAAACAAATATTACTTATCTTCAATTTTAAGGACTCGGACAAATAAGAAACCCCAGCTTTATCCATTATTTTGGAGGGGGAGAAATGGGGCTCATTAAAATACAATATAAATATAAACCTATATCTTTGTATACCATTCAGAGTCACTGAAAATGAATTGGGTGCAGTGTTCCCTCTAATTTTTAGGGGGGTGGGCGGAAAAGTATAGTGTCTGGGCGGCACAGAAATAATAAATAAATGAATGAATGAATGAATGAATGAATGAATGAATGAATGAATGAATGAATGAATGAATAAACAAACCAACCAACCAACCAACAAACAAACAAATAAAAAACCCACCCTGTTTTGCCTCAGAGAATTTCAAAATAAAATACTGTACTGTGTGTCTATAAGAGTGAGCTCATAATAGGGCAACTCTATCAATATCAAAATGCCACTTAAATAATTGAGCTAGTTTCAAACTAGATTTTGATTTTCTTTCTCTCTTCCTTACTCCCATTCTTTTTCTTTCTCTTTTCCTTCCTCTCTTTTTTCTATCTGTTTCTCTCTCTTCCTCTCTCTCTCCTTCCCTCTCACTCTTTCCCTCTCGGCTTCTGGGCAGGTTTGGAAAACTCTGAGTTGATGATGATTTTTAAGTGAGCGAACTATGATTGGGTGACCATAAATTTTTTTATAAATAAGTGGCCATTAAAATCTTCTTTAAAATGAACAAGGGGGTTTGCTCTAGTTGTCATCTTGAGCTGTTTTGACCCTTTTTATTTATATTGATAATATTTTCATGTTTACCCAACCAATGGTATCTATAGGACTCCTACCCCAAAGCTGCTTTTTCAGGAGGCAAGTGGACTTTCTTATTTTTTCTTTGAAGAGGTTTTATTTTATTCTTATTTTTTCTTTGAAGGCAGGATAGTGAGGAATGGAAGGATCCTGTCAGAGTTGAAGAAGCTTCTTGGATGAAAAGTGAAACAACTTCAAGGAAAAAAACAAAGTCTAGTTGCTTCTTGAAAAAGCACCTTTGGGACAAGTGTGACCTAGATCAGTGTTTCCCAACCTTGGCAACTTGAAGATATCTGGACTTCAACTCCCAGAATTCCCCAGCCAGCATTCGCTGGCTGAGGAATTCTGGGAGTTGAAGTCCAAATATCTTCAAGTTGCTAAGGTTGGGAAACACTGACCTAGATCACTGAGAATCCTTACTATTTTTGCACCAATCAAAATAAACTAATGTTATCCATAATTGTGTCCATATCAATGCCTCAGCCTTACTGACTTCTATTTGAAGAGCTGCCCAAATCAAGATTTTAAAGTAAGAGATTAAAAGAAGATAATTAACTATTTTGAAGTAGCTTATGACAAATTACGATTTTCATAGTGGTCAGAATAGATCTACAGTGACTTTTTTTACTGTCCACCAAATATAGTGAAACAATAGCAGCTGCAAACCAGAATAGCAACCAGAGTGAAATATGGGTACAGTATATCTCTGTCCTCTTTGACAATGGCTAAGTAGTTGATATATTAGATATCACTTCATTATTCATCATCTCAATTTTAAAACACTTCTGAGTAAATTATTCTTGAGGATCAATCGTTGTTCTTTTGACACTCTGCCATTGTGAAAATTCATTCTTCATTCCTATGCTAATTTGCAATCTCTTATGAATTCACAAGAGGCTCTATTCACTCAGTTCTACCGACAAAAAATTATATCTGCAAATGGAAAGACCTTTTATCATACAGTAGATGTCAATTATTATGTGGAGAGAAAAAAAACTGATACAGTTCTTCCTAGACTGCAGTATTTCCAACATATGTCATAAGAGACAAGGAATTGCTTGATCTTTTAATATAACACCCTATAAAGAAATTTCTACACCATTCAGAAAATTTAGCACACTCCAGGGATGGGTGGGAGTCATTAAAAACCAAGCATTTTGAATCAGAATGAAATATGGGTACTGATTAAGTCATCTCAAAATATTCATCCCTAGATTTTTTTTCAATACTATATAAAGGTTTGTCAATGTATTTTTTTTTTAAAAATGGAAATAATATCAGTTCCTAGCTAAATGTTATATATATATTAAAATATTCAGAACATGAACATTGTAAAATGTAAAAAAATGTATGTTTGGATTATTTTATCTCTTTTATCTCTGTTTTAATTACTAAACAATGTAAAACATGAATGCAGGTATAGACTGAAATGGTAGACATAATATTCTAAGCTGATCTCTTCAAATATGATTGGGGAAGAACAAAAATCTCACATATTGGTTTTACTTTATTTGGTGATCCTTTCAATGACTTTTCACTTTCACTGTGGCTACTAACACCAGTTGCTACACAAAATTGTAATATGAATTATGAACAATATGAACAATTAATTATTTGCCTTACCACCATGCATCACTGTCCCCAGTGTTCCAAATGTAGAATAAAAAATTACTAATTATTACTAATCTTATTAGATGTTTTGTGCTAGTTTGCAACTAGCTAGTTTGTACACCAATCTTATTTAGCTAGCCTGCTTTGGAGAGAATTCTGACAGAATGCAATATTACATTATGAAGCAATCTGTTTTTTATATTGATTTCTTGGTGATATGTTCAGGTTGCCTACAAGTCCATAGCATCCACTATATTTCTGTTGCTTTCTTTCTCTCATGTCCTCTAGATGTGCAAGCATTGTAATCCTCAGAATTTATTTATTTATTTATTTATTTATTTATTTACTTACTTACTTACTTACTTACTTACTTACTTGGTTGGTTGGTTGGTTGGTTGGTTGGTTGGTTGGTTGGTTGGTTGGTTGGTTGGTTAGTTAGTCAGTCAGTTCAATACACAATGAGGGTTTTAGTGGGTATATATATATATATATACACATAGTAAAATACATGATGAAGGTTATAGAGGAGATACTCATAGTAAAATATATCTAAGAAAGAATAGAAAAGAAGATATAGTAATAGAACATATCAATTAAAGAATAGAAGAAGAGATATAGGAATAGAAGAAAGGTATAGGAGATATAGGAGAGCAATAGGACGGGACGGAAGGCACTCTAGTGTACTTGTACTCACCCCTTACTGACTTCTTAGGAATCTGGATAGGTCAACCATAGATAATCTAAGGGTAAATTGTTGGGGGTTTGGGGATGACACTATGGAGTCCGGTAATTCATAACATGGTAACTGGGAATTCTAGGACCTGCAATTTTAAGCAAATCTGAAGGGTACCTATTTGGGAGAAAGGGTTGTAATCTCTCATCTCATTCCTATTTTTCAATCTTGGCAATTTTAATATGTGTGGACTTCAAATTCCATGAATCCCAGATGGCTTGTTGGTTTGGGAATTCTGGGAGTTGAAGTCTACACATCCTAAAGTTGCCAAGGCTGAAAGACATTGCTTTAAAACAAATAAAGCAGATAGTAATTCTAAAGAACATTTCTTTCAGATAGAATAAAAACGGCTAAGAAATGAGCCCAGGTTTCTGTCTTTGCCAGTTGAATCCCCTGATGCTTTGCTCTGGCTTTTGTAACTCTCTGGGTTCAGGTGTTTCATGTTGCTAAAAGGTAAAAGACAAGTAGTGGCAAGTCATACGATGTTTGCATCATTTTTTAAAACAAACATTTACCCGAAGGATGCTCGAGTATCACGGAAGTGCAATCCCATTTCTATCTTACAACAACCCAGCCAGGTAGGTTAACCTAAGGGTTTTTTTTCTCACAAGCATATAACCATTGATTAAAATATACAACTATCCGTTGCAATATAGAAGAAAAGTTGACCAGACAGATGATAAATAAGCTGCTATCAGTTATGCATCTACTAGCAGCAATGACCAAATGACCCTATAGTGGACAAGTTGAAAATTTGGGACAAGATATAGCCATTTATTCCTCTAACATTGCCAGGCCAGCAATATGCTTGTGTCCATAAAATCACATGAATGTGGGTGAAAAATGTTGCCTTTTGATGCATTGTCCCAATTAAGGATATATGAATGTTCACTAACATGAATCCAGTTTCTTCTGCAGTTGCCAAATGAAAGAGAAGTGGCTACATCTTCTTGTTAAGGGGATGGGAAACAAAGCCAGGCCAGAATTAGTTAATAATTATATGTAGACGAATTTGCAATGTGTGCTAAAGATGATAATTGTGACATAATATCATATATCATATCTCTGCAATTCACTGTGTAAAAACCTAGTAAAGCTTTAATCAGACTAGCATATCAAAGTCAGGTTGATATATCTATATTTTTTACTATACTCTGTGGTTATCCGTGCTATGGCAGAAGACCACTCAGAAAATCCAGGATGGTAAATGAGATGGCAAAGATAAAAAGAGAAATCTAGAATAGTATTCCTCAACCTTAGCATCTTTAATATAGGGGAAATTAAACTCCCAAAATTCCCTAGCCAGGTTCTGTGGGGTTGCCCCAAAATCTACATCACAAGGCATCAAAATCAGTTTAAAGGAGGCCTTATTTTACAAATAGGGAGATGAATAAATAAAGGGGGTTTTAATGCAAGATGAGTGAATAGTTGAAGCAGCCAACTGAAATTGCATTGGGAACCCAGAAATAGAGCAGGAAGACCATTCTCCATGAAAGATGTATTAATATCATCACATGTTGATAGCATCATTTTTTGCTTACCACTTAAAAGTAGCAATAAGCACAAAACAGGTCTCTGTGCTTCCCAGATGCTTAACCTGTCTGTTTTATTAAAAGAAGCAGACATCCCATGCCCTCAATTCTATCCATATTGCCTTCAGTGACTTTTTCCTGCTATTTCTTTCTTTCTTTCTTTCTTTCTTTCTTTCTTTCTTTCTTTCTTTCTTTCTTTCTTTCATGTACACTTTTTAAAAATTTTATTAAATTGTTTTAAAAAGTATAGTCAAAAAGGTATATACATTGATATATTTACAATATTTGCAAAACACACAATTTCTTTCTTTCTTTAGTTAAGGATATATACAGTGATCTCTCGGTTAGCGCGGGGGTTACGTTCCAAGACCTCCCGCGCTAACCGATTTCCGCGTTATACTGGATGCGGAAGTAAAAACCACCATCTGCGCATGTGCGCCATTTTTTCATGGCCGCACATGCGCAGATGGTGGAGTTTGTGTGTGGGCGGCGGGGAAGACCAAGGGAAGGTTCCTTCAGCCGCCCAACAGCTGATCTGCTCCGCAGCGCGGAAGCAGCGAGGAGCCGAAGATGGGGTAAAGGCAAAGGGGAAACCCCATCTTCGGCTCCTCGCTGCTGCCGCGCTGCGGAGCGGATCAGGTGTTGGGCGGCTGAAGGAACCTTCCCTTGGTCTTCCTGCCGCCCAGGCAAAGGGGAAACTCCAAGATCGCTTGCCGCTTGCCGCTTTGCAGCTTGGAGCCTTGCTTCGCCTCCTTCGCTGCAATAGGCAAGCGGCAAGCGGCAAGCGATCTTGAGAAAGAGAGAGAAAGGAGGGCGACTTGCCAGTCCACGCCCCCCTGGATGAACAGCCTCGCATGGCCCCAGCGCCGGGCTCCGCTGTTGCCTCCGCCCCCATTCGGCTCTGCAGCTGAGAGGCCTTCCCGGCAGAGCCCTCCCCAACAGCTCCCGCTGCCAGCGCAAAAAAGAAAAGAAAAAGAAATCCCCAAAAGAGGCAGGCACAAAGCGGGGGCACAAGGGGAGCTGCCCGGCAGAGGTTGCTTTTTTTCTTCTCGTGGGCAAGTGGAGGGGGGGAGAGAGAAGGGAGGAAGAGAGTGTGAGAGAGGAAGAAAGAGAGAGAGAAATGATAGAAAAAAGGGGAGAAAAAAGAGAAATGAGAAAATGATTGAAGCATAGTGACAGGAAAGAAAGAGAAAGAGACAGAGAAGTGACTCTTGGTGATGACGTATGACTTCATCGGGTGGGAAAAACCGTGGTATAGCAAAAAAACCGTGGAGTATTTTTTAATTAATATTTTTTGAAAAACCGCGTTGCAGCGTTTCGCACTAATCGAGACCGTGCTAATCGAGGGATCACTGTACATTCCACTTTGTTGAATTGATTTTATGACTTAAAAAGTCATGAACTGTCATGCGAAAGAAGAACTACTACTAACACGTTAATGGACTTGATGGAATAGATTGCCTACTAAGGAACCTACTTGCTTTATTAACCCAACTGATAAAAGAATACCCCAATTGTTTTATGGCTGCCAACATCAATGCCAGTTCAAGAAGAATCCCACGCTAATAAGATCCTTATAGACCATCCTCATGCATACCCTCTAGAATAGGCACATCTGCTGATTAATTTCCTGCTGTGTGTTTCTCAAACCTAAATGACAAAACAATAAGTTTGTAAATAATAGTCTATCACTGAAATAAAGTCTTCTTGATTTATAGCAACATAGGTCTATTCCCTATTAATGTAGGAAATAATTTAAAACCATTCCAACTTTGCCTCTATGTTGAAATAAACAAATCTGTCAATTTCTATTTTCTGTTTTTTATTCCTGTGCTTTGTGTCTCTCGAGATTTGTTGGAGAAAAATATGGCAGTGAAATCTCCCTTTTTGCTCATTTCTCCTATGCATTTTGGATTACCATGTGCTTAATGGACACAGCTTTTCCCAAGTAAGTCTTTTTGGGGTTTTTTGAAGAAATATCCCAGGTATTTGATATGTTGCTTTCACCAGTATTTTTGTGCAGACTTTGCTATTTCTTTGTATGATTCTTTTAATTGGAGAAAGGCTGTGCAAAAAACTAAAGAACTGTACACTTCATAAAAACCAACTTTAAGTTTGTGGAGGGATGAAAAAATGTGAAAATTCCTTCATATCTTGCCACAGCAAATTTTACATGTTGACTGCATTTCTTCCCACAATGGGCAGTCATCATGTGAAATTTTATTTTTATTATTTATTTTATTTATTTATTTTGTCCAATACATAATACACATTGAAGCGAAAGATATGTAATAATATAAGTAAAGAAAATACTGTAATAGAAGAAAAGATATAAAAGTATAGGTGAACATATTTGAAAGGAAGAAAAGATAAATGAGATAAGGAGAGACAATTGGACAGGGGACGGAAGGCACACTGGTGCACTTATGCACGCCCCTTACTGACCTCTAAGGAACCTGGAGAATCATGGATAGTCTAAGGGAAAAATATTTGGGGTTAGGGGTTCACACTACTGAGTCAGGTAATGAGTTCCACGCTTCGACAACTCAGTTGCTGAAGTCATATTATTTACAGTCAAGTTTGGAGCGGTTAATATTAAGTTTGAAATTTGTCACATTTAGTATGCAATGGCTCAGCAGTTAAAAATGCTGAGCTTGTAAGTTAGACAGCTTACAGCCAGGGTTCAAGACCGGAGTGCTACACAACAGGGTGAACACCCATTACATGCCTCTGCCAACCTAGCAGCTCAAGCAGCGCAGATGTGAATAGATAAATAGGTACCACTTAGGTGGGAAGATAATAGTGCTCGGTGTGTCTTTGATGTACAGCCATGTTGGTCATATGGCCATGGAAATGTCTTCAGACAATGTTGGCTCCCTTGGCCAAGAAACAGAAATGAGCACCATGTCCTAGAGTCGGACACAACTGGACAAGGGAAACCTTTGCTTTAAATTTCATAGAAACCAAATTTTAATTTGTGGATGGAAAAATGTGAAAATCCCTGCATCCCTTCACACAGCAAATTTCAAATATTGACTACACATTATGCGAAGAAGCATTTTCTTCCAGTGAGTCAACATCACTTCTACAATCCTGAGAATAAAAAGGAATATTTCTACATGTTATTTCTCCATATCATCGGTGTCTTTTTTAGGAATCTCAGTCATGTCCCATTTATTATGATAGGATTATAGAGTTTGAAGGAACATTTAGGCCATCAGCTCAAGATTTTGCTCAGTGGAAGAATCCATATTAAAGCATCCTAGACAATAAGTAGGTAGCCTCAATTTTGTTAAAATTTAATTGTTACTTTTGAATAATAAATCATCCCTGTAGTGAAGGGCGGGGTGGGGGTGCGGGAAGTTGAACCCACAAGCCTCTAAATATTCACTAAATATTCAATAGTTCCACTATTGAATTGTTCTTTTTTTCCTACCGTCTTAATAAAATATGACGTGGCTCAGGGCCAAATTATTTATGGGACCATCTCTTGCTGCATACCTTCCAGAGACCAATAAGAGCACATAGAGTTGGCTTCCTCCAGGTCTCGTTGACTAAGCCAGTGTTTCCCAACCTTGGCCACTTGAAGATATTTGGACTTCAACTCCCAGAATTCCCCAGCCAGCAAATGCTGGCTGGGGAATTCTGGGAGTTGAAGTCCAAATATCTTCAAGTGGCCAAGGTTGGGAAACACTGGACTAAGCGATGCGGGTTGGCAGGGCCGCGGTGGAGGGCCTTCCACCCTGGCTCTATGGAACCAACTTTCCCCCAACATCCGTATTGCTCCCACCTTATTGGCCTTCTGCAAAGCTGCAAAAACCTGGCTTTGCTGGCAGCCTGGGGGCCATGAATTGACATCTATTGTGGCAAAATTGTATTGAATTGTATATATGTATGTTGATTGGTTAGTATGTTGATTTTGATAGAGTTTGCGGAGAGGGGCGGGATATAAATCCAATAAATCTAATCTAATCTAAACTGTGGGTTTTTAACTGGGGTCTTATAGTTTTAGACTTTTACATTTGACTTCTTTTTATACATTAATGATTATTATAGTCCAATAATATATAATAATTATACATTATTGGAATACTGTGTTCAGTTCTGAAGACCTCACCTACAAAAAGATATTGATAAAATTGAACGGGTCCAAAGGCGGGCTACAAAAATGGTGGAAGGTCTTAAGCATAAAACGTATCAGGAAAGACTTAATGAACTCAATCTGTATAGTCTGGAGGACAGAAGGGAAAGGGGGGACATGATCAAAACATTTAAATATGTTAAAAGGTTAAATTAGGTTCAGGAGGGAAGTGTTTTTAATAGGAAAGTGAACACAAGAACAAGGGGGCACAATCTGAAGTTAGTTGGGGTAAGATCAGAAGCAACGTGAGAAAATATTATTTTACTGAAAGAGTAGTAGAAGCTTGGAACAAACTTCCAGCGAACGAGGTTGGTAAATCCACAATAACTGAATTTAAACATGCCTGGGATAAACATATATTCATCCTAAGATAAAATACAGGACATAGTATAAGGGCAGACTAGATGGACCGTGAGGTCTTTTTCTGCCCTGAATCTTCTATGTTTCTATAGTCTATATTATTAATTATCAATATCCAAACAAAAATATTGATACATAAATAACAGAAATCACAATACACACACACACTTATTTACAGGATATTGAAAACACATGACAGCAGCTAAAATTGTGTTCGCACAAAATTGGAAAGGTGAAGATATCCCCAAGGAAGAGGTGGTAATAAGAAAAATTATGGAATGTGCCGAGATGGACATGATGACAAGGCGGTTAAACAATCATGAAGAATCAGAATTTTATGATATATGGAACAAATTGTACACATGGTTAAATAAAAAGGTAAAAATAAAATTTAAATGATTTGAAATTATATTGAAGTATTAGAATTAGTTATATCTTATCATTTTTATAGGTGTAAAGTACAGTGATACCTTGTCTTACAAACTTAATTGGTTCTGGGAGGAGGTTCTTAAGGTGAAAAGTTTGTAAGACGAAACAATGTTTACCATAGGAATCAATGGAAAAGCGATTAATGCGTGCAAGCCCAAAATTCACCCCTTTTGCCAGCCAAAGTGCCCATTTTTGCACTGCTAGGAGTCCCCTGAGGCTCCCCTCCATGGGAAACCCCACCTCCGGACTTCCGTGTTTTTGTGATGCTGCAGGGGAATCCCAGCAGGGGAATCCCAGCATCGCAAAAATGAGCGCTTTGCTGGCAACAGAAGTCCGGAGGTGGATTTTCACAGTGAAGGGAGCCTCATTGAAATTGCAGCATTGCAAAAACACCAAAGTCCTCGAAACCCCACCTCTGGACCTCTGTGTTTTTGCGATGCTGCCATTTCAATGTGGCTCCCTTCGCTAGGAAACCCCACCTCCAGGCTTCCGTTGCCAACGAAGCACCAATTTTTGTGCTGCTAGGATTCCCCTGCAGCATCACAAAAACACGGAAGTCCGGAAGTGGGGTTTCCCACGGAGGGGAGTCTCAGGAGAATCCCAGCAGCACAAAAACGGGTGCTTCGTTGGCAACGGAAGTCCGGAGGTGGGGCATCCCAGCAGCCGTGGTGGTTTTGTAGGTGAAAATAGTTTGTAAGAAGAGGCAAAAAAATCTTAAACCCCGGGTTTGTATCTTGAAAAGTTTGTATGACGAGGCGTTTGTAAGATGAGGTATATAAAACAAAAATGCTTCTTTTCATTCTATATCAATTTTAAATGTTATCAGTGAATTTTCTTTTTTCTGTATTAGATAGAGTTCAAAAATAAGTGGGGCAATGGCAACCCCAAATATATGTTAAATGTAAGTATGTCATGTTTGTCTTTTAATGAAAAATGTAATAAAGTTTAATTTAAAAAAAAAAGAAAACACATGACTCAGTTTTGAATAAAATAAACGAAAAAAAGAAGGCTTTTTCCTGTCCCTTCCTTTCTTCAGCCATGAGTCTGCATCTACACAGCTGCACAGCAAAGAAGAATCAACTTGTCTGTCTCTGGAGAATCCACCTGTTCCTTTATAGGCTGGCGAGTCATAAACATGAGAGAGCCTCATAAAAGCCTCTGGTTTTTTTTTCAAAACAGCTATTATTTTCTTCCAGCAGCTCGGAGTTAAAATGGCCAGCCGAAAACTGTGGCTATTGTGCATAGGATTATTTCTCTTCATACTGAAGCCCACCACAATAACTTCAGACCCTCCAAAGAAGCCCGAGGAAGAATGCAGACTCCTGGGGAAATTTGATTTACGTGGCTATGTGGAGGCTGAGGAAGCCGACCATGTTCTGGGAGGCATGTTCCCAATACACTTCAGGACCATCCTTGAGGATGATCCAACGAGTACACCTCCAAATTCTCCAAAATGTGAGGGGTAAGGTACTTCTTTTTTTTTTTTACTGTTGTTTGGGGAAAGTGTTTATGTCAGGCAAGAAGTGTTGTTCTCAGTCAGATATTTGTTGTCACAGCCCAAGACAAATGCTTAAGAGGGAGGCAGGGCTGCTGTGGAAGTTGAGGAGATCTTAGGCAACAAAGCTGCAGTCATGTAACTTTTCATACATTTTTGGATGCTTCTTCCCTTCACCAGTTTCTTATTCCTAGATTATGACTCCTTGGTGGTCTTTTACTTTCTCAATCCATCCCATGCGTCTTAACACCTCCTTTTATCTTGCAAGTAGGAACACTGATATTTTGACTTTCTTTTTGCTAACAATTAAAAGGTGGTTGGAATGAAGGTGGAGAAGGAAGAAGGAAAGAAAGGGATAGCCTCATCCATGCAGGACACTGGATCTGCACCCAGTAGTCCATCCACCCTAGAAGAGGCCAGAGTAAAAAGCCAGTTTTCAAATGTACCATAGATACTTGTTTCCTTGGTCCTGTTATCTTCTCTCTTCAAAGAGATTTGGAACAATCTCTTTGTTCTTTCCTGAACCCAACTCTTGGTTTTGGTATCATGGAGCACCTGGCAAAGCCTCCTTCAAACACTCTCTTTGAATGCCCCAAAGATATTCATCTAATTTCCAAGAAAAAGTAAGGCAACCTTAACATTTATTTATTTATTTATTTATTTATTAATTATTATTATTATTATTATTATTATTATTATTATTATTATTATTATGTCAGTACAGCACAGCAAACGAGATCACTATGCTGGATTTTGTATTTCATCACCAGTCGGGCGCTTCCCAAGCACCTAAGACTGCGTGATGTAGTGGCGAATTATGTTTGCCGATCCCAGTAAAGCGGCTTTTTGCAATTGACAGATGGAGATTTTGTCAATGCCGATGGTTTTTAAATGTCCGCTGAGATCCTTTGGTACTGCGCCCAGCATGCCAAGTACCACTGGGACCACTTTCACTGGCTTATGCCAGAGTCGTTGCAGCTTGATTTTTAGATCTTCGTATTCCACTAATTTCTCTAGCTGCTTCTCCTCAATTCTGCTGTCTCCTGGGATTGCAATGTCGATGATCCATACTTTCTTTTTCTCCACGATCACAATGTCTGGTGTGTTATGCTTCAGAATTCGGTCAGACTGAAGTCGGAAGTCCCACAGTAGTTTTGCTTGCTCATTTTCGACCACTTTTTCAGGCTTATGATCCCACTAGTTCTTTGCCACTGGTAAATGGTAGTTCCGGCACAAGTTCCAGTGGATCATCTGTGCCACAGCATCATGTCTATTATTATTATTATTATTATTATTATTATTATTATTATTATTATTATTATTAATTAGATTTGTATGCCGCCCCTCTCTGCAGACTCGGGGCGGCTCACAACAGTGATAAAAACAATATATAATGACAAATCTAATAATTAGAATCTAAAATAACAATAGTACATTTAAAAAATCTAAAAAGCAAGGAACCCCAATATAAAAAACATACATACAGTCATATCATGCACAAAAACTAGTTGTTCTGAGCCTAATATCATCAGCTGTGATTTAATTTTTTATACCAATAATGTTCAAAATTAACCTCAAGATTTGTAAAAAACATTATGCTTTGTCATCCATTACCTTAGCGGGAAGTTAATGACGTTAGTATGTTGAAACAGAGTTAATTTTATAAACAGGTTAAGGACCAACAGTTAGGACAGCAAAATTCATACTGATATATACGAGTCTATGGAGAGGGGCGTCATCCAAATCTAATAAATAAATAAATAAATATAACTGAAAGAGGGAATGAATGCTTCAACTCTACAATGGGGGAAAGGTAAAAGAAGCATCGCTGGGAGAGACATTTTGCTTTTCTGATAGAGCTCACCAATACTCCTGAACATACCAATACTTCTTGAGAGCCAAGTTTGTATAAGTGACTTATGAGAGACTAGATAATATTCAAATGGCATAGAAACAACTGTAGACCAACATTTGCCATAGAAAAAAATGCAGGTTTGATTGAGATCATTGGAATGATCTGTGCTGATGTGGTTATGGAAACCACTAATGGGGAAAAAATGAACTCCTTTACCTATGGGATAAGAATGGGTTACTACTAGAGTCCCCAGGTCTGCTTTGGAATCTTCAAACTACTTTAGTGGCTTCCAGGGATGTTTGCAATGCAGGAATCAGGAGATAAAAGCGGTACAGCCATTCAATGCCAGCTTGGTTTTTTATATGTATTCCCACTTACCCACAAATGCTCCAGATGGCTATCCCTCAACTGCACTGCTGAATTTCAGTGGCGTGTTTGATGAAACCTGGCAACATGTGATTTCTCCATGTTTTCAGGTTAAAATAGCTTTAACACTGTTTATAAAAGGAAACTTCACCTTCTTTGTATTAAGGAATAACTAGAAAATCCTAAACAGAGGCATATGTGACAGAGCCTGGTTCACTCATCATTGTTTCTCCCAAAGTATTAAACATGACTATTATGTTCCAAATATTGTCAAACTTTCAGAATACTATTTAAAATCAGATATACGTCTAGTCTCTCTGTCTCTCTGTCTCTCTCTCCCCTTCCTCCTCCCTCCCCCTGTGTGTGTGTCTCTGTGTTAAAGAAAGGTAACAACATTACCTCCGAGTCTGCGGAGAGGGGCGGCATACAAATCTGATTAATAAATAAATAAATAAATTAGCCAATATTAGCCAATATATTCAAGTTTTTCATGTGGAAATTCACTAAATTGCAAAAGCAAAAGTTAAACTTTTTAAAACACCCTTCCAAGAACCTGGTTAACCATAGTTATAATAGCTAACAAATAAAGAATTATAACTGGGCATGCTCACAATTTATCTACCAAATTTTCTTTAAATGTATTGTATCTCCATGTAGAAAGGATAAGAATCATCTTCAGACAGTCCGATAGGAGTTGGGAGGCTTATAAATTTAATAAATTAAATTATTATTTTTAAAATATTCTCTGAGGAGCCCAGCAGTTCCAAGATTTTTTTTCTCAGTTAATAGTTTCAAAGTAACATATAGCATTGCCCACTGAATGGGTAATGTAAGATTCTATGATATCTGTTCCCAATTTCTTATATATTGTCCCATTTTTATTTTATTTTATCACGGTTTTGTAATTTTTGGTGATAATAAATTAACAACAAGTCCCTGTAAAATAATTCTAATAATAGATTTAGGGTCCTTGGAATTTCAGAGGCAACAAGGATATTGAGTCAAACAATATATACAGCAAGTATTTCAGCTTATTTTATGTATGGCCATTCAATCTTTAAGATTTAAGATTTAATTGGATTTGTATGCCGCCCGTCTCCGGGGACTCAGGGCGGCTCACAGCATATACAAAAAAACCAGAAAATGGTAATAAACAATCCAATTAATAATAAATTTAAAACAATCTTTAAAATTCTAATTGTTTTAGAAAAGCTATCATTACCATTCATTCGACAATCATACTGAAAACATTCATTGGTCAGGGCGGAAAATCTAAAAACCCCACTTTGAATTGTGTCTAGAAACAGATCGGCAGCCAACGCACTTTGAAGTAAATTACTCCTTTTGTAAAATCTCAAACATTTTGAAGTTATCATTATGTAAGTCTTAGTTACAGTATGTATAATGATACCACTGTGTGGTCATGTTTTCCAAATCAAAAACTAATTCCAGCCATTTTTAAATAAGAATTGCTCAACAATATCAATTTTTCATGAAAATAAAGAATCAACTTGAATTTTCTGCCCAGTAAGATCCAGATATGTTTGACAGCCTTTGGTGCTGGAAAGGTAATCAAATTCGTACTGTTACACGTGTTAGAACCAAGAACTTTCTGTTAAATACTAACTCTCAAATTAATCCAACAATGGTAACTAATCAACTTAATTTCCATTCCAGTGCATTGTTGAGGTGAATATATAAGGTCAAAGTTACCAAAAGAATTAAAAGGCAATAGAGCTGTATCTTTAACAGAGAGAATATGGGCATTTGCTTCTTCCAGTACCAAGCCTGGCGGCCTAAATGAGTCTTAAGACTCTTGTGGAAGGCAAGGGGAGTAGGGGCAGTATAAGTCTCCGAGGAGAGCTGATTCCAGAGGGATGGGCCCCCACAGAGAAGGCTCTTCCCCTAGGCTCCACCAACCAACATTGTCTATCTGACGGGACCTGGAGAAGGCCGACTCTGCGGAACTTGTCCGGTTGCTAGGATTTGTGCGGTAGAAGGCACTCCTGTAGGTATTTTGGCCCAATGCCATGTAGGGCTTTGTAGGCCATAACCAACACTTTGAATTGCGTCCGGAAACCAATTGGAAGCCAATGAAGTCTGCAAATGTTGGAGAGATATGTACATGTTTGATTGCTCTCGCGGTTGCGTTCTGCACAATTTGCAGTTTCCTAACGCTCTTTAGAGGTAGCCCCATGTAGAGAGTATTGCAGTAGTTGAACCTCGAGGTGATAAGGGCAGGAATGACTGTGAGTAAAGACTCCATCCAAATAGGGCCGCAACTGGTGCACTAGGTGAACCTGGGAAAATGCTCCCCTTTGATTACTGCAACGCTCTCTACATGGGGCTACCTTTGAAAAGTGTTCGGAAACTTCAGATCGTGCAGAACGCGGCTGCGAGAGCCATCGTGGGGCTTCCTAGATTCGCCCACGTTTCTGCAATCCCAGCGACCGATAAGGTCCCACAGAGTTGGCCTTCTCTGGGTCCCGTCAACCAAACAATGTCGTTTGGCAGGTCCCAGGGGAAGAGCCTTCTCTGTGGCAGCCCCAGCCCTCTGGAATCAACTCCCCCCGGAGATTAGAACTGCCCCCCCACTCCTTGTCTTTCGTAAATTACTCAAGACCCATCTATACCGCCAGGCATGGGGGAGTTGAGACACTTTTCCCCCAGGCTTTTTTATATTTATGTTTGGGTATGTATATGTTGTTTGCTTTTTTAAATATGATAGGGTTTTATGTGCTTTTTAATATTAGATTTGTTTTCGCTGGAATATTGTTTTTATTATTGTTGTGAGCCGCCCCGAGTCTTCGGAGAGGGGCGGCATACAAATCTAATAAATTGAATTGAATTGAATTGAATTTGTTGTTCCTTGTTAGCCATCCAAAGGCAGGTATATGAGATGGGTGGCTATATAAACTTATTATATTACATTGTAGGATCCTTAAACAGCCTTAAAGTCTGCCTTTGCACCAAACTCCCAGCCCACGAGCCAGATACATCATGCACTAGCCACACCCACACCCATTTTAGCAAAGGGGGGGGGGTAAGTCCTGATACGTCATGTGATGCTGCCATGATGACATGAGTTTGACACCCCTGCCTTACGAGAACAGGTAAAATTGATAACTGAACTAATTAGCAAGGGAGATAGAGAGGTCTTCTTCACTAGAGCCTGGTGGCTCAGTGATTGCATGTGTTTTATTTATTTAGTGAGGTTTATATGCCACCCAATTCCAGTGCTCTCTGGGTGGCTCACAATAATAACAAAAATTAGAACAAATATAAAAAGGTTACAATAACAGCAATAAAATATTAAAAACCCGTAATCATAGTCCTTTAAAATCATACATACCCTCAGTCATTCATGCTCCCAGACCCACCAGAAAAGCCAGGTCTTAATGGCTTTTGGGAATGCCGCTAGGACAGGGATAATACGGATCTCCAGAGGCAGTTGGTTCCAATGCGTTGGAGCCACCACATAGAAGGCCCTTGCCCATGCTCCCACCGACCAACATTGTTTGGCGGACAGGACCCAGAGAAGGCCAACTCTGTGTGCCCTTATTGGCCTCTAAGAAGTGTGAGGTAGCAGGCAGTCCTGTAAATAGACTGACGGTAAGTTCACAGGCTTTAAAGCATTGTGAAGCAGTATATAAATGTTCTTGCTATTGCTAGATACATTCTGTCTGTTTCAACCGAGACTAGGAAACCATGAGGATAGGATACTTTACTCAGAAAATTAAAATTAAGAATGCAAATTAGGGAATTGGATTTGATGACTTAAGAGACTAAGTGGATTCCTATGGTATACTTAACTCAAATAAAAATTTAGATGCTGCATTCCAGTAGAGAAGAATATATGTAGCACAAGGTTAGTTGCAATCATAGTAAATTAGTTTTTATCTTCTGTGTTTGGTTTGTCCATTTCCATGAAAACATTTACGGTTTTACAATACTTTAAAACGGGGACTAACCCTCCTGCTTTATCTGGACTTGGTGCTCTCCGAGTTTGGTTGTTTTCTCGAAGATGTTTTATTGCACAAACTAAGTGATATCATCACCAAGACCCTGATCTACAAATATTCGGGGTTGGGGGGTGGGGGAGGCAACTTGAGATCAGTTTAGTTTGTCCTGCAGGTCGTGTTAGTACTCCATCTGGTATACAGACCTGATAAACCAAGGCAAATAAGCCAAGCTCAATATAGACAATTCAACCATAAGGTTTGCCATAAGCTGAAAGCAGATCGTGCACACCATGATTGAAAGTGGAAAATGCTAAACAAACACCAGATACTCTTTGCCTGTCTCAGATGCCTAAGTGTCGACAACGAATGCTCTTTTTAATGCTGATTGGATATTTATACGTTCTTTGCATGAGTGGCTTCAAAGATTGAGATAATTCTTCTAGTAACTCTGCAATCATAGAGAACTATGGGGATTACCAGTAGATCCATTGTTCATTCACACTCAGAAAATTTCACCCTGAATGTTGAGATGAAGTAAAAATAGTAATAAAGTTACTGAAAATGATAAAGCACCTGGAATAGTTGGAATAATGGTTGAAGAATTCAAAATTTATTTATTTATTTATTTATTTACTTACTTACTTACTTACTTACTTACTTACTTATTTAGTCCAATGCATAATACACATTGAAGAGAATAGATATGTAATAATATAAATAAAGAAAAGAATAGAAGAAAAGATATAAAAGTATAGGTGAACATATTTGAAAGGAAGAAAAGATAAATGAGATAAGGAGAGACAATTGGACAGGGGACGGAAGGCACACTGGTGCACTTAGGCACGCCCCTTACTGACCTCAAAGGAACCGGGAGAGGTCAATTGTGGATAGTCTAAGGGGAAAATGTTGAGGGTTAGGGGTGTTGAAGTTCAACTAGACCCAGTGACTAATTCATTGTTATGATTCATCTAATACTCAAGACCCTTTCTGTATAAACACAAACAATTATAATCCTTATTTTGATAAAAGGTATTAGTTACAGAGACATAAACTTTCTTGCTATCGTTGGAAATGTCCTCGTGAGAATCTCTGCTTCAGGAAACAGTGGGAACAGACAACCAGGAGTTATTTCCATCCAAGCTGAGGATGTTGTGACCAGATTTTCACCAGCAGACAATCCATGTAAAAGAAAATTTGATTTAAAAAAAATAGTTGTATTTATTGACTTTCGAAGAGTGTTCAACAGTTTATACTGCCCTCTTTGTAGAATGCACTGCAATTCAATTCAATTCAATTCAATTTATTAGATTTGTATGCCACCCCTCTCCGAAGACTTTATTGGATTTGTATGCATGCCCATAAAATTGAGAGCCTATTGCTAAAAACTCAGCTTTGCTATAATCAAGAAAGGTTTTGTTGGTAGATGGAGTAGAGTTAACTGGATAATATAATTTATTTATTTATTCATTTGTCCAATACACAAATACATAGGAAGAAAAATAGACATATAGTAATATATATAAGGGTAAAAGTGAACTTAGAGGAGAGGATATATGAAAGAAAGAGAATATACATGATAAGTGAGAGAAAGGAAAGACAATTGGACAGGGGATGAAAGGCACACCAGTGCACTTATGTACGCCCCTTACTGGCCTCTTAGGAACCTGGAGAGGTCAATCATGGAGAGTCTAAGGGAGAAGTGTTGGGGGTTAGGGGTTGACACAATTGAGTCCGGTAATGAGTTCCACGCTTTGATAACTCGATTGTTGAAATCATATTTTTTACAGTCAAGTTTGGCGCGGTTCGTATTAAGTTTGAATCTGTTGCATGCTCTTGTGTTGTTGCGGTTGAAGCTGAAGTAGTCATTGACCGGAAGGACATTGCAGAATATGATCTTGTGGGCAATACTCAAATCATGTTTTAGGCACCATAGTTCTAGGCTTTCTCAACTACTGTATTCAGCAGAAATATTTTTATTAATAATGAAATATTCTTAATCAAATATAATAACAAGTGAACTTTGGGATCTTCTACTTGCAAAAGCACTTAGGGCTAACAGTTTCATTTTGAGTGATTCAACTACTTGCTTTCTTTACTTATGAGGGGGTGACATTAGCCATATATGTTTAGAGAAAGTAGCACTAGCTCCAATTCCCTTGGCATTCATGGAACATTTGCAGAATTGCAAAAATATACATGCACATTGTTTAAGAAAAATATTTCTTAAAACCTTGTTTTCGATACCACTGTTTTCATGTAATATTTTTTGAAAGCAGTAGTATCTCTGATTACTTTGAATTATTGCTTTGGAGGAAATCTGGGTATAGTTGTAACCTGCTGGCAAATTTGAAGTCTTGTGTTACAATCTCAATTCTGAAATGACTTAGATATACTTTATATGCAAATTATTCCAGTATATGTCATATGGATAAATGGCATAGCCCATTTATCTTTGGAGGTTTTTTCTCCCATTCATTCATAGAAACATAGAAACATAGAAGTATGACGGCAGAAAAAGACCTCATGGTCCATCTAGTCTGCCCTTATACTATTTTCTGTATTTTATCTTAGGATGGATATATGTTTATCCCAGGCATGTTTAAATTCAGTTACTGTGGATTTATCTACCACGTCTGCTGGAAGTTTGTTCCAAGGATCTACTACTCTTTCAGTAAAATAATATTTTCTCATGTTGCTTTTGATCTTTCCCCCAACTAACCTCAGATTGGGTCCCCTTGTTCTTGTGTTCACTTTCCTATTAAAAATACTTCCCTCCTGGACCTTATTTAACCCTTTAATATATTTAAATGTTTCGATCATGTCCCCCCTTTTCCTTCTGTCCTCCAGACTACACAGATTGAGTTCATTAAGTCTTTCCTGATACGTTTTATGCTTAAGACCTTCCACCATTCTTGTAGCCCGTCTTTGGACCCGTTCAATTTTGTCAATATCTTTTTGTAGGTGAGGTCTCCAGAACTGAACACAGTATTCCAAATGTGGTCTCACCAGCATTCTATATAGCGGGATCATAATCTCCCTCTTCCTGCTTGTTATACCTCTAGCTATGCAGCCAAGCATCCTACTTGCTTTCCCTACCGCTTGACTGCACTGTTCACCCATTTTGAGACTGTCAGAAATCACTACCCCTAAATCCTTCTCTTCTGAAGTATTTGCTAACACAGAACTGCCAATACAATACTCAGATTGAGGATTCCTTTTCCCCAAGTGCATTATTTTGGGAAAAAGGAATCATGTGATAAAAAACAAGCAATGGTTACAAATAATGTAAAAATGATATCTCATGTATTAGCATGACAGTACACATACAGAACAAGGAGGTGATCTCAATCTGTTTAAGAAACTTGGTTTGTATTAAGGAAATATTACAAATTTAGGATTTGTGTGTAAGTTACCAGTTTAACTAAAAAGGTGCTGGCAGTTGTGAGTTTGTAATACTGCATATTTTAGTTTTAATAACCCATAAACTATTTTTCGTAGACTGGTTGAAATAATAATATTAATATTAATAATAAAAACAACAACAACAACAACAACAGAGATAGAAGGGACCTTGGAGGTCTTCTAGTCCAACCCTCTGCTTAGGCAGGAAACCCTACACTACTTCAGACAAATGGTTATTCAACATCATCTTAAAAACTTCCAGTATTGAAACATTCACAACTTCTGGAGGCGAGCAGTTCCACTGATTAATTGTTTTGTCAGGAAATGTATCCTTAGTTCTAAGTTGCTTCTCTCCTTGTTTAGTTTCCACACATTGCTTCTAGTTCTAATCCCAGGTTCTTTGGAGAATAGTTTGACTCCCTCTTCTTTGTGGCAACCCCTGAGATTTTGGAATATTGCTATCATGTTTCCCAGAGTCCTTCTTTTCATTAAACTAGACATACGCAGTTCCTGCAACCTTTCTTCATATGTTTTGGTCTCCAGTCCCCTAATCACCTTTGTTGCTCTTCTCTGCACTCTTTATAGATTCTCAACAAATCCTTTTTACATTTGTGGAGGCCAAAACTGAATGCACTATTCCAAGCGTGGCCTTACTAAGGTGTTATAAAGTGATATTAACACTTCATGTGATCTTGAGTTTATCCCTCTGTCAATGCAGCCTAGACCGTGTTGGCTTTTTTGGCAGCTGCTGCACACTGCTGGCTCATATTTAAATGGTGGTCCACTAGGCCTCCAAGATCCCTCTCGCAGTTACTACTGTTAAGCAAGTTACTATATATACAGTGATCCCTCGATTTTCGCGGTCTCGATTTTCGCGAAACGCTATACCACGGTTTTTCAAAAAATATTAATTAAAAAATACTCCACGTTTTTTTTGCTATACCATGGTTTTTCCCACCCGATGACATCATACGTCATCACCAAGAGTCACTTCTCTGTCTCTTTCTCTTTCTTTCCTGTCATTCTCTGCTTCAATCATTTTCTCATTTCTCTTTTTTTCTCCCCTTTTTTCTATCATTTCTCTCTCTCTTCCTTCCACTCTTCTCTCTCTTTCTTCCTCTCTCTCACTCTCTTCCTTCCTTTCTCATCTTTCTTTCTCTCTCTCTTTCTCTATCTTGCTTCTTCCTCTCTCACACTCTCTTCCTCCCTCTCTCATCTCTTTCTTTCCTTCTCTCTCTTTCTCTATCTCTCCCCCTCTTGCTCTCGAGCGGCCGGGCCGGGCGAGCGGCGGGCGAGCGGGTGGGCGAGCAGGCGGGCGGGCGAGCAAACGGGTGAGCGGCGAGCGAGCGAGCAGCCGGGCGAGCGAACGGGTGAGCGGCGAGCGAGCGAGTGGCCGGGCGAGCGAACGGGCGAGTGGCCGGGCGGGCGGGCAAGTGGCGAACGGCGGGCGGGCGCTGGGGGGGCGGGGGCAGCCGACATTTAAAGCAATCTTTGTCGGCTTCCGCACTTTCGTCGCTCCCCGCCTCCACCATCTGTGCATGCGCGGCCATGGAAAAAGGGCGCGCATGCGCAGATGGTGTTTTTACTTCCACACCACTATACCGCGGAAAATCAATTATCGCGGGAGGTCTTGGAACGTAATCCCCGCGATAATCGAGGGATCACTGTACTGTATCTGTACATTTTGTTTTTCTTGCCTAAATGTAGAACTTTACTTTTTTTCACCATTGAATTTGATTTTGTTAGATAGCGCTCAATGTTCAAGTTTATCAAGATCTTTCTGTATCTTGAGCCTATTTTCTATTCCTGCCAGTTTGATGTCATCTGCAAATTTGATGAGTTCCCCATCTATCCCCTCTTCCAAGTCATGTAGATGCAGTTCCATTGAGCACTACATGTTGAGCGTGATTGGTCAGCCAGTTTTGAATCCATCTGAATCCATTTTTCTATTTTATCTAGTGGTAGGTTATGGTCTACTTTATCAAATGCCTTATTGAAGTCCAAGTAAATTACATTGGCATCATTCCTCTGGTTCTCTAATCTTGTCTCTTTGTCAAAGAATGCAATAGGATTAGTCTGGCATGATGTATTTTTGGCAAACCCATGTTGGTTGTTGGTGATTACTTTGTTTGCTTCTAGGTGTTCATTGATTCGTTGCTTGATTATCTTTTACAGAATCTTCCCTGGTATTGAAGTCAGGCTGATAGGTCTGTAGTTCCCTGGATCTATTTTTTCTCCTTTTTTGAAGATGGGAACTGCATCAGTTCTTTTCCATTCCTCTGGCAGTTCCCCGGTGCTCCAGGATCTTTGAAAGATACAGTTCAGTGATTCTGAGATCTCGTCTGCCAGTTCCTTCAGAACCTTGGGGTGTAATCCATCTGGTCCGGGTGATTTGAACTCGTCTACAATAGACAGGTGTTCCCTTACCATTTTCTTCCCTATTTTATCTTGTGTTCCTGATATGTTTTTCGTGATGTTGTTTTGATGGATTGGACTGTTTTCTCCCCCTTTGTGTAAAGACAGATGCAAAAAATGAGTTAAGTAGCTCTGCTTTCTCCCTGTTGATTGTCACCTTCTTGCCACTTCCTCCCTGCAATGGACCAATTGTTTCTTTGACTTTTTTCTTGTTTTTAATGTGTTGGAAGAAGCTTTTTTGTTACTTTTTACTTTTGTTGCAAGCCTCTGTTCTTTGTGAGCCTTAACTTTCCTCACTTCATCTTTACAGGCTCGGGCTATTTGCTGATATTCTGTCTTAGTTATTTCCCCCTCTTTCCACTTTTTATACTTGTCATTTTTGTCTTTCAATTTGTCAGACAGTTCTTTATGCAGCCATGCTGGTTTCTTTTGAGACCTATTATTTTTCTTCTTCATTGGTATTGTGTTAGACTGGGCTTTTATAATCTCACTTTTCAAATTTTCCCAAGTTTCTTAAGTTGTTTTTCCCTTGAGGATTCTCATCCTTGAGGATTCTTGTCCCAAGTTCTCTCTACGTTTATTGAAATTAGCTGTCTTGTTTGGATGCGTGTGCAGCTGTGCCCCCCCCCCATGTACCCCAGTGTGAGAATTGGCTTCTGCGCATGCAGAATGCTCCAGTGAGCTTGATTTCAGCAATTATCACATGCGTGGAAACAAAAATATCAGAAAAAATTGCCAAAATCGTGTTTGAAAGCACATTAAAAATGCAAAAAAGAGGGACCACCTTGGTGGAAACGTAACAGCATTCCATGCATCTTCAGCATTTAGTCATGCTGGCCACATGACCATGGAATCATCATCAGACAGCACTGGCCCTTTGGCTTAAAAACGGAGATGACCATCACCTATTAGAGTCAGGAATGACTAGGAGGGATGTGCGAGGGGAACCTTTACCTTTTACCTTTAATGTTCATTATTGAGAGGATCCTTCCTTCCTTTTTTAAAATTTATTTAAAACAAAAACAAAACGTAACATTAAAAACAGACAAAAACTCACAAACATAAAAAGAGATACACATATCTCAATTTCCACCGGAAGCACATACAGAGTTGATTAAGTTTTTACATCCGGAATTAGAACACTCTCTAAAGAGTGAATAGAATAAAAAGAAAAGAAAAGGAAGTTTTAGTAAAGAACAGTGTTTGGAAAAAAACAAAAAAGCCCCAACTTCAAAGATTTAAAAAAAGAAAAGAAAATATTAATGATTGATCCTTTTAAACCTTGCGGTCTATTTTACATATTGATCATTTCTATTTTTAAACCAGTTATAAAATTTATCCCAAACTCTATAATAAGTCTACGGTCTATGGAGAGGGGCGGCATTCAAATCAAATCAAATCAAATCAAATCAAATCAAATCAAATCAAATCAAATCAAATCAAATCAAATCAAATCAAATCAAATCAAATCAAATCAAATCAAATCAAATCAAATCAAATCAAATCAAATCAAATCAAATCAAATCAAATCAAATCAAATCAAATCAAATCAAATCAAATCAAATCAAATCAAATCAAATCAAATCAAATCAAATCAAATCAAATCAAATCAAATCACAAACAAATAAATGATCCATTTTTTCTTTCCCATCTAAACCTTTAGTTAACATATCCATTTCGGTACATTCTAATTTTTTTTAATAATCATTTCTTCATTTGGGATGCCCACATTTTTCCATAGTTGAGCATGTATTATTCTGGCTGCTGTTAAAATGTGTGTAATCAAATCTTTATCTTCCTTTTTGTATGATTTGTTAAAAATCCCGAATAGAAAGAATTCTGTTTCTTCCCTCGATTTTTTTCTTTTAAAATTTCTAATAACCATTCCTCTATAATTTTCCAGTGGTTTTTTGCTTCTACTTTAGTTTAGGATGGACTATACATGCTCTCTGCACAATTTCTGTCAGGAGTTTATTCCACAGCATATTAAGGTTTTTCTCAAAACCAGTCACACTCCCTGCCTGCAATTTACTGTTCAATTCAGTAATTACATGATTTCATATAATTACAGCATTTAACTTACCTCCAGATGAGAACTTCACGTTTTTCAGAACCAATTTTTGGCCTGTGTACTTTTATGGTGTTGGCTAATTTTTTGTGGGCTTTACTTTCTTGGAAATTAGGGAAGAGGGTGAGATGAGGAAGTTGCATCACTGCTGTGAGGAACGAGTGGGGAAATTTTATATCTCTTATCTCACCCTATTTTCTGTTCTGCCGGTGTGTCTCAACCGCCCATAATTACAGGGTAATTAGTCCAGGAAGACACACACCACATGATAAAAGGAAAACCCAAAAGTTTTTATAAACAGAAAAACAGAAACAGCTCCCTTTTTAAACGTCGAAGGGATTTTCTGGTACACACAAGGCACAGGTGAAATGCAGTGCAATTGCTCAACTGGGAAATTGAGTCCAATTCTAAAGTCCAGAGAGTCCACACACACACAATCCTGAACAGCAAAAACCACGATCTTGATGAAACAATGAATCAGATAAACTGCCATGAGGCTAAAACACCAGGCTGCACTTTTATCTGTAGCACTAATTAGAGCAACCCCACCCAACCACAGGTGGCCTCATTTTCTCTTGTAATAATCCTTCAGTTGTTGTCTCCTATGCATCACTCTACGCATGCGTGGATGTGTCATTAATTCTTGTTCAGAATCCAGGGATGATACAGATGACTGATCTCCTGCTGGGCTGTCTGCCAAACTCCCCTCTTCCCTGTCACTCACGCTTCCTTGGTCAGAGGAGACTTCGTCGGCAGATTCTACTGGGAGCAAAACAGGCCTGCGGCATATGGATGTTTCCCCCACATCCACCTGCACATTCCTTGGGGCAGGAGTTGGGCCAGAGCTAACCACAAGATTTTCCAGGTCCTGGATTAAGAATTATCTCATTTCCATCATTAGATAGTCACCTATTCCTAATTCTTCCTGCTTAGAACTGAACAAAATATACATTTCCATCCCTCCCATGCCACAGTCATAGAAATGTTCCACCTTTCAAAAGGTCCTGATTGCTACTTATTCAACCACAGGGTTTAACAGTGGATTTTACACATACAAATGATAGTATTTTACATATCAGCTCAGGATTTTTAGCTTTAAGTCAGCCAATTGCTGGGCCTGTGTATCCTGTACCATAGTAATTTGTTCATTTTATATGAGATAGAGATGGGGAGGTTTCTTGCAAGACTGGATGTGTTTGTGGGAATTTGTGGGGTGAAAATGTCCCAGGAAAACATCAATGGAAGCATTATAACATAATACTAAAATGATTATATTGGTCATTAAAAAAAAATTCACTATACTTTTTTAACAGCATTCCCAAATTTGAATTTTGTTTTTCACCATTGCCTAAATTTTTTTATGATTAAAGGTAGAAATGGTATCTGCTCTTTTTCTCCCTGCTCAGAATTTTTTCACTTTGTGCTATTCTGAGAAAAGCAGGATAGCAGGCAATCCACAAATAATCTGGCTGGAAAGAATATCACATGTTGAAATATATTGGCACACACATGCATTCTCCAAGAAAAAATATTAATATCTCTGTGTGTGTGTGTGAGCCTTTCCACTGAGATAATACTGGCAGTAGATTTACTATTTGTTTACTCATTTACTTTACAGTGATACCTTGTCTTACGAACTTAATTGGTTCCAGGACGAGGTTTGTAAGGTGAAAAGTTCATAAAATGAAACAATGTTTCCCATAGAAATCAATGGAAAAGCGATTAATGTGTGCAAGCCCATAATTCACCCCTTTTGGCAGCCGAAGCACCTGTTTTTGCACTGGTGGGATTCCCCTGAGGCTCCCCTCCATGGGAAACCCCACCTCTGGACTTCCGCGTTTTTGCGATGCTGCAGGGGAATCCCAGCAGAGGAATCCCAGCATCGCAAAAACGGGCGCTTCACTGGCAATGGAAGTCCGGAGGTGGGGTTTCCCATGGAGGGGAGCCTCAGGGGAATCCCAGCAGCGAAAAAACGGGCACTTTGCTGGCAACGGAAGTATGGAGGTGGGGCATCCCAGCGGCAGTGGTGGGTTCGTAAGGTGAAAATAGTTCGAAAGAAGAGACAAAAAAATCTTAAACCCCAGGTTCGTATCTCAAATCGTTTGTATGACGAGGGGTTCGTAAGATGAGGTATCACTGTATTTACTTTGAAGTTCTTTGATTGCTATAATAGTAGGAACTTGAACTGTGGTTTAAATATTTTATGAAAAAGATTAAAAAACAGAACTGTATGTTCATGTTATGTGTGATAATTGCTAGAGACTCAAGAGGTGTTTATAAGATTCATTTTTTAGCAACAAATATGTGTATCGTTCAGAGCTGGACACTTTGAATGGAACTTTGAAATGACACATAAAACTTCCTCTTGTATTTATTGTACGTGCTTTAATTTCCAAGCAAGAGCTCAGCTTTCTAGCTTCAAAGTACAAAAGACAGACTTCTAACATTCCCAATTTGATCCAGCAGAGCTGTTTTCAGGGCATTCAAAAGACTGATTTACAGGTTTGTATTCTTCTGTTTCTCTGGAGGTGAAGCCATCATAATAGCCTTCAAGAGTTTTGCTGCACCTCCCCAAATTTCACTTACCACCTCCAAATATTTTCATCAGTATTTTTCATTTTGCAAGTCTAACCAAAATGCACTTTAGATTAATACTTCAATAAATTCTTCCTTCACTTTCTCAGTTTTCTTTCCACAAAGTTGGCTTTGACCTATACTACTTGAGAATTTATGTGTGGGATACTTCCTCAAATTGATGGCCATCAGCAAAAGCATTAATTGTGAGGCTGGCCTGATTGCCACACAGTCTAACTCCATAGTCAACACAACTTTTCTAAGCCAGCAAACATTTAGACATTTAGAACAGCATGGAAGACAGCAGATTTGATTTATTTAAACAAAATACAGACGGCAGTGCAGATATTAGTAGTGGGATTGATGATAATCATCTCAGAGAGGATAAACATGCACGTGCAACCTATATTAGAAGAAAGCTGCAGGAATGTTAGGCATCTATGTATGATGTTATCAGTTCCTCTGAGCCTTTTCCTTGCCAAAAAAAAAAGGCTAGGGAGGAAAATACAGTGGTACCTCATGATACGAACTTAATTGGTTCCAGGAGGAGGTTCGTAAGGTGAAAAGTTTGTAAGACGAAACAATGTTTCCCATAGGAATCAACGTGAAAGCAAATAATGCGTGCAAATCCTTCAGGAAAATCCCAAACTTTAGAAGGGAGGCGAACAGAGGGCAGGAAGGAGCAGCTAAAGGGGGCGGGTGGAAGAAGCAAGGCTAGGCTAAAGGGTGAGTGGGAAAGAAGAAAGACAAGGGGGTTGCCCCTCCCTTTTCTTTCTTCAAAAGACACCCTTTCAGTGCCTCTGCAAGCACGCTGTTCTCTGCAAAGTCTTTCTCCCTCCAAGCCGCCCCTCCCTTTTCTTTCTTCAAAAGACACCCTTTCAGTGCCTCTGCAAGCACGCTGTTCTCCTACTTTTGTTAATGCAAAGTCGTTCTCCCTCCAAGCCGCCCCTCCCTTTTCTTTCTTCAAAGAGACCCTTTCAGTGCCTCTGCAAGCACGGTGTTCTCTGCAAACTCTTTCCCCCTCCAAGCCGCCCCTCCCTTTTCTTTCTTCAAAAAAGGGGAAAAAAAGAAATCCCTTCATCCCAGCAGCAGCGGCTTGGGTTCGTAAGGTGAAAATAGTTCGGAAGAAGAGGCAAAAAAATCTTAAACACCGGGTTCATTAGAAGAGGCATTCGTAAGATGAGGTACCACTATATATACAAAATGTATACAAATTCAAATCTTCAACTTACAACCATTTGTTTAGTGACTATTCCAAGTTATGACAGCACTGAAAAAAGAGACAACAATTTCAGTTGCTTGGAAACCAACTTGTATTTACAATTGCAGCATTCCAGGGTCAAGCAATTGCCAATTGTGACCTTCCCAACTGATGTCTAAGAAGTGAAGTCAAGGTGGGCAGGGGGGAAGCTAGATTTGCTTAATGACATTGTGATTCACTTAACAACTGGCATACTCAGCAATGTAAATTCTGGACTTAATTATCATCATAAATTGAGGACTACCTGCATGCGTGTTCTAAAACAGATTATCCAGATCATTAATATTTTGAAAGCTTCAAATTCATTCTAATTATTAAACAATTAGAAACCATTGCAAACCATATCAGGTGGCAAATTAATTCCCAGAAATGTATGGATGCTTATTGCTTCTAGCTAAATTTATTCATTTATATGATGCCTCAAAGATATGTCATGGAAAATATTCTGAATTTTTGCCTCTCTTTACAAATGTTGCTGAACTTTCAAAAGTAGGACATTATTTATGAGCTGGGTTTGCTACTTGTTCTCTTAATCAAAATTTATGGAATTGTGAGTTATGAGTATAGGCAGGATGTTTATTTATTAGCTCCCCATACACACACTTTTATTACTTTATAAAATCACCCAGCCAGGTTTCATACCTAACGACTAATTTCTAAAATCTTAATCACTACAGCAACTGGTTCCTAGCTCTTTGTGCCAGAAATGGGCAGGATGAGACAGTGATGACAATTCTATTAGCAGCGTTTGTTTGTTTACAATGTTTGTTTATAAATCCAATTTATATCTCCCGTGCTCCAGGAGCTCAGGATCTTCTAGGCCTCAAAGTACCTTAAGCATTACACCTCTCTGGCTCTGATGTTGATAACAAGAATAGCATTATTAGTCAGTCAGGCGGTAGGGAAAGCAAGTAGGATACTTGGCTGCATAGCTAGAGGTATAACAAGCAGGAAGAGGGAGATTATGATCCCGCTATACAGAGTGCTGGTGAGACCACATTTGGAATACTGTGTTCAGTTCTGGAGACCTCACCTACAAAAAGATATTGACAAAATTGAACTGGTCCAAAGATGGGCTACAAGAATGGTGGAAGGTCTTAAGCATAAAACGTATCAGGAAAGACTTAATGAACTCAACCTGTATAGTCTGGAGGACAGAAGGAAAAGGGGGGACATGATCGAAACATTTAAATATGTTAAAGGGTTCAATAAGGTCCAGGAGGGAAGTGTTTTTAATAGGAAAGTGAACACAAGAACAAGGGGACACAATCTGAAGTTAGTTGGGGGAAAGATCAAAAGCAACATGAGAAAATATTATTTTACTGAAAGAGTAGTAGATCCTTGGAACAAACTTCCAGCAGACGTGGTAGATAAATCCACAGTAACCAAATTTAAACGTGCCTGGGATAAACGTATATCCATCCTAAGATAAAATACAGAAAATAGTATAAGGGCAGACTAGATGGACCATGAGGTCTTTTTCTGCCATCAGACTTCTATGTTTCTATGTTTCTATTATTAGCAACAGTACTAGTGCTTAATATGGGTACAATATAGGCATATGGAACATCTCCTAATGATAGTCAGAGTGAGGAGGTGATTGGGGAAATAGCAGTGAGGATGTTTATAATAGTAATTATTTTCTGTCCCATTTTTGGTCCTTTCTTCCATCACAGCCATACCCATTTCTGGCAATGCATCCCAACATAATTGTTAAAGTTGACTGTGGCTTTGACAATGGGATTTAATGTAAGGGAAATACTGGGGAAGATGAAAAACGAGCCTACTGGGCCCACCAGAAGTTGAGGAAGAGGCCACTCCCAGCCTCCAGAAGGCCTCCGGGGGGCAGAGGAAGCTGTTTTTGCCTCTCCAGGCATTGAATTATGAGTGTGGACACTCACACGTGCATGATAGCACGCGCCCACACTCTTTTGGCACCCAACGAAAAAAAGGTTCACCATCACTGATTTAGACTATGTATCACATTGGTCTACAAACTTGGAGGACACAACCTTGTAGATGACTCTCACTCTGTTAAGGAACTTGGAGTATTCATATCTAATTACCTAAGTGTTAGAGCCCATTGTAACATTGCCAAAAAGGCACAAAGAGTTGTTAACCTAATCTTGCATAGTTTCTTCTCTGGCAATATTACACTGTTAACCAAAGCATACAAAACATTTGCCAGACCAATCCTCGAATACAGCTCACCTATCTGGAACCCTCCCTGCATATCAGGCATTAATACAATTGAGAGAGTCCAGAAATATTTCACAAGAAGAGTCCTCCACTCCTCTGCTTGCAACAGACTTCCACCAGACTTGAAATTTCGGGCTTAGAAAACCTAGAGCTATGTCACCTCCAATCTGATCTAAATGTAGTTCATAAAATCTTCTACCACAATGTCCTGCTCGTCAATGAAAACTTCAGCTTCAACTGCAACAACACACGCACACAAAATAGATTCAAACTCAATATAAACTGTTAGAAAGTCGACGGCAGAAAATATGACTTCAGCAAGTGATCAATGCATGGAGTGATCAATGCATGGAATGCACTACCTGACTTTGTGGTTTGTTCCCCAAACCCAAAAACTTTAACCTTAGACTGTCTATAGTCGACCTCACCCCATTCCTAAGAGGTCTGTAAGGGGTGTGCATAAGCGCACCATCTTGCCTACCGTCCCTGCCCTACTGTCCTATTGTCCAAATTTACCTCTACTTACTTGTTTTTGTTTATGTTTATACCATACCTATTATCTTGTACGTGTTTTGACAAATAAATAAATAAATAAAATAAGCTTTTTGGATGATGTTGTGGTTAGCTGTGGCTCAGCTCCTGCCCCAAGGACTGTGGATGTGCGGGAGACATCCACATGCCGCAGGCCTGTTTTGCTCCCGGTAGAATCTGCTGATGAAGGCTCCTCTGACCAAGAAGACATGAGTGACAGGGAGGAGGAGAGTGTGGCAGACAGCTCAGAAGGAGATCAATTATCTAGCTCCTCCTTGGATTCGGAACAAGAGTTAATGATACAGCCACGCATACGGAGAGCGATGCATAGGCAGCAACAACTGAGAGATTATTATCAAAGAAAATGAGGCCACCTGTGGTTGAGTGGGGCTGTGGTAATTAGTGAGGCTGCTATAAAGAGCAGCCTGTGGGTTTGGCCATTGTGGAGGATTAGCTGATCATTGTGTTTCGTGCCTGCCTTGCTGACTTCGACCTTTGTGTACTGATTTTTCCCCGCTTTGAAACTAAACCAGAGCAAAGTGTGTTTCACTTTGTTGAAAGAAGAAGGACTGTGAATTGCCACACAGCTGCAAGCTAAATATCTCAGAACTGATAAGGGACTTGTACAAATTACCAGTTTGTTTGGAGACGAGTGCTCTTTGCTATACAAAAAGAGTGCTTAGCTTATTTGGATTTTCGGTATAAAGAACATTGTTTTGAATTTTCAAACATGTGTGTGTCTGAAATTTGTATCTGAATTTTCGGGAGGATTCTCCCAGAGACTTCGACAGAACAGATGAGAAGCAAAAAGTTTTCAAAGAAAAACCAGAAAGTCCAGTTGCCTCTTGTAAAATCACCTTTGGGACAACCAGAAGGCTTGTTTCTTCATCTTCAGTTTTTACTATTTTTCCTGTGAACGAGCAGCTTAACGTTTCTCCTGCTTTTCTTTTCTTTCCTTAAATGTAATTTAAATTGAACTTGGACTAGATAGTTCTTCAGATAGCAGGTTCCTTCCAAGAGAAGAGCATGGCCCACAATAACTATAACCAGAACATCTTCATTATCTATCATCATCATGATTAATTCCCATTTATATTTTCTTCCCCTCCCTCCCAAAGACAACACAATTCTGAAAGTGAGCATACTGGACAAAGAGCGCAATCTGCATTGTATCAGTGTTGCAATGTCAGAGTTACAGGTTTTTCTGAATTCATTTTTTAAAAAATACTAGGAAATTTATATTTGCTACTATTCTAAATATTGCATCCTCTAAATAACTCACAGATATAAATAAGTTTATTTAGTTATTTAGATTTTTAAAATCTCACCTTTATTATTTTTACAAATAAGGCAGCGAACATATTTAATATTCCTTCCTTCTCCTATTATTTTATATTTACAATATATATTATAAATATAATTTTATATTAAGAATATTATGCTATGTATTATATTTATTATATATATACCTTGCTCTAATATACATCTTTTAAAAGTACATCCCTAGTATCAAAACTGTAAACACATTTACATATTTAGGAATTTATATTCTCGAATACATTTGTAAAGAGAGGTATATTTTGTGTTTTTCTTCCTTTTGAGGGAAGAATGCAGGATATTCTTGGGTTGTATTATTTGTTTATGAGCCAGTAAATGTGTTTTGGTACATTGCACAATTTTATTTCCATTACGTGATAAACATCTCTGATATTACATCCAAGAAGTTATTCTATTCTTGGGTGTAGACTGTCACATCAGTATAAGATTCAGGGTGAGAAAAGTAGAGCAAGAAGACATTACGTCAATTATGTTAGAATACAAATATAAAACATGATGTGGTATAAACCTTTATATAATTACTGTTGTGGGCAGGGGTGGACTACTGCCCGGATGGGGTGGAATCCAGTGGGGTAGCAAAAATGGAGCTCCGCCCCAGAGCACCCAATTTGCACTGAAAGATGTTGAAAGAAAATGCAGGGCATCCTGCATAAGCCACGCCCACAGTTCAATTCAATTCAATTTAATTTATTAGATTTGTATGCCGCCCCTCTCCGAAGACTCGGGGCGGCTCACAACAATAATAAAAGCAATATAATAGTGAACAAATCTAATATTAAAAGAAAAGCTATATAAAACCCCAACAATTAAAACCATACAACACATACATACCAAACATAAAATATAAAAGCCTGGGGGAGGTCTCTCAGTTCCCCAAAGCCTGGTGATATAGGTGGGTCTTGAGTAATTTGTGAAAGACAAGGAGGGTGGGGGCTGTTCTAATCTCCAGGGGGAGTTGATTCCAGAGGGCCGGGGCCACCACAGAGAAGGCTCTTCCCCTGGGGCCGGCCAAATAACATTGTTTAGTCAACAGGACCTGGAGAAGGCCAACTCTGTGGGACCTTATCGGTCGCTGGGATTAGTGCGGTAGCAGGCGGTTCCGGAGGTACTCTGGTTCATTGCCATGTAGGGCTTTCAAGGTCATAACCAACACTTTGAATTGTGACTGGAAATTGATCGGCAGCCAGTGCAGGCCACGGAGTGTTGTGAAAACGTGGGCGAATCTAGGAATCCCCACAATGGTTCTCGCTGCAGCATTCTCCATGATCTGAAGTTTCTGAACACTTTTCAAAGGTAGCACAATGTGGTAGTAAAAATTTTGGTAGCCCTTCACTGGTTGTGGGTCTCTGATATACACTAATAACAATGCTACATCTCAGATGTGACCAAAGTTCTAAATGGTTTCACACAGTGTTGGGTTTCAATAATTTTCACTACCGGTTCGGTGGATGTGGCTAGGTGGGGGGCAAGTGACTTAGTGGGCATGGCCAACTTGATGTCACTCACACCCATGCCCACTCGGTCACATGACCCTCCCCAAGCCATGCCCACAGGAAAAAGCAGGAAATGTTTTGGAAATTTCCACTTATCTACCCCCACCCTCTCTTCATTAGTTGCCCCTCATCAAAAAGTAACAGAGATAGTGGAAAAAGCTGCTGCCATGCTATCACTGCCATGTTCTACACACATGTGCATCTCATTGGACTTGTATGATAATGGTATGTGCATGCATTATTTACAGGACCGTCTCTTGCCATATACCTCTTAGAGACCTATAAGAGCACACAGAGTTAGCTTCCTCCAGATCCCGTCAGCCAAGCAATGCAGGCTGGTGGGACCGCAGGGGAGGGCCTTCTCTGTTGCTGCCCCGGCTCTATGGAATCAACTGCCCCCTGATGTCCGTACTGCTCCCACCCTATTGGCCTTCCATAAGGCCACGAAGACCTGGCTTTGCCGACAGGCCTGGGGGCCATGAACCAACAATAGCAATGGACAAATTGTATGAATGTTTAATTTTTAGGGTTTAAATTAATGGTTTTATAACTTAGTTTTATGTTTTATGTCTTTTTATTGTCTTGCATTTTATACTGTTGTAAGACGCTCTGAATCCTTTGAGATTGGCTGGCATAGAAGTTGAATAAATAAATGAATGAGTGAATGAATAAATGAATGAATGGATATTCTATTTTGAGTGGAGGAGTGAAGGGCTCTTCTGGTGAAGTATCTTTGGACATTTTCAAGGGTGTTAATGTCTGAGATGCGATATGGGTTCCAAACAGATGAGCTGAGGGGTTCCATAGAACTATGGACTTGCAATCTGACCTCTGAATTATATAGAGGTAGTATCTGCGCACAAGTGTGAGGAACAAAATATTAAGGCATCTATTTCTCTCGTTAACCCACTCAAACCCCATGGAATCTTCAAAAGACCCCAGGAGTATAGCCACATAGTATCTGTAATTTGAATTACTCAATGTATGAGATATAAAGAGGAGTCTCCATAATTGATATACTTGCTTATTTGAATAACATGTGATAAATATGGAAGGTGTCATTTTGTCTTAACATGCTGACATGATTGTATGCATTCAACCTCTTTTTGCTCTGCAGGTTTAATTTTCGAGGTTACCGTTGGGTCAAAGCCATGATACATGCCATCAATGATATTAATAAGAGAAAAGACCTTCTACCAAACATAACTCTCGGCTATCAGATCTATGACACCTGCTTTACAATGTCCAAGACAGTGGAGAATTCTCTGGCTTACCTGACTGGTCAAAATGAAACCACTCCAGTCTTTCGATGCAGTACCGGTGCTCCGTTAGCCGCGATTATTGGAGCCGGTGGATCGACTCTTTCCATTGCTTCCTCAAGAATCCTTGGGCTTTACTATTTCCCTCAGGTACAATAAATCCTATAAACATTATTTCTCAGGAGGATGCATCTGGTAAGGGAGCCGTGGAATCATAGCTAAAATCATTCTTCTCCAACACCAGCCCAGACATTTTCACTCTATGAACAATTTGAAAATGATTAGATGTCCATGGAAAATGTTAACAATTTATTTATTTTATTTATTTATTAGTTGGATTTGTATGCCGCCCCTCTCTGTGGACTCGGGGCGGCTAACAACAGTGGTAAAAACAGCATGTATAAATCCAATACTAAAACAGCTAAAAACCCTTGTTATAAAACCAATCATACAAACAAACATACCATGCATAAATTGTAGAAGCCTAGGGGGAGAGAATATCTCAGTTCCCCCATGCCTGACGGCAGAGGTGGGTTTTGCAGAGCTTACAAAAGGCAAGGAGGGTGGGGGCTATTCTAATCTCTGGGGGGAGTTGGTTCCAGAGGGCCGGGGCCGCCACAGAGAAGGCTCTTCCCCTGGGCCCCGCCAAACAACATTTTTTAGTTGACGGGACCCAGAGAAGGCCCACTCTGTGGGACCTAACTGGTCGCTGGGATTTGTGTGGCAGAAGGCGGTCCCAGAGATAATCTGGCCCGGTGCCATGAAGGGCTTTATAGGTCATAAACAACACTTTGAATTGTGACCGGAAACTGATCGGCAACCAATTCAGACTGCGGAGTGTTGGTGTAACATGGGCATATTTAGGCAAGCCCATGATTGCTCTCGCAGCTGTATTCTGCACGATCTGAATTTTCCGAACACTTTTCAAAGGTAGCCCCATGTAGAGAGCATTACAGTAGTCGAGGTGTAATATATTAGAACAGATATAAGGATCCCATTTCAGTTCCATAGGGCTCTCCATAATTAAACTAGAGTTGGTTCTAAACAGTTCAGAACCAATAGGATTTGTTAATTCAGATGTTTTGCCTTCCACAAGGTAATAACAATAACAATAACAGCAACGATAACAATAACAATAATGCAAAGGAGCAGTAATGGGCTGCCAAAATTTTTACTGCCACACTATGGGTGTGGCATATTTTGTGGGTGGGGCTTGATGGTCATGTGACCGGGTAGGAATGGTTTGCCAGTCATGGGACCAAGTGGGAGTGGCTTGGCAATCAAATGATCCCAGCGACCAATTAGGTCCCACAGAATTGGCCTTCTCCGGGTCCCGTCGACTAAACAATGTCGGTTGGCGGGCCCCAGGGAGAGAGCCTTCTCTGTGGCGGCCCCGGTCTTTTGGAATCAATTCCCCCCCCGAGATTAGAACCACCCCCACCTTCCTTGCCTTTCATAAATTATTAAAGACTCACCTATGCCGCCAGGCATGGGGGAACTAGATACCCCCAGGCATATATAGTTTATGTGTGGAATGATTGTGCTGCATGGTTTTAATATTGGGTTTTTAAATGTTTTTTAATGTTAGATTTGTTTACATTTGTTTACATTATTATTTTGTTGTCAGCCGCTCCGAGTCCACGGAGAGGGGCGGCATACAAATCTAATAAATTATTATTATTATTATTATTATTATTATTATTATTATTATTATTATTATGTCAATACAACACAGCAAACGAGATCACTATGCTGGATTTCGTATTTCATCACCAGTCGGGCATTTCCCAAGCACCTAGGACTGCGTGATGTAGCGGCGAATTATGTTTGCCGATCCCAGTTAAGTGGCCTTTTGCAATTGACAGATGGAGACTTTGTCAATTCTGATGGTTTTCAAATGTCCACTGAGATCCTTTGGTGCTGCGCCCAGCGTGCCAAGTATCACTGGGACCACTTTCACTAGCTTATGCTCGATTTTTAGATCTTCATATTTCACTAATTTCTCTAGCTGCTTCTCCTCAATTCTGCTGTCCCCTGGGATTACAATGTCGATGATGCATACTTTCTTTTTCTCCACAATCAGGATGTCTGGTGTGTTATGCTTCAGAATTCGGTCAGTCTGAAGTCGGAAGTCCCACAGTAGTTTTGCTTGCTCATTTTCGACCACTTTTTCAGGCTTATGATCCCACCAGTTCTTTGTCACTGGTAAATGGTAAATGGTTCCGGCACAAGTTCCAATGGATCATCTGTGCCACAGCATCATGTCTATGCTTGTAGTCAGTCTGTGCAATCTTTTTGCAGATCATTATTATTATTATTATTATTATTATTATTATTATTATTATTATTATTATTATTATTATTTTCATGTTCTCCATGATGTTGCCATCATCTTGTCCTTAGTAGGAAAGACAGATATTACAGGGAGTAAATACAATGCTTACCAGCACTGATGATGTTTCCTAGTTGGGTAATGAGACGTCTGCAAGCAAACAACCAAGCTCAGAGAGTGGTTCCTTAGTTCAGCCCTGAGTGACATGTATTCTCTTCTAGCAGAGAGATATTAGAAACAGAATAGGAATCCTCAATGAGGCAGCAAATTCACGACAGTTTATTTCGTTGCCAGGTTAAGAATGGAGGAGAAAGTCCATAGTCCAGAGCAGTGGTCCCCAACTGGTGGTCTGTGGACCACTGGTAGTCCATGAGAAAATGTTGGTGGTGCACAGAAAAATTATTTGCATTTTTTATATTGCACTGAATCAGGGGATGGAAACCCCTGGTTCAGTGCAATATAAACTCAAACTGCAGACCCTGGGGCACATATGTGCAGTTAATGTTTGTGTTGCTGCAGAGAGTTTCCAGGGTCTTTTTATATAGGTTGGAGGGGGACAGAAATTCTGACCTGGGCTCTGCTTTTACCTCTTGGGTGAAGACTGGAGGGAAGCGTTGCTAGTGGCAAACTGCTGGAGGCCTTGTTCCAGTGGGACTGCATCATGGTCTGGAGCTGGCTGACCATCTCAGCCCACCGAGCTTCCAGGCACTGGACCACAGCCTTGCACTCCCAGAGGTCTTCCCTCTGCTTGGAAAGCCCATGCTCGTAGTCCTCAGTGAGGTGCTTCTGCTGAGCCTCCTTGTCGGACAGATCCAATTTGAACTGAGCCAGCAATTTCGCCAACTCTTTCTTGTGGTAGCTGCTTAGCTCCAACAATTTCTTCCTATTGGTGCCCTAAGCAGCCCAGGTGGGCAGTTGAGTAGTGGCTGGGAGGGGAAGGAAGAGTAGAAGACAGCGAGGCACCCCTCAATGTGACATCAAGTTGGCCACGCCCACCCAGTCACACGCCTATCTAGCCACGACTACCTAGCCAGTCATAAGGCGGATCATATTAGTCCTCGAGTCCTTGGAGAGGGGCGGCATATAAATCCTTTAAAGCCCTACATGGCATTGGGCCAGAATACATCCGGAACCGCCTTCTACCGCACGAATCCCAGCGGCCGATAAGGTCCCACAGAGTTGGCCTTCTCCGGGTCCCGTCGACCAAACAATGTCGTTTGGTCGGCCCCTGGGGAAAGAGCCTTCTCTGTGGCGGCCCCGGCCCTCTGGAATCAACTCCCCCCAGAGATTAGAACGGCCCCCACCCTCCTTGTCTTTCGCAAATTACTCAAGACCCACCTTTGTCGCCAGGCATGGGGGAGTTAAGATATTCCTTCCCCTAGGCCATTACAAGTTATGCATGGTATGTTTGTGTGTATGTTTGGTTTTTATAATAAGGGTTTTTAGTTGTTTTATTAAATTGGATTGTTACATGTTGTTTTTATCATTGTTGTTAGCCGTCCCGAGTCTGCGGAGAGGGGCGGCATACAAATCCAATAAATAATAATAATTTAAAAATCCAATACTGTAGATAAATAAATAAAATAAATAAATATTAGTGCTCCGCAGGATTTAAAATTATGAATGTAATGGTCCCTGAGGCACAAAAGGTTGGAGACCCCTGGTCCAGAGTGCTGCTGCTCAAACCTAGACCTGCAGGCAGTATTTTGCCCATGGGAATCATGGTTGCCCTCCAGAAATTGCCATCAAATTCTTACAAAGAGCTTTTTAAAAGTCCAGATTTTATTTATGTATTTGTTTATTTATTCAATTTTTATGTCGCCCTTCTCCTTAGACTCAGGTCGGCTTAGAATGTGTTAGCAATAGCACTCTTTAACCGAACTAGCATATTTATTTGTTTGTTTGTTTGTTTGTTTATTTATTACATTTGTATGCCGCCCATGTCCATAGACTCACGGAGCGGGGCGGCACCACTGAATATGGCACCAAATGTTAGATTGCTTTTTGCATTTGAAGGATTGGCTGGCAAGCAAGCACAGCTCCATTTGCTTGAGTGCCTTGCGCACATACCTCACTTAAATGGATGCTGGTTTATTTATTCCCTCCCCTTGCATCCTCTGATATAACATTGATTGGCCTCCTTAACAAAGCTTAGGAAAAGAGCCTAAGGAGAAGAATTGCAGCTCCATTTTGTCCATTTCCAGAGGTCTTCAAAACTGGCAAATTTAAGACTTGTGTGGACTTTAACTCCCAGAATTCTCTATTCTCTCCTCTATGCTGGCTGGAGAATTTTAGGAGTCCCCAAGTCTTAAAGTGACCAAGTTTGGCGACCCCTAATTTAGATTATATTGTTCACAAACTCAGGCATACTGTTGTTTGTTTGTTTGTTTGTTTGCTTGCTTGCTTGTTTATTTGTTTATTTGTTTATTTGTTTATTTGTTTATTTGTTTATTTGTTTATTTGTTTATTTGTTTATTTGTTTATTTGTTTATTTGTTTATTTGTTTATTTGTTTATTTGTTTATTTGTTTATTTGTTTATTTGTTTATTTGTTTATTTGTTTATTTGTTTATTTGTTTATTTGTTTATTTGTTTATTTGTTTATTTGTTTATTTGTTTATTTGTTTATTTGTTTATTTGTTTATTTATTAGATTTGTATGCCGGCCCTCTCCGTAGATTCAGGGCGGCTAACAACAGTAAAAAGACAATATGAACAAATCTAATATTAAAAGTAATGTAAAAATTATATTTCCTGCACTTTCCACCTGAAACTTTTCAACGGAAATGTTGACCTGGTTCCTAAGCTAAGGATTTATAGAAAGGTTGCCCTTTCTAGAAAAACCAGCAAGGAAATTTTCCCATGGCAGATGGGTTGATAGACTCAAATGTGCTAAGAATCTAACTCAAGAACTCCTAGCCCTTCAGGTCACCTATGATAGATTGTGACCTGTTTGTTTTTTTCTCTTTCTTCCTTTCTTAGGTTGGTTATGCTTCCTCTTCCTCACTTCTCTCTGATAAATATCAGTTCCCAACCTACCTCCGCACTATTCCAAGCGATAAGGTGCAGTCACGGGGGATGGCTGATTTAATTCACCATTTTGGTTGGAGATGGATTGGAACCATTGCTGCCGATGATGATTATGGGAAATATGGTGTCAAAGCTTTTAAAGAATCTGTTGAGAACCTCTACACCTGCATTGCCTTCTCAGAAACAATTCCTAAAATATATAACAGGGATAAGCTCAAAAAGCTCGTTGAAATTGTAGAAGAAACCAATGCTACGGTCATTGTGGTTTATTCTTCTGATATTGACTTTCATCCGCTAGTTGAAGAGCTTATAATTAGTAATGTCACTGGCAAAACGTGGGTAGCAAGCGAGGCATGGGTCACATCTGCCTTAATTGCTAGACCTGAATATTTTCCACTTCTTGGTGGGGCAATTGGCTTTGGGATACGAAGGGGTGAAATTCCAGGCCTCCGGGAGTTTCTTCTAGAAGTAGACCCAAATAAGGATTCCAATGATATGACCATTGAATTTTGGCAGTCAGCATTCAATTGCACCTGGCCTGGTGTCAACATAACATACAATACAGACAACCGGAAAAATGTAACTGGTCATGAGAACGTTGTCGATTTTTCTTCAGCAAAGTTATGCACTGGAAAGGAGAAACTTGAAGATCTTAAAAATACATATTTGGATGTTTCGGAACTTAGACTAACGTATAATGTCTACAAAGCAGTTTATGCTGTTGCTTTTGGCCTCGACAAATTACGCATGTGTGAAATTGAGAAGGGACCCTTTGTTTCTGGGCCAAAATGTGCCACCATAGATGAGTTTGAGCCCTGGCAGGTATGTATAAATTTGGGAATAATAACTGTTCTGTCGAGCTCACTGGTAGAATCCTCCCGAAAATTCACAGATACAAATTTCAGACACACACCCGTTTGAAAATTCAAAACAATGTTCTTTATAAACAAAATTCAAATAAACTGGTAATATGTACAAGTCCCTTATCAGTTTTGAGATACTTAGCTTGCAGCTGTGAGGCAATTCACAGTCCTCCTTCTTTCATAAAGTGAAACACACTTTGCTCTGGTTTAGTTTCAAAGCGGGGAAAAATCAGCACACAAATGTCGAAGTCAGCAAGGCAGGCACGAAACACAATGATAAGATAATCCTCCACAATGGCCAAACCCACAGACTGCTATTTATAGCAGCCTCACTAATTACCACAGCCCCACCCAACCACAGGTGGCCTCATTTTTTTTGATAATAATCTCTCAGTTGTTGCTGCCTATGAATCGCTCTCCGCATGCGTGGCTGTATCATTAACTCTTGTTCTGAATCCAAGGAGGAGCTAGATAATTGATCTCCCTCTGAGCTATCTGCCACACTCTCCTCCTCCCTGTCACTCATGTCTTCTTAGTCAGAGGAGCCTTCATCATCAGATTCCACCAGGAACAAAACAGGCCTGTGGCATGTGGATGTCTCCCCCACATCCACAGTCCTTGGGGCAGGAACTGGGCCAGAGCTAACCACAACAAATAATTACAGATCCCACAAATGGTAAATGTTTTAGTGTTGTGCAGAAATATTCTCCTGGGGTTTTTTTCTAGCTGGGTGTTACTCAATGTCCTAAAAAGAATAGCTCATTTTTTTCTGGAGATGGAAAACAAAGGGGGGGGGGGATTTGAAAGAACATAATAAAACATCATTTGGGTGCCTTATGCAAACTCCATCCCTTTTCTACACATCATGAAGTTGCATGTACTCTCAAAAGGGATGGAGATTGGAACACAATGTTGTTTTTGTTATTTTGACAAATATTGCAGCAGCTGGGGACACCACTGTGAACAAATAAAATATGTCATTATAAGGTGCAATGATTCCAGATCTTGAAATACCTTGTCTAGATAAAATTGATTATCTCAAAAGCTGGTACTAAGAGACCAGCTGAACATTTCTGAAGCAATTTCCGAGAGTGATCACGACAATAATAATAAAAAGATCCTCTCCTGACTATTTCAGAGGGTGCTGAAAGTCAAGAGTAAGTGTTATTAAAATCCTCAGCATAAACGGATTCATGTGGGTACATCTTTCCTTTTTACTGCATGTTGGAACATTTGTATGAATTTGTCTTTTGCTTCATGTGGTCAGAAGGTCCTGAGAATTTAAATCAATGGCACAACCAACCAGCAATGGCAGTGATCCTCAATCAACCCACACAATCTTCCCAACCAGCACTTCTCCCCCGAATGGGTGAGCAATGTGGTCGGGCGGTAGGGAAAGCAAGTAGGATGCTTGGCTGCATAGCTAGAGGTATAACAAGCAGGAAGAGGGAGAATATGATCCCGCTATATAGAGTGCTGGTGAGACCACATTTGGAATACTGTGTTCAGTTCTGGAGACCTCACCTACAAAAAGATATTGACAAAATTGAATGGGTCCAAAGATGGACTACAAGAATGGTGGAAGGTCTTAAGCATAAAACGTATCAGGAAAGACTTAATGAACTCAATCTGTATAGTCTGGAGGACAGAAGGAAAAGGGGGGACATGATCGAAACATTTAAATATATTAAAGGGTTAAATAAGGTTCAGGAGGGAAGTGTTTTAATAGGAAAGTGAACACAAGAACAAGGGGACATAATCTGAAGTTAGTTGGGGGAAAGATCAAAAGCAACATGAGAAAATATTATTTTACTGAAAGAGTAGTAGATCCTTGGAACAAACTTCCAGCAGACGTGGTAGATAAATCCACAGTAACTGAATTTAAACATGCCTGGGATAAACATATATCCATCCTAAGATAAAATACAGAAAATAGTATAAGGGCTGACTAGATGGACCATGAGATCTTTTTCTGCCGTCAGTCTTCTATGTTTCTATGTTTCAATGACCTTCACCTCATCACAGACAGAAGTTTGTTTCAGCAGGTTTTGACCAGTTCTGAAGAACTGGTAGCAGAAATTTTGAGTAGTTTGGAGAAAGGGTAAAAACCACCTCTAAATGGCTCTGCCTCCATCTATTCTCTGCCTCCTGAGTCCCAGCTGATTGGGATGAAATGTGGTTTTGCAGAAACCTTCCTCTGGAGTGAGGTGGGAATGGAAATTGTACGCTATCCTTACCCTGACGTGCCTACCAAGCCAAGCCATGCCCACAGAACTGTAAAATAATCTAACCCCCAGGTGTGTCTACCCAACCAATATGATTCAATAGCTTTGGGTCCTATCTGTTAATATTGTTCTGTCGGGCTCTCTGGTAGAATCCTGCCAAAAATTCACAGGTACAAATTTCAGACACACACACACGTTTGAAAATTCAAAACAATGTTCTTTATAATGAAAATTCACTTAACCTAAGCCCTCTTTTGGTATAGCCAAGAGCACTGTCTCCAAACAAACTGGTACTTAGCTTGCAGCTGTGAGGCAATTCACAGTCCTTCTTTCACAAAATGAAACACTTTGCTCTGGTGTAATTTCAAAGCGGAGAAAAATCAGCTCACAAAAAGTCAAAGTCAGTAAATCAGTCACGAAACACAACGATCAGATAATCCTCCACAATGGCCAAACCCACAGGCTGCTATAAATAATTACCACAGCCCCACCCAACCACAGGTGGCCCCATTTTCTTTGATAATAATATCTCAGTTGTTGTTGCCTATGCATCGCTCTCCGCATGCGTGGCTGTATCATTAACTCTTGTTCTGAATCCAAGGAGGAGCTAGATAATTGATCTCCTTCTGAGCTGTCTGCCACACTCTCCTCCTCACTGTCACTCATGTCTTCTTGGTCAGAGGAGTCTTCATCAGCAGATTCCACTGAGGGCAAAACAGGCCCGCAGCATGTGGATGTCTCCCCCACATCCACAGTCCTTGGGGCAGGAGCTGGGCCAGAGCTAACCACAACAAATATTAACATCTTTGCAAATCCAAGAGGCATGTCTTTTGTTGTGACATCTGTTGCGATAAAAATTCACCAAATAATTTCACAGGAGTCCAAATAATGATTATTTATTTATTTTTATTTATTCATTTGTCCAATACACAATACACATGGAAAAGAATAGACATGAAGTAATATATATAAAGATAATATGTAAAAATAGAGGAGAAGATATATGAAAGGAAGAAAATATGCATGATATATGAGATAAAGGAAAGACAATTGGACAGGGGACGAAAGGCACACCAGTGCACTTATGTACGCCCCTTACTGACCTCTTAGGAACCTGGAGAGGTCAGTCGTGGATAGTCTAAGGGAGAAATGTTGGGGGTTAGGGGTTGACACTATTGAGTCCGGTAATGAGTTCCACGCTTCGACAACTCGATTGTTAAAGTCATATTTTTTACAGTCAAGTTTGGAGCAGTTAATATTAAGTTCGAATCTGTTGCGTGCTCTTCTGTTGTTGCGATTGAAGCTGAAGTAGTCATTGACTGGTAGGACGTTGCAGCATATGATCTTGTGGGCAATACTTTGCACAAAGGTCCCGTCAATGGACCGAGAATACAGTCTCTGAATTAAAAAGGGCAGGGACCTTATTCAGGTACGGGGCATTTATACATTCAGCATGTTTCCACCCTACTCTTCCCATCTCCTCCCATCTCATCATCCAAACTCCTTCCTTGGTATCCTGTCAAATTTGGAAATTCACTAGAGTCTGATGTCACCTTCGGCCATCTGCACACTTCGACTTGTTCTTTCCTATACCTTTATATAGGTAAACACATCCTCTGGACATTCCCCTTCAGCAAAATTCCCCTCAACAGTTACCCTGTTCTGCAGAGAATATATTTTAGCTAACGGGCAGAAATTCATTTCTGCAAGCGTACAAGATTACAAAAGTTTACAGAAATTCATTTGGATTATATAATACAAAATGGTTATATAGAAACATGGCTGCACTCATGTTCTTCTTCTTACAAGAATAAAATCACCTTTTTTCACAATTTGCTGAACTAATGTTTCTCTTCAGATTGACCTACCATTGACCCTGCTGCTCTTTTAGAAAAATTATAAAAATCTCTTTCCTCAGGCAGTAGGCCATGGTAAAATATGAATGATTATTTAATTTGCATCAGTTTTTACTGATGTTTGTATTCTTTACCCTTGCATGACTGTGCATATATTGTTTTAAACTTTTGTTTATAGTGTATTGTTTTATACTACAGTGATACCTTGTCTTACAAACTTAATTGGTTCCAGGACGAAGTTCTTAAGGAGAAAAGTTTGTAAGATGAAACAATGTTTCCCATAGGAATCAATGGAAAAGCAATTAATGCGTGCAAGCCCAAAATTCACCCCTTTTGCCAGCCAAAGCGCCCGTTTTTGCGCTGCTGGAATTTCCCTGAGGCTCCCCTCCATGGGAAATCCCACCTCTAGACATCTGTGTTTTTGCAATGCTGCAGGGGAATCCCAGCAGGGGAATCCCAGCCATAGTTCCCTCTAAGCTGAGCAGTGAGCAATCGCTCACTTAAAAATCATCATCAACTCAGAGTTTTCTAAACCTGCCCAGAAGCCAAGAGGGAAAGAGTGAGAGGGAAGGAGAGAGAGAGGAAGAGAGGAAGAGAGAGAAACAGATAGAAAAAAGAGAGGAAGGAAAAGAGAAAGAAAAAGAATGGGAGTAAGGAAGAGAGAAAGAAAATCAAAATCTAGTTTGAAACTAGCTCAACTATTTAAGTGGCATTTTGATATTGATAGAGTTGCCCTATTATGAGCTCACTGTTATAGACACACAGTACAGTATTTTATTTTGAAATTCTCTGAGGCAAAACAGGGTGGGTTTTTTATTTGTTTGTTTGTTTATTTATTTATTATTTCTGTGCCGCCCAGTCCCAAAGGGACTGCTGCTCAGACACTATACTTTTCCGCCCACCCCCCCAAAAAATTAGAGGGAACACTGATCCCAGCATCTCAAAAATGAGTGCTTTGCTGGCAACGGAAGTCCGGAGGTGGGGTTTCCCAGCGAAGGGATCATCAGTGATATCACAGCATCACAAAAACACCGAAGCCCTCGAAACCTCACCTCCGGACCTCTGTGTTTTTGCACTGCTGGGATTCCCCTGAGGCTCCCCTCACTGGAAAATCCCACCTCCAGGTTGCCAGCGAAGCACCAATTTTTGCACTGCTGGGATTACCCTGCTGCAATTCCCCTGAAGCGTCACAAAAACACGGAAGTCCGGAGGTGCGGTTTCCCAGTGGCGGCAGTGGGTTTGTAAGGTGAAAATAGTTTGTAAGATGAGGCAAAAAAATCTTAAACCCCAGGTTTGTATCTCGAAAAGTTTGTATGACGAGGCGTTTGTAAGATGAGGTATCACTGTATATGGTTTTAATCCTTGTAAGCTACACACATAGAGTTTTGCACATATAGTGGCTGGAGAAACTGAACAACCAAGCAAATCAACAAATAAATAACAATGGTTAAAAGTCATATTTCAGAAAGGACACAACTAAAAGTAATGTGGTAGCCCAGAATATAGAGCTTCTAATCTCCATGGAAGGAAGGTTCACAAGTTTATTTATATGTCAAATAACCAGTCCCATTCAGGTTTTTACATACTACATTAGCATTTCAAATTGAGTACTTTAAATAAACTTTTTTCAATAAGTAGATCCAATTACTCTATTTAATTTGCAAAAAAAAATATAGGCTGTTGAATACCAGTTGACATTTGTGGACTATCATTTTTTTAAAAAAAATCTATCAGCATTACTGCTATCTGCATTGTATTGTATTGTGCTGTGTTGTAATCTTTTCCTATTGGTTCACAGTTAATGTACTACATGAAAAATGAGATGAACTTTACAGTTTTTGATGAGGATGTAAAAATTGATCCCAATGGGGATGTCTATACACCATATGACATTCTAAATTGGCAGATGAATGAAACTGGAGCAATTAATTTTGTGAAAGTTGGGATTTATAACCAGACAAATGAACACGATAAAGAATTTAAAATACTTAATGATTCAATATTTTGGAACAACCCAGAACGATCAGTAAGTGAATAATTTTGCAGATCCATTTGTACTTTAATGTTCTACTGTAAACGTCTACATTTGTGGTGTTCTTCTGTGTTCTGATGCTGCATGTTTGTTGGTTTTATGTATTCAAATTTGGAAAATTTATAATTAAAATTTTGATAGTTTGCATTCATACACGTGCATGACAAAATCACATATTTGACACACTGATAGACAAATTATCTCAAATGTTATCTCATGTCATAGTGACCATGGGCAAATTTTATACTTGATGCTTGAGAAGCAAAAGTTCTACAAAAATATTAATTTCTGAAGGAAAAGGAAATAGACATTAAATGCACTGGATAACTGAGGTTGATGGTCACTCACTCTGCTTTGGATTCAAGAAAAATCTCAGTTCCCATGCAAAAGTGTTACTAATGCCCAAAGATAATAATGATATAAGAGCAGAGTTTTATGAGCATCATGGCAGAAATAATGCAATTATAGAAAAGTCATTACTATTAACCAAGGAAGCAAGTCAAAAAGATGATAACGAAAATAGTTATTTCAGACCTAATTTATAGCTCCTCATTTCTTCCCTTCCATTGTTACTATTAACAGTAACAACAATGCCTCATTTTGTCACAGATGTTCTGTCATCATGCTTACAAGCATGTTGTTCCATTAGAAAACAGACTTATCAGTATTTATTTTTTAGTTATATGCTGCACATACTGTTGTTTCAGTCCTTGTTGGCTGCGTATTTCCATTGAGTATTATACCACTTCTGAGATCATAGTATTGATGAGAGTCTCTTGTGGTCCTACTTGAGATATAGATGGAGCCATAATTCTCTAGCCAAAAAGTGGATTTTATTTCAGGTTCAAACACATCTTTGTCTTATAAGAAATATAATGCCACTTCTATGCTTTCAGCGACCACGTTCGGCATGCAATAATAATTGCCAACCTGGGTTTCGAAAGGGGATCTTGCAAGGGAAACCTTCATGCTGTTACGATTGTATAAAGTGTGCAGAAGGACAGTTCAGTAATCATACAGGTATGAACACTTATCACTTGAACTCATAGGAAGCAGCCCCACCTTAGAAACAGGAAAAATGTTCTCGGGGATCTGAGTGTGCTTGCTGAAAACTGAAACATGGTTTCATAGTAGTTTGAAGTAGAAAATACATGAAAATGTAACTAATAATAATAATAATAATAATAATAATAATAATAATAATAATAATTTATTAAATTTGTATGCTGCCTCTCTCCGAAGACTCGGGGCGGCTCACAACAATAATAAAAACAATATAATAGTGATACAAATCTAATATTAAAAGGTCAGAACTGAATATTTAAGGATTATGATAGCCTAATCTTAAAATGTGTTTAAGTATAAATCCTAAAATAGGCATATACTCAACTTCTTCCTATACAGTAGTGTATTCTTGACCATACATGACACTATATACTTTATGATTCTGCCAAAACAAAATTGTCCATCTAGCCCTAGGCTACTAAAGAGGGCCCATCACTAGTCTAGAAACTTGTTAGCTTAAAAAAACAAACAAACCAATATTGCCCTTATTCAACACAAAATTGTCCTAGAATACTATTCTTTTTCTATTGAATTCAATTCTATATTAACTAATCAGATATAAATAACCATACCATAAAATATATCCTAAAAGACTAGGGGGTGAGTTATATATAGGTAGGATAATAAATGGAGAAATTTTGCTTATAAACAAGATAAAATATCAGATTACTGTCTTATTGGATTGTTATGAGAAAATAGCAAATAAACATTTTGGCAAGGATAAAATGTGTTACGCACATTTTAAGACCATATTTAATTACTACATTAATTTTTTTTAATATACTGCTGGAAAAAATAGAGCTATCATATACTTACTTAAAACACAGGTAATCCATGGTAGAAATAAGTCAAATGTTGTAATTAAGTGAATACACATGAAATAAAAAGTATTAATTTAACAAATTAGATTGATAAGGAAAATCCTTTCCTAATATTCTTGTGCTTGAACAATGTGAATATTGCCGTAGAAAGCATTATTTTGAGGTAAATAGATTTATTTTGTCACACTCAGGACAAAATAATTTTGGAACTATTTAAATTATTACTTTAGAATATGTCCCCTGATTTTTTAAGTTATGCCCCTAATTCATCGAAATGCCTTGCATTAATTACTGAAATAATTAAAGTTGTAATTGTATTGCTATCAAAACCTCACCTTTGTCACTATGTGTTATTGAATTATTTCTTCCCCATGAAATTGGGAACTCTGCATAGTTTATATAAAGTTTTCAAACAGATCTTTCATGGGGATCATTGATGCATAGGGATCCATCATGATGGAAATAGGCTTTGCAATTATTCAAAGCACTTTTAAATTATTCTTCATAATGTCTTTCTTCAATTTGGTGTCCTCCATGTGTGCTCTGATAATTGTCAGCCATAGAAAACTACATTATTAGAGAACAATCAGGTCAGTAGTCCCATCTGATTGGAGAATGTTTGGGGAAAGATATTTTAGATATCCAAGATTGACTTCACTTTTTAAAGCTTTGGCATAAAAGTAACCCTGTAGCATTTTACAAGTACTATTGTTATGGTTTCTTCTCCAGATGCAAGGGAATGTACACCATGTCCCGAAGATTATTGGACCAATGAAAAGAGAAGCGAATGTAATCATAAGGAAGTGGAATACTTGGCTTATGGAGAAGCTTTAGGAATGACATTGATTGCACTCTCTGTATTTGGCGCATGTATCATTCTGGTTGTGACTGGAGTGTACATCAAGTTCAGGAAAACACCCTTGGCGAACGCCAATGACCGTGAGCTCAGCTTCCTCATCCAGTTTTCTCTCATTGCAATCTTGTTGACTTCTTGTCTCTTCGTGGGGAAGCCAGAAGACTGGTCGTGCCAATCTCGCCAAGTGGCCTTGGCCTTGGCCTTTTCTCTTTGCCTGTCTTGTGTTTTAGGAAAGACAGTGATGCTCTTTCTGACTCATTTGGCCAGAAATTCAAAAGTGGCTGAGAAAGCCCGAATGTTAGTGGGTCCAATTTTCCAAAAAGTGGTGGTGGTTGTCTCTGTTCTAGCTCAAGTGGGCATCGTTACTGCTTACCTTTATTATAGCCCTCCCAGTATGTATAAAAACACCCAGTTCACAACCCTGAAAATTATTTATGAATGCAATGAGGGTTCAATAATGTACTTGTGCATAATGTTTGGGTTTGATGTGTTTCTCGCCATCCAGTGCTTTCTTACGGCTTTTGTAGCCAGGAAGCTTCCCAATAATTTCAACGAAGCCAAGTTTGTTACATTCGGAATGCTGGTTTTCTTCATTGTCTGGATATCTTTTGTCCCTGCTTATTTAAGCACAAGGGGGAAATTCAAGGTAGCGGTGGAGATATTTGCAATTCTGGCCTCCAGCTTTGGTTTGCTAGGATGCCTATTTGGGCCCAAATGTTATATTATTTTGTTGAAACCTGCCAGAAATACAGAAGAAATTGTGGGTGGCAGGGATTTGTCCAATGATAAGAGTGCTCCACCAACCTCTGCCTCTTGCAGTGAAATTAACACAGTTTCCACAGTTCTTGAGGATTAGGACTTTGTAGCTCCTGCCAGCCAATATCATCTGGTCCATGTCCAAAGTGGCTTCTTGGGGAAATAGATTACATAAAGCATATTTAATTGCTTGCAGAGGAAGTAATGTGGAACTCTTTTAAAGGAAATTTTGTATTTTTTCATTCATATTTAGCCAGGATCAAATCCTATGCAACTTCTAATTTCTGCTTGCGCGACTGAGGCTGATTTTTCTATTCCATTCCAGCCCCACAATTTTTAATGTAGGGCTTATTGGGGTGGTAGTGACAGAAAAGGAAGCAGGAAGGAGAAAACAAGGAATCATTTCGTGAATTGAAGTTCACACAATTTTCTTTTTTGTAAAAAAAAAAATGACTTTATTAAACTTATCAAAGTATAAAATATAAAATCTAAGTTTGATAGAATTCAGCACTGCATATAATATCATCAGCTTAACATAATACAGTCAGTGGCATGTCCTTGTAAAAAGTAATCAGTTCAACATAATATCAATTAATTGTATGACACAAATATTTTCCAATAAAACTAATTATTTACAGATGTTTCATATTGTATTTTATGCTAATCTTACTCTGTGCACCAAAGCCAATCAGTTCCATGTTATCACCCTGTCTGCTTTTTCAAATTTCTCAAAAGTTGTTTGTAGATGATTTGTAGGCATTTTCATTGCCATCTGCTTTAATATGGTTAGCAACTATCACTTCCTTCAGTTGACCAAAGAATGCATACCACAGTGTTTTATTAATAGCACTAGCAGTTAGACTTATATACTGCTTCACAGTGCTTCACAGCCTTCTCTTAGCAGTTTACAAAGTCAGCATATTGCCCCCAACAAATTGGCTCCTCATTTTAACCACGTTGGAAGGATGGAAGACTAAGTCAACCTTGAGCTTGGTGAGATTTGAACTGCCATGTTGCAGGCAAGCAGCAATCAGCAGAAGTAGCCTGCAGTACTGCACTCTAACCACTGCGCCACCGTGGCTCAATGCCTTTATTTAATAAGAATTGTCATAATTTGCCAAAATATACTGCTAAAAAAAAAAAAGGGGGAACACTTAAACAACAGAATATAACTCCAAGTAAATCAAACTTCTGTGAAATCAAACTGCCCACTTAGGAAGCAACACTGATTGACAATCAATTTCATTTTTTTGTCAACACAACTTTGTACCGAACAAAGTATTCAATGAGAATATTTTATTCATTCAGATCTAGGATGTGTTATTTGAGTGTTCCCTTTATTTTTTTTTTGAGCAGTGTATTTGAATATCTGATGGGAGAGCCATCAAGACACTATCCCCTCTTCTTTTGTTAAACAGGTAATAGAACAGTATGTAATGATGCCTTAACTTCTGTGGGCAGGGAGAAGACACCTGATTGAACAAAAAATAGGGAGACATATGAATTCCTATCTAGTGGAAAAGTAGTTTGTATGCAAGATCTGTGATTTAGTGTTGCTAAAATACAATTTGAAAAGCAGTGCAGCTAAAATAGAAATTGATCAGCTCTGCTAATGAAGAGACAAAATGGTATGGGATCTTTTAAAGATGGTATTGATTTAGAGGAGCACAAATACAGCAAATGCAAGAACCCTCATTGAGATAGAAGTGAATAATCACCTTACTTTACCACTATTCCAAAAGAATAGTTTCTTTGCTAAACTCTCTTACAATTGAAATGTGTTTTTATATACATAATGTGAGAGTACTGAGAATATATTAGAATGAGATAGATTGTTTTAGATTTTGGGTACCAAATCCTTCCAGCAACTGAATATAAACTTATGCAGGATTTACCAGGTTGTTTCCATTGCAAAAAAAATTGTTGGGTTATGAGGAAACCAATCATTTTAAAACCAGAGTAGTAAAAATGACTTAAATTTGCCTCTTATGGAGGCTCAGGAATGAAGGCACCATCACAAAAACAGGACACAAAAGTTTGCTAAAGCATGTATCTCCTGCAATTAGTGAGAAAAGGCTGATGGTCTCCTTATGAATTTCTTGGCAATAATACAAGCCAGACCCAAGGGAGACTTTACCTTACTTTACCTTAACTCGTGAAATAGGTGTTTCCTTTATAGAGCAGAAGGTTAGGGGATTTTATTTTTTATTTATTTATTCATTCATTTGTCCAATACACAAATACATAGGAAGAAAAAAAGACATGTAGTAATATATATAAGGGTAAAAGTGAACTTAGAGGAGAGGATATATGAAAGGAAGAGAATATATATGATAGATGAAAGAAAGGAAAGACAATTGGACAGGGGACGAAAGGCACACCAGTGCACTTATGTATGCCCCTTACTGGCCTCTTAGGAACCTGGGGAGGTCAATCGTGGAGAGTCTAACGGAGAAATGTTGGGGGTTAGGGGTTGACACAATTGAGTCCGGTAATGAGTTCCACGCTTCGATAACTCGATTGTTGAAATCATATTTTTTACAGTCAAGTTTGGAGCGGTTCGTATTAAGTTTAAATCTGTTGCATGCTCTTGTGTTGTTGCGGTTGAAGCTGAAGTAGTCATTGACCGGTAGGATGTTGCAGCATATGATCTTGTGGGCAATACTCAAATCGTGTTTTAGGCGTCGTAGTTCTAGGCTTTCTAGACCCAGGATTGTTAGTCTATTTTCGTAGGGTATTCTGTTTCGAGTGGAGGAGTGAAGGGCTCTTCTGGTGAAATATCTTTGGACATTTTCAAGGGTTTCACTTTTTTTTCATAACCGAAGCAAAATTTTCACTTATTCCCAAGAATCAGGAAAAAAACCCCACTAAACGGTATTTCACACTTGCCATCTATGCTTGCTGGAGAAGTGGTTGCTGTACATATTTTTTAAAATCAATTAAGCTTTGATCCCTTTCTTGATAGTTCATTTCTATTGGTCCCTCACTAGATCAGAGATTGATCACTTCTGGACTACATGCAGAAACCAAGATTCATTTTTTTTTGCAGGGCCAAGGTGCCCCAGGATCATGCCACTGAATATCAGAGATAAAATTTGAAAAATGATGATGGGAAAGAGCAAAAAAAGGTGTGATAGATGCCTGATACATTTGACCCATCTGTAAAAATAAAAGTTCCCCTGCAGAAAAGAAAGAGAAAATCCGTCAATCTTCCTATATAGTGATACCTTGATATCCTGATTTACCAATAGCCACGAACAGGATAGAATTGTACAGTTCTTTCAGACTTGCAAGATTCTATCAATGTAGCTTTACAATAAAACTAGAATTAGCTCATCTGGGTGTGGTTTTGACTTGGTTTATCCCAGTGGCTGATACCACTGATGTGGATATTATTTCAGACATCTCTCTGTATTAGTGTATTGAGAGCTCCATGGTTCAACGAGGAGCTCCGGGAGGTGAAACGTCAGAAGAGACGTCTAGAGAAGCGATGGAGGAAGAGTAAGTCTGAATCCGATTGAACACTTGTAAGAGCCCAAATTATTAGATTTGTTATAAACTGTTTTTATTGTGTTGTGAGCCGCCCCGAGTCTACGGAAAGGGGCGGCATACAAATCTAATCAATAATAATAATAATAATAATAATAATAATAATAATAATAATAATAATTGTGGATATTATTTCAGACATCTATAAAAGCACGCGCAGGATCTTTTGAGATCTGTAACACATGCAGAAGGCTTTCATGGAAGGGCAGGCTGACCTCAGTGAGTCCTACCATAAGAATGTAAGCTAGAAGATGTCTCCATGAAAGCTGGAGATGTCTCCAGGTAAGACAAAGGAAATTCCTAAGCACACACGTATGGGAGGCGATTAAGGAATGGTGTTAGGAAGGGCAACAAGAGTGTGGCGCAGGTAGAAATTCATCTATAGGCTGTTTTATATCATGTGTAACCATTTGCTACGCCTTTTGATTATAATATGTATTGTGGTTCAGCCTGAGGCTGCTCAGGGACCAGCTGTGTCTCTGCTGGCTCCATGCCCGGAGGAGGATGACAGCGAAGAGGAGGGGGATGAGCAGTCGGACGGGGGAGGGGACAGCCAGGAATGGGATGTGGATGAACAGCATGAGAGCCCCGCGGGGGGGGGGGGGGCTCTCCCCAGCCAGTAGCTTGGAATCATTAGGGGATGATGCACAAGCTGTCATTGACATGCGACAGAGACGTTCAGAGCAAAGAAAGGAGCAGTTAAAGAAATATTATCACCATTGAATTAGAAACAGCTGGGTTTGGGTGTGGTCCTCATCAGCAGGGTTTAAAAGGCAGGCAAGCCCTTGAAGCCATGTGGAGTGTTATCAGTTTGGAGTGGCGTTATCCTGTCTTGTTTCTCGGCGTCTCTGTTCCTGGCTTGTGGCCCAGCAGCTTTGGAAGACCCGTGGGAGGTGTAGGTCTGCTATCTACAGCCTTGGCTTGGCAGCAAGAATTCTGTATTGCTGCATGGACTTTTGCCTTCATGGATATATCTGAAGATACAGCATTTTCCTGTTTGTAAGGACATTTTCTGTTACCTGTGTTTTTCTTGAATTTTATAAAACTGCCTTTTCCTTTGGGTTGGTATTGGCTTCCGGAGTGACCCAGACAGAAAAATATGTAACCTAATAAAAAGAGCCGCTCTGCTCCACCAAAGTGTCATCTCACCCCGAGGAATTTCCATGTCCCATGTTGTTTCTCTATCTGGCCTTCCGTGAGCATCCCGCCAGCTGATGCGGCCCCCCGAGCCTGCTCGTGCTAAGCAATCACCACTCACTGATATCTACATTGTCATAATTTTGCAAGTCTGAAATATTATCCTGCCCAGTCTTGCTCCAATTAAAGTCTTTCCCACATAGGATCACAGTTATCTGTATAACATTACTGGCACCTGGCTTCTATTTCTTTTTTCTAATTGCAGTACATTGTTGACTCATAATATGGAATAATTTTTATAATGGTTGAGATGTGTTTGGTAATGACTCCATAAATTGGAATGAAGACGCTGTTAGAAATACACTGCTGTTTATATATGTGGCGTACAGGTTTATTTATTTATTTATTGGATTTGTATGCCGCCCCTCTCCGGAGACTTGGGGCGGCTAACAGTGACAATAAAACAGTGTACAATAGTAATTTGGTATTAGAAATGATTAAAAATCCATTAATATAAAAAGCAAACATACATACATGCATACCATGCATAGAATTGTAAAGGCCTAGGGGGAAAGAGGATCTCAATTCCCCCATGCCTGGCGGCAGAGGTGGGTTTTAAGTTGTTTACAAAAGGCAAGGAGGGTGGGGCAGTTCTAATCTCTGGGGGGAGTTGGTTCCAGAGGGCCGGGGCCGCCACAGAGAAGGCTCTTCCCCTGGGTCCCACCAGGCGACATTGCTTAGTTGACAGGACCCGGAGAAGATCCACTCTGTGGGACCTAACTGGTCGCTGGGATTCGTGCAGCAGAAGGCGGTCCCTGAGGTAATCTGGTCCGGTGCCATGAAGGGCTTTATAGGTCATAACCAACACTTTGAATTGTGACCGGAAACTGATCAGCAACCAATGCAGACTGCGGAGTGTTGGTGTAACATGGGCATATTTGGGAAAGACCATGATTGCTCTCGCAGCTACATTCTGCACGATCTGAAGTTTCCGAACATTTTTCAAAGGTAGCTCCATGTAGAGAGCAAAGGTTGGGTTGTAGGTTGGGCAAAAAGGAATCAATAATCTAATAAAGAATGTACAGACAATGGGCTGTCCCCATCAGTCAACTATATTTGTGTTTGTGTGTATAAAAATCAAGTTTGCCAATCAAGGCAAAGAAATTTTTAAAAAATGTTAGGTTAGCCAAAGGTTGAAAGGCTAACAAGTAAGGATCCAATTGGGGAGTTTTACATCAGTTTTCTGCTTTTTAGTGTTTAGGCAATACAAAGAAAAAATACTATAAATATCTTAAAGAAACAAAGTTTGTGTCTCTGATACTGCAGCTTTATACCTTGTGGGAAATCGTTATGGTACAGAACACTGATTTCAAATGTGTTAATCTTCTATAGTCTTTGATAACCTGTAAATGAACCTCAAGATTCCCTGCCCTTGATTCTTTATTTTTAGTTTAAGAAAATGATCTGCCTAGTTGTTTTTTTGGGGTGGAGGTGGTTGTTTTTTGCTATACAAACAATTTTGCAAAAAATGTGACCACTACAAAACAATTGTTTTGTAAAAACAAAATATTGACATGCATCGTACAAAACCTCTAGCATTTTTTTCTTCTTAGAAATAATCATGGAAACTTTATGGATATCCACCCTCTTTTTTGTATCTTTAATATCCTCTAATAAATCATCAACAAGTAATGAAAAGATTAAGTAAATTTGCTTTTACAGTAGGTGGGATATGAAGTCTCTCTCTTTGCCACACTTGGTTAACATAAGCTCTTAGGCAAAAGTGTTTTAAGCTTTGAGCATCTGCTTTAGCTATGTGCTTTTAGCATACACAGGGGAAATTTGCTGACAGTACTAGATAGCCACAAGGGACAGTATTCTGTTTCTTGACCTCAGATATACCCAGAAATGTGACACTTGTGTTCTTGATGTCAGTGGAAGCTTAGTGAAAGACATTAGTGATTCAGCACTAGCATAAAGTTTCTAACAGCATTCTGGGGGTGTGACATGATAGGGTTGTTATTTATTCCACGGAGTGCTTTGCTGTTAATTATGGCATTTTGGTCCACTGCAGTTTCATGTCATTGAATGCTCTAGTTGGGGCTTCTGTAGTTTCTATGTCAAAGCAATAAAGATCAATTGTTCTTTGTATGTTCACCTTATTTTTCCTGCTACCAACACAGCAAAGGGTAGTCCCTTTCTCTCCTGGTTTACCAGCTTCCTTCTTGCCAGCATTCCAGGCTCACTAGTCATGGTTGGTTGCAATTTTTAGATTTGCACCATCAAAATATGTAACAAAATAATGCCGTAATCATCATTTATTTTATTTATTTATTACTTAGATTTGTATGCCGCCCCTCTCCGAAGACTCGGGGCGGCTCACAACATGTAAAAACAAATCATAAGCAATCAGACAAATTTAAAATATTTAAATATTTAAAAAACCCCATATGCTAACAGCATCGTAACAGCAGCCTAATGCCTCCTTTTAAACAATATAAAGCTGCATTTTAAAAAAATAAAATAAAATTTTAAAATATAAATTTTATACCAGGTAAATATCTGGAAAATGTTGTGGTTAGCTCTAGCCCAGCTCCTGCCCCAAGGACTGTGGATGTGGGGGAGACATCCACATGCTGCAGGCCTGTTTTGCCCCCGGTGGAATCTGCTGATGAAAGCTCCTCTGACCAAGAAGACATGAGTGACAGGGTGGAGGAGAGTATGGCAGACAGCTCAGAAGGAGATCAATTATCTAGCTCCTCCTTGGATTCAGAACAAGAGTTAATGATACAGCCACGCATGCGGAGAGCGATGCATAGGCAACAACAACTGAGAGATTATTATCAAAGAAAATGAGGCCACCTGTGGTTGGGTGGGGCTGTGGTAATTAGTGAGGCTGCTATAAAGAGCAGCCTGTGGGTTTGGCCATTGTGGAGGATTATCTGATCGTTGTGTTTCGTGACTGCTTTACTGACTTGGACCTTTTGTGTGCTGATTTCCCCCCGCTTTGAAACTAAACCAGAGCAAAGTGTGTTTCACTTTGTGAAAGAAGAAGGACTGTGAATTGCCTCTCAGCTGCAAGCTAAGTATCACAGAACTGATAAGGGACTTGTACAAATTACCAGTTTGTTTGGAGACAAGTGCTCTTTGCTATCCCAAAAGAGTGCTTGGTTTAAGTGAATTTTCATTATAAAGAACATTGTTTTGAATTTTCAAACGTGTGTGTGTCTGAAATTGTATCTGTGCATTTTTGGGAGGATTCTACCAGAGAGCTCAACAGAACAGAAAAGCCTTTCCATAATCGTAGCACTAATCTTTAATGGTTATAAAAAGCATCCTGAGATCTAGAGGCTGATCCAATAAATATGTCAAGGTTCCAGGTAACATCCGAACTAAATCAGAATCTGAGTCAAAGTATTTCTCAAAGTTCCATTTTTTCCCCCGGAGCCATCCTGTCAACTACACAGAAAAACCTGGATCTGAGTTTCCCACTCAGTTGAAAGTTCACATCCCTTGTCCCCACCCACAAATTTGTCACATTGCCCAATCAGATTGTGCCAGCGTGGCCAGTCCTTTCTTTGCTTTTAGCCCCCCTGGGTGGGCATGTCCTTGAACCATTCAAAATAATGCTTTGTGGCTGCCTCTTTTCCCTCCTGAAATTACCCCTCCCAAGTTTCCACAAACACCAGGTCTTCTATAGACAATGTGGCAAGTTGTTAATTTATCACCAACTTCTGCAGTGGCTTGACACCATGTTAATCTAGAGCAGGGTTTCCAAACACTGACACTTTCCATCCATTTTGTCCTCAATTCCTGTAATTGACTGGCCAGTGCAATCATTGCTGAGAATTCTAGATGCCGAAGAAGCCCACACACCTATACATTGCTAAAACTGGAAAACACAGATTTAAGGTAACCTAACCTGTCCCGTGGCTAGATACAGAGTGAGATTTGGGAAAATAGAATTGTCTCTCAGGGGATGGAACAAATAATTAACACAGGTTTAGTTTTCATCAGAATAGGATGAAATGTGTAGAATTTCCTGAATGAGAAGTAGGCAATGTTTTATAGAAATGAAGTATGGGTGTTTAGATTATTCAGTCATGTTTCGCCATTAGCATCAGAGCCTTTGTGCCACATTGATTAAGATGCTGTATGAAAAACACAGGGTCTTTTCTCTGGCAGCCCCCTATTTCTGGAGTATCTTTTACATATGTGACTTACTTATTAAATTTTTATTTCCTGGAAGTGTATCCGCAAAACCAGAGCTGTAATTTTATTTTATTTATTTTCTTTCTTACTTACTTACTTATTATTTATTTATTTATTGGATTTGTATGCCGCCCCTCTCCGGAGACTCGGGGCGGCTAACAGCAATAATAAAACAGCATATAATAATAATCCAATACTAAAAACAGTTAAAAACCCATTATTATAAAAACCAAACATACATACAGACATACCATGCATAAAATTGTAAAGGCCTAGGGGGAAAGAGTATCTCAATTCCCCCCCATGCCTGGCGGCAGAGGTGGGTTTTAAACAGCTTACGAAAGGCAAGGAGGGTGGGGGCAATTCTAATCTCTGGTGGGAGTTGGTTCCAGAGGGCCGGCACCACCACAGAGAAGGCTCTTCCCCTGGGTCCCGCCAAGCGACATTGTTTAGTTGACGGGACCCGGAGAAGACCCACTCTGTGGGACCTAACTGGTCGCTGGGATTCGTGCAGCAGAAGGCGGTCCCTGAGATTACTTATTTTATATTCATTCATTCATTCATTCACTCATTTATTTATTTTGTAGGATTGTAGTTTGTATAAGCATAACATAAATAGTAGGTAATGATAAAAGAAGACAATAGGACAGGGATGGTAGGCACAATGGTGCGCTTATGCACGCCCCTTACAAACCTCTTAGAATAAGAGAGAGGTCAAATGTAGGCAGTCTGAGGTTAAAGACTTTGGGGTTTGGGGTTTGGGGAAGAAACCACAGAGTCGGGTAATGCACTCCAGGCGTTGATCATTCCATTGCGGAAGTCGTATTTTCTGCAATCTAGTTTGCTGCAACAATGATTCTCACACGTCTGCCCGACATATGGCAGAACATTTCATGCCCGTATAGGCCTTACCAGCCACCTGCAGACACATTGTGGACAGCCCACAACCTGTTAGATGTCAAGGTCCTCTTCGAACACGATGGACGGACATAATTAACTTAATTAAGTGAGTGTTCTCTATCCCAAAGGTGCTTTTTCAAAAGGCAAGTAGACTTCATTTTATCGAGAAGCAAAAGGTTTTCAAAGAAAAACAAAGTCCAGGTGTCTTTTGAAAAAGCACCTTTGGAACAACCATGACATGGATGACCGAGACACTCCATAGTCATTGAGTGCTCTATACCAGTGTTTCCCAACCTTGGCAACTTGAAGATATTTGGAGTTCAACTCCCAGAATTCCCCAGCCAGCATTTGCTGGCTGGGGAATTCTGGGAGTTGAAGTCTAAATATCTTCAAGTTGCCAAGGTTGGGAAACACTGCTCTATACTTTCAGTAAAGTCTTGAAGGATCAGGGGAAAAAATCTGTAATACACAGAAGGACGATCAGATAAAAGAAATGTGAATCCAGGCCAGATCTATAACACGAGAAAGCATCACAGACAAAACCTTCCTAATTCTCACAAAGATAAAGAGAGGAAGAAGGGAAGTGCATTCAAATTTGCAATGTTGTATTGTTATGATCTTGCAATAATATTGCATTAGCTTGCACCATTTTGGCATCCAAGTCTGATCTACTTTGAAAAATCCTACCAGAACCCAGGCGCTGGGCCAAAATCATAGGATACAGTGGTACCTCAAGATACGAACCCTCGTCTTACGAACAACCCGAGATACGAACCTGGGGTTCAGAAAGTTTTTGCCTCTTCTTACAAACTTATTTCGTCTTACGAACGCCAAACCCGAATTTCCAGGTTCGGCATTCGGGAGGCTGCTGGGAAGCCCCCCAGCTGTTTTAAAAGGTGACAGCCGGACAGCGGAGCTTCACAGCGGCCTCCCGAATGCCAAACCTGGAAGTTCGGCAAAAGTTTGGGTTCGGGAGGCCGCTGGGAAGCCGCGCTGCCCGGCTGTCACCTTTTAAAACAGCCGGGGGGCTTCCCAGCAGCCTCCCAACGCCGAACCCGGAAGTTCTGGTTTGGCGTTCGGCGTTCGAGAGGCTGCTGAGAAGCACCCAGGCTGTTTTAAAAGGTGACAGCCGGGCGGCAGCGTTTTTTTGCGGGGTTTTTTTTGTTGTTGCACGGATTAATTGACTTTACATTGTTTCCTATGGGAAACAATGTTTCGTCTTACGAACCTTTCATCTTACGAACCTCCCCCTGGAACCAATTAGGTTCGTAAGACGAGGTATGACTGTACTGTAATTCTATCAGCTGTACATTCTGGAAAAGCCTCAAGCTATCCTGCAGGGAACTGAAGCCCCATTGTATGCTTTTAATGGAAAGGAAACCTCTTAATTTGCTTTCACTTGATTATTGCAACAACTATCCCTGATCACTTACACCCACCGTTCTGAATGAGGATCTGGCTAATGTTGCAGAAAACAATTAACTGAATAGGCGTTTGGGTTGTTGATTTACTCACCATCACCCCTTCCCTTTTGATTTCATGCAGAAACAGACGAATTGTTTTTTTTCTGCAAACTGACTCTGTTGCGGCTGATTGCATTGGTCTTTCCGTAAAGCACAGAAATCCCACTGGGATCCCAAGCGCAACACCCTGTCAATTACTGTAATAATCAACAGAATAGCTTTAATGAGATCACTCTAACTTTTGAGAATAAATGTCGGTTTTATGATAACCCAAGTTTCCCATTTATAAACATCTTACTGTCTGCTAGATGAGGTGCTAAAGCATGAGACCATAAAAGTCATGGTATGTTTTCAATGTGCCAAAGCAAGTAACAGTTTTTACTATTGCTAGGCCAGTGATTTTCAACCTTTTTTTTACATTTACAAAATCCTGGGGCACACCACCAACCAAAATGACACAAAATGATACCCTAAGACACTCTCCTCTCTTTTTCCATCCCTGTCTCCTCCCCACCCTTGTGTGTGTGTGTGTGTGTGTGTGTGTGTGTGTACACACTCTTGAACCATTTCCAAAAACAGGTGAGGGCTGGGTTTTTCTCTCTCTTATTCTTTGGGTGCTTTTTATCATATGCTTTAAATCAAGAGTCACTTCGCTCTCTCTTTTGTTTCTCTCTCTTTCCTCTCATTCTTTGTCTCAATCATTTTCTCATTTCTCTTTTTTCTTCCCCTTTTTGCTCATTTCTCTCTCTCTCTCTCTCCCTTCCTCTCCTTTTCTCTCTTTCTCTCTCTTTCTTTCTCTCTCTCTCTCTCTCTTGCCTTCTTTATCTCTCACTCTTGCTTTCTCTCTCTTTCCTTTCTCTCTTGCTTTCTTTCTCTCTCTCACTCTCTTTCTCTCTCTCTTTCTCTCTCTCTTGCTTTCTTTCTCTCTCTTTCTCTCTCTCTTTCTCACTCTCACTCTCTCAGCAAAAAGTTGTGAGACCGGAACCTGAGCTTCCTTCTTCGCAGCACACCTGACCATGTCTCGCGGCACACTAGTGTGCCACGGCACACTGGTTGAAAAATACTGGCCTAGGCAATGGTTTTTTTTTAGTCTTTTCTGACTTAGGAACAAAATAACACAACATTTGGTGATTCTAGCCAATACTGCAGATTAGCCTCAGTCGCAAATCAATTATCAATAAATAATCAGCAGTAAAATGTGAATCTAATTCTAGTGTGTTTTCAGTTCATTCTTGAAGGCCATTTCTTTTCATTGTGTTTAAGTTAATGGTGCGTGCTAATGAGCTCTGCATCTATTTTGCACTTCCTGCTGTTTTTCCAATACAAACCTTAGCGCAGGTATTTGCCTCCCCTTTACTTCTTTCCTGGAGAGAATTGCTTCAGTGTGCCGATCATTTGTATCGCCCTTTTCAGCATCTTCTAAAGTTTAGCTACCAGATCTGTAGATTATACTCCCACTGTAGTAGCAGCCCCAATTTATGTGGTTGGAATCAGGGGTGGGCTACTGCCCGGACCGGGAGGGGGACGCAGTGGGGTAGTGAAAAAGGAGCTCTACCCCAGAGCACCCAATTTGCACTGAAAGATGTTGAAAGAAAATGCAGGGGGTCCTGCAAAAGCCACACCCACAGTGTGGTAGTAAAAATTTTGGTAGCCCTTCACTGGTTGGAATGTTGCTATTCTGTAGGATTGCGAACAGGGAAGGTACTATCGCTAGACAGCCATGGTGGTGCAATGGTTAGAATACTGCAGGTTATTTCGCAGTTTGAATCTCATCAGCTCAGCCTCCTTCCAAGGTCAGTAAAATGAGGATCTAGATAAGTGATGGCCAAACTGTGGCATGAGTGGCACACGGAGCCATATCTGCTGGCACGCAAATTGGTCCCCTACCTCTGCTCCAGCATGCATGTGTGCACCAGCTAGCTGATTTTATGACCCTAGAAAAGGTCCAACGATACTTCACCAGAAGAGCCCTTCACTCCACCACTCGAAACAGAATACCCTACAAACTAGACTTACAATCCTGGGTCTACAAACCTTAGAACTATGACGCCTTAAACATGATCTAAGTATTGCCCACAAGATCATATGCTGCAACATCCTGCCTGTCAACAACTACTTCAGCTTCAACCACAATAACACAAGAGCACGCAACAGGTTCAAACTTAATATCAACCGCTCCAAACTTGACTGTAAAAAATATGACTTTAGCAATCGAGTTGTTGAAGCGTGGAACTCATTACCAGACTCTGTGATGTCAACCCCAAACCCCCAAAATTTTTCCCTTTCCACGGTTGACTTCTCCAGATTCCTTAGAGGTCAGTGAGGGGCGAGCCTAAGTGCACTAGTGTGCCTTCCGTCCCCTGTCCAATTGTCTGTCCTATATTTTATATATCTTTTCTCCCATCCATATATCCTTCCTCTACTCTTCATTGATGTATTCTATTCTCATATCTCTTCTTCTATCCCTTCCCTGATATTTACTACTACACATTTTTATTCTCTTTAACTTTCAATTTGTTTTGGACAAAATAAATAAATAAATAAATAAATAAATAAATAAATAAATTTTTGGCTTGCATGGAGGCTCTGGGAGGGCATTTTCGGCTTCTGGAGGGCTTCTGGGGAGGATGGTACACCAGTTGCAGCCCTATTTGGGCAGGGAGTCACTGCTCACAGTCACTCATACCCTCATCACCTCGAGGTTCGACTACTGCAACTCCCTCTACATGGGGCTACCTTTGAAAAGTGTTCGGAAACTTCAGATCAACACTCCGCGGCTTACTGATCAGTTTCTGATCACAATTCAAAGAGTTGGTAATGGCCTTTAAAGTTCACTCCTTGAACAGAAACTGAAATTGAGGAGCTATTACATTAAGGACATGTCTAGTTTAAGGTCATGGGTTAGAAAGCAGGTCACTGTAAATTCCAATCCTGCAGCTTGTTTGTTTGTTTGTTTGATTGATTTATATGACGCCCCTTTCCGAGGCGGCTAACAACATATAAAAAGAAACAACAGAATGCAATAGCTAAATCAAATTAATTAAAACTAAATGAACAATCTAAAATCCCCACTTATGTTAAAAATCAATCATACCCATTCAGACAACAGTCATATAAACATTAGTCAGCCAGGGGGCGAGATCTAATCGCCCCAAGCCTGGTGGCATAAATGAGTCTTAAGACTCTTGTGGAAGGCGAGGAGGGTGGGGGCAGTGCAAATCTCCAAGGGCAGCTGATTCCAGAGGGCCGGAGCCCCCACAGAGAAGACTCTGTGGCACCCAGCGACATTGTCTAGTTGACAGGACCTGGAGAAGGCTGACTCTGTGGAACCTAACCGGTCGCTGGGACTCATACAGCAGAAGGCAGTCCCACAAGTAATCTGTCCCGATGCTATCTAGGGCTTAGGTATGTATGGAACCAATTAAATGACTATGAGTCAGGCACTTAGTCACAAGAAGACAATGACAAATCTATTCTGAAAAGATGTCAAGAAATAGGGACTAGTCTATGTAGTTTCCATGATCAAGACTGACTTGAAGAAATAAGAAAATCATGAAAAGAAACCTGCTAATATCTAATTTAATGGGGGGAAACAAAGCTTCGACACTATTAGATAACCATTTGAAAGTAGTAGAAGAAAAAGGAAACCTTGTCCTTGCAGTGTGGAATGTATGATTGTACAGTACTGCCTAAATTAAGAGTCTGGTTGCATCCAGTAGATTGTTTTATATTTATGAATGCACAATTACTACAAAAATTGATAACTTTCCAATGCTGTCTCATTACAAGGAAAACAAGAGGATGCTGCTTGGGAAAATCAGGCCACCCACTCTCTTCCTTTCTCCCTCCCTCCTTCTCCCCCCTTCCACCTACAGATTTATGAGAATGGCAATGAAATCCTAACAAAATGGAATTAGGAGAAACTTTTCTCTCCTACTGAAATGACTGAGACACTACTGCAGCCACAAGCTGTCTAGTTTGTTCAGGACTGCTTGTGGCAAGAAAAATACAGAACTGGTTTCACAAGGGAAAACTAAGTTGCTTGAGCTGTTACAGTTAATAACCGTGGCTCCCCTGAGACCGAGGCAGCAACACCAGCTCAGTGTTTGTTTCATCTTTGTCAAACGGATGTCTAATTTATCTATTCCTATTGTGGGGAAGCTAAAATATGAGGCACATTGGTACAGACTTAGAAAGCCAGGGTTATACTCCTGGTTGAAACAAATGGATTTAGTTTTGCCCAAGTCTCAGAGGCAGCTTACTCCAAGTTTGGGCTTGAAAATTTTTAGCAAGCGGTTCTCCCTGCCCATTTCTGGGTGGGTGTGGCCATGGGGGTATGGCCAGTGATGGGCTCCTACGGGAACGGTCAGGAACACAGTTTTTATTTATTTATTTTTATTTATTTATTTATTTTGTCCAATACACAATGAGGGTTTTAGTGGGTATATATCTATATACACATAGTAAAATACATGATGAAGGTTATAGAGGAGATACTCATAGTAAAATATATCTAAGAAATAATAGAAAAGACGGTATAGTAATAGAACATATCAATGAAAGAACAGAAGAAGAGATATAGGAATAGAAGAAAGGTATAGGAGATATAGGAGAGCAATAGGACAGGGGACGGAAGGCACTCTAGCAAAATTTGGAGCTCCACCCCAGAGCACCCAATTTGCACTGAAAGATGTTGAAACAAAATGCATAAGCCACGCCCACCGTGTGGTAGTAAAAACTTTGGTAGCCCTTCACTGGGTATGGCCTACTTGGTCTCCTGTACTATGGTGGGAGGGATGTTTTCACCCTCCCCAGGCTCCAGAGCTCTTATTACCTGCTACCAAAGCTTCCTTGGAGGCCATCGTGGGCGCGCACGCACCCATTGGTGCACCCTGTCAGCGTGAGATTTGGCCCTGTCGGCGTGCGCCGCTGTCGGTGTGAGATTTGGCTTCTGTGCAGGCATGCGAGAGCGAGATTTTGGCTATGTTCGCCTATATTTTTGCTTCCACGCATGTGCGGAAGCAAAAGATTGGTGAAAATAGCCAAAATCTCGCTCTCACGCATATCCTCATGTGAGATTTGGCTTGCTGTGCATGTGCAGAAGTCAAATCTTGCATGGTGGCGCATCAGAGGGGTGCAGCTGTGCATGCATTCGGGATTTCCCTACCAGAGCTGTGCACCTGGAAGCTCTGGCTGCTGCCCGTCAGTGCTCTGGAGATTTTCCTAGACTTTCCAGGAGGGCAAAAACGGCCTTTCTGGGGCTTCAGAAGCCCTCCACATGCCGCACACAGACTCATTTCTGGATTTCCAGGACTTCCAGTAGGCCCGTTTTTCACCCTCCCAGAACCTCTGCTTGGGCCCTACACTTACGGGCCATGTGAAGACTCCTGGGAGGGGAGGGGTGGGTAGGGTCAGCCAGTCTTTGCAACTTTGGCAAACCAGATATAAATTAGCATCCGGTTCATCCACACTGGTCCAAACCAGCTGAATCCCATCCCTGGCTTATTCTCTTATTTTATTAGAGCCTATTGACTATGAGTTGTCACATTTTTTCTTTATTTTACTTTGTTTTGTTTGTACTCCATTTACATGGTAATTCAAGCAGTGTTGCTGCTCTATAAACACCTGTGTCGTACAAAACTGTAAAACTGTTCTATGTTTCTTCTTCTAAAATATGGCCTTAGATTGATTAATACTCATAGTAGTCATGTTTTCTTGTTCCATATTGTACTCATTTGGACACTAAGAGAACTGGGCTTGACCCTCTTCCTCCTCTGCCCCAATCTGGAAATTTCAAGCAACAGCAATTAAACATACTGGTAGTTGCATATATGAATGTTAATTTATGATAGATCATTGGAGAAAAGAATATTGGGTTCAGGTATACACAAGTTCTACCAGCCAAGATTAATGCGTGTCTATGTGTGTTTGGCCTGTGTATTCAGAGGTTGGTAATAGTATAGGGGCCAGAGACCATGTCTGTGAATGGATGGTGGGCTGCTATCTCCCTTTCTTTTGCGCAAATGCATTGGCATTTGGAAGGGCTATCTGGGAAAACCATAGAGAGGCATGGCCAGAGGGAAAAATGAAGACAAGTTCTGCAGTCTTAGAGTGCCTCTTGTGGTTGAGGAACGAAATGCTTACAGAGGAAGGGATATCAGTTCTTTGATGTAATCCAGACAAGTAGGACAAATTACAAGTACAGTACTATGCCAACATTATCTTTATCATAAGGTTACAATACTTGAATCTTGCAAGTGTGAAAGCATTTCTCTCTTCCTTTACTTTTACTTTTACTTTCCAGAAAACTAGGGACGATCCCTTTTGAAATATTTCCTAGATTCCTTTTCCTTTTATGGGCTGATATAATTTTTGCATGACGATTGTCTAGTCTTTGGCTCTTTCGTTTACCTTTCCATTTCATTCCCACATACCAATACTGAGAAGGAAAAGACATCAGGAGATCTGAGCTACAATGAGCCGGGTGGGTATGACAAAAGTATCCTTCTGGGGCTACAACCCGGAAATGAGTTCTTCCTAGTTCGGACTAGTTTGGCCGAAATGATAGGAAACCGCTGCTGATGTCATGATGATGTCACAGAACCAATTCAGTCAGTGCCGGTCCATGGGTGCTGTCATCTTTTTAAAATTATTTTTATTTTATTTTTATTTTTTTGGAATTTCTTTCTGGGTTTTTTTTTCTGTGCATGCACAGAAGCTAAGTTTCTGGAACTGCACATCTTGTTTTAAGCTTTTTTGGGAGGGGATTTAATTTTTATTTTTTCAGCACTGTGTATACACCTATGCATCCACAAGGCCCGCCTATATGGGATGGGAGGAAGCGAACCAGCTAGTATGTTAGAGCCCACTTCTGCTACAGCCTGTTCTGCCGGTGTGTCTCAACCGCCCATAATTACAGGGTAATTAGTCCAGGAAGACACACACCACACGATAAAAGGAAAACCCAAAAGTTTTTATAAACAGGAAAACAGAAACAGCTCCCTTTTTAAATATCAAAGGGATTTTCTGGTACACACAAGGCACAGGTTAAATGCAGTCCAACTGCTCACCCAATAACTGGGAAATTGAGTCCAATTCTAAAGTCCAGAGTGTCCACACACACAATCCTGAACAGCAAAAATCACGATCTTGATGAAACAATGAATCAGATAAACTGCCATGAGGCTAAAACACCAGGCTGCACTTTTATCTGTAGCACTAATTACAGCAGCCCCACCCAACCATAGGTGTCCTCATTTTCTCTTGTAATAATCCTTCAGTTGTTGTCTCCTATGCATCATTCTATGCATGCGTGGATGTGTCATTAATTCTTGTTCAGAATCTAGGGATGATACAGATGACTGATCTCCTCCTGGGCTGTCTGCCAAACTCCCCTCTTCTCTGTCACTCATGCTTCCTTGGTCAGAGGAGACTTCGTCGGCAGATTCTACTGGGAGAAAAACAGGCCTGCGGCATGTGGATGTCTCCCCCACATCCACCTTCACATTCCTTGGAGCAGGAGCTGGGCCAAAGCTAACCACAACACAGCCCAAATCATTTCAGGTGGGGGGGTCATATATCACTTGCAGGCCATTGGTGGCTCATATGAAACATTGATTGGGTTTAAATTGAAACTTACAGGTGAGCAAATAGTCCGTTTGATGAAAATAAATCTAACCCTTCCCTCATTTAAAACTTTTATTAGACTGATCCAAGATTACAAAATTCTCCATAAACTTTCAAGTATTTAAGAACTCTTCATCAGAGAAGATTCTTTTAAAGAAAATGAAACTTATGGAGACAGGAAAGGAAGAATTCTAGCATATCTAGGAAAGGTGATGCCCCAGCATGTCTTAGATAGAAGACACATGAAAAAGAATTGCAGATATGTAACTTAACCCTGTTGCACTCAGGTTCTAGGATGAAACAACAAGGTTTCCTTATCAAAATTGCAGCAGAATCGTGTAGGTAATAAACTTACCAAATCAGAATATTAGCTATCAATAATACAATGGTTTTCAGTGGCTGATAGCTCAAATTAAATGGAAAAATCTAAATAAGTTGGCAAAAGAACTGGGCCAAAGTTGTCATCTAGATTTAGGATAGATACTTTGAACTGCCAACTCTTCTTGCCAGCAGATGGTACTGAAGAAACTTAATATTCCACAGTCCAGATGAGACACCGCAATAGGCTTAACCTAGTCAGATTTCTTTACTATTGGCTCTAGCAAGCAGAGATCATCAGACTAAGTGGGTCAAAGATCACCACTTGTGAAATACAGAGGAGCATACTGCCAGAGCTTTGTGACATCACCAGTTTTCAATTAATTAGATTGTCGGCAGAAGATATGTTAGCCACTATAACAAACATGGGGACTGAAGGGGGACGGATTCCAGAAATTTGAGCAGTCATTTGAGGGTTGATATTTTTAGTCACTAGTCTCTTTTCCTTTCCTTTCCTTTCCTTTCCTCTCCTCTCCTTTCCCTTCCCTTCCCTTCCCCATCTCACTATGATGTAAAAAGATGCCAAAGTAATAAAACCTAAGCCATAATGTCTAGTGGTGGCTTGTAAAATATACTGCTCAAAAAAATAAAGGGAACACTCAAATAACACATCCTAGATCTGAATGAATGAAATATTATCATTGAATACTTTGTTCTGTACAAAGTTGAATGTGCACAAACAGCATGTGAAATTGATTGTCAATCAGTGTTGCTTCCTAAGCGGACAGTTTGATTTCACAGAAGTTTGATTTACTTGGAAATATATTGTGTTGTTTAAGTGTTCCCTTTATTTTTTTTGAGCAGTATATTTTGCCACCGGTTTGCATGCACATTCGTGCTGCTTGTGAAACTTCTGCACATGTGCAGAAGCTTCCTGGACAGGTGGGCGGAGTCTTCTGTCCCTGGCCCTACCGGTTCTAAGAACCGGTCCAAACCAGGAGTAACCCACCACTGATGATGTCACAGTGCAAGCTCCACTCTTGTGTTCTGTTGTAATACTGCAGGTTTGAAAAGAAACCTCAACCACTTATGTGCACAACCTCCATCCCAGACACACCAACAACAGCTAAATCTTCTACAACTGAACCCATCCCATTGTGTTTACAACCCCTAGTGATCACAGAAAAGGAAGTGAAAGATCTATTTCTCAGACAGAAGCCTGGAAAAGCACCAGGCCCAGACAAGATAACTCCTTCTTGCTTAAAAGTCTGTGCTGACCAATTGGCCCCCATCTTCACCCAAATCTTCAACAAATCACTAGAGTTGTGCTATGTTCCTTCCTGCTTCAAACGCTCGACTATCATCCCAGTGTCAAAGAAGCCCTCCATCAAGGAACTGAATGACTACAGACCAGTTGCTCTAACATCTGTAGTTATGAAAACCTTTGAAAGGCTAGTGATGTTCCATTTGAAAGCCATCACGGATCCACTGTTAGACCCCCTGCAATTTGCATACTGAGCAAATAGATCAACAGATGATGCTGTTAATATGGCTCTACACTACATCCTTCAACATCTTGAATCTCCAATGACCTACGCCAGGGTCCTCTTTGTGGACTTCAGTTCAGCATTCAATACCATCGTACCGGACATTCTCTTAACCAAACTAAATCAGCTAGCGGTACCTGAACACACTTGTAAGTGGATCACAAGCTTCCTAACAGACAGGAAGCAGCAGGTGAAGCTAGGAAAAATCACATCAGATATATGTACAATTAGCACAGGTGCCCCCCAAGGCTGTGTACTCTCACCACTTCTCTTCTCTCTATACACTAATGACTGCATCTCATACGATCCATCTGTTAAACTACTGAAGTTTGCAGATGATACAACAGTGATCGGACTCATTCGAGACAATGATGAATCTGCATACAGACGGGAAGTTGAACAACTATCCTTGTGGTGTGACCAGAACAATCTAGAACTGAACACACTCAAAACCGTAGAAATGGTGGTAGACTTTAAGAGAAACCCTTCCACCCTTCCACCTCTCACAATACTAGACAACACAGTATCGACAGTAGAGACCTTCAAATTTCTAGGTTCTATCATATCTCAAGACCTAAAATGGTCACCTAACATCAAAAACATCATCAAAAAAGCACAACAAAGAATGTTCTTTCTGCGCCAGCTCAGGAAGCTCAAACTTCCCAAGGAGCTGCTGATTCAGTTCTACAGAGGAATCATTGAGTCTGTCATCTGCACCTCTATAACTGTCTGGTTTGGTGCTGCAACCCAACAGGACCGACACAGACTTCAGAGGATAATCAGAATTGCAGAAAAAACAATTGCTGCCAATCTGCCTTCCATTGAGGACCTGTATACTGCACAAGTCAAAAAGAGGGCGGGTAAAATATTTACTGACCCCTCACATCCTGGACACAAATTGTTTCAACTCCTACCCTCAAAACGCAGCTACAGAGCACTGCACACCAAGACAACTAGACACAAGAACAGTTTTTTTCCGAACGCCATCACTCTACTAAACAAATAATTCCCTCAACACTGTCAGACTTTCTACTAAATCTGCACTTCTATTCTACTAGTTTTTCTCATCATTCCTTTCACCCATTTCATCCCATGTTGACTGTATGACTGTAACTTGTTGCGTATATCCTAAGATTTTTATTAATATTGCTTCTTCATTGCTTATTTGACCCCTATGACAATTATTAAGTGTTGTACCACATGATTCTTGACAAATGTATATTTTATTTTATGTATGTTGAGAGCATATTTATTTATTTAGATTTGTATGCCGCCCCTCTCCGCAGACTCGGGGCACCAAGACAAATTCCTTGTGTGTCCAATCACACTTGGCCAATAAAAAATTCTATTCTATTCTATTCTATTCTATGTATCCGAGGAGTAGAATGTGTCACAGCCAAGATTTTATCATTTCTCCCTTGCTTCCTCTCCTAAGGGATGCTTATTCTTGCCCAAAGTCTTCACATACATATTCCTAGGCTTATGTGGCAGCTACAGGCCAGGACCTATATGATCCTAGGAAAAGATGTAATTTTTTTCAGGTGATCCATGAGTTCTCCTGAAGTTGGTATACTAATAACAAAAGATGTAAGTGCCAAAGCCCACTGCAACAATATAGCCAAGAAGGCTTCAAGAGTTGTAAACCTAATCCTATGTAGCTTCTGCTCTGGCAATCACACACTACTTACCAGAGCTTACAAAACTTTTGCCAGACCCATCCTCGAATACAGCTCATCTGTTTGGAACCCATATCGCATTTCAGACATTAACACCCTTGAAAATGTCCAAAGATACTTCACCAGAAGAGCCCTTCACTCCTCCACTCGAAATAGAATACCCTACGAGACTAGACTTTCAATCCTGGGCCTAGAAAGTTTAGAACTAAGACGCCTTAAACAAGATCTAAGTATTGCCCACAAGATCATATGCTGCAACGTCCTGCCTGTCGGCGACTACTTCAGCTTCAACCACAACAACACAAGAGCATACAACAGATTTAAACTTAATATTAACCGCTCCAAACTTGACTGTAAAAAATATGACTTCAGTAACCAAATTGTCGAAGCGTGGAACTCATTACCGGACTCCATAGTGTCATCCCCAAACCCCCAACACTTTACCCTTAGATTATCTACGGTTGACCTATCCAGATTCCTAAGAGGTCAGTAAGGGGCGAGTACAAGTGCACTAGAGTGCCTTCCGTCCCCTGTCCTATTGCTCTCCTATATCTCCTATACCTTTCTTCTATTCCTATATCTCTTCATCTATTATTTCATTGATATGTTCTATTCCTATATCTCTTTTCTATTCTTTCTTAGATATATTTTACTATTAGTATCTCCTCTATAACCTTCATCATGTATTTTACTATGCATATATAGATATATACCCACTAAAACCCTCATTGTGTATTGGACAAAATACATAAATAAATAAAAATAAATAATAAATAAAGTCTCCAAAGCACTTTATTGTGCTCAGCGCCAAAATGATGCCCAACCCTGCAAAGCAAAGAACCAAATCCTGCAAATCTTGAGATTAGAATGATATCAGAAGGGAAATAACATTATTTCTTGATCAAAATTCAGGAAGGAAAAGAACATTGCGTCAATACCTTCCATATCAACATGTTCTTTTTCTGAAAAAAGAACAATGGTTCTAGCTATGTGGACACAAGAGGGACCTTCAAATCTTGAAGGGAAATCAGGGGATAAATCAAATAATCAAGCAAAATAGTCTCCAGGTCCTATAGCAACTGAAATACATCATTTCATTCTGAGAGCTAAATTGCAAATGTAATTTCCACACCAGTAGAGGGCAATCCTAGCTTTATTTTCTAATTCTACCAGAATAAATTGCTGCGGTAGTAGAACAAGCGCTGCTCTTAATGTTATGGATCAATGGAATAGTCACTTGTTTACACATGATTGATGAAATAGTTTCTTGGTGATAATAAAGGCAGGGTGGATTATCACATTGGATTTTGGGGTAATTGCCACTGATGATTTCAAAATTTATTTTGGAATGGGAAGAAATGAAAACTCAGATAAAAATTCATACAGAAATCAAGGTTTACTATGAAAATGTGGGATAAAACTACATCCTATTCCATGAAATATTGCCGTTGAAAGCAATTTAACAGGAATAATTAGATTTTCCTGCTTATTTTTGAAAATACAGGTAGTCCTAAATTTCTGTTCCTAAGTGAGACATTTGTTAAGTGAATTTTGCCCCATTTTATGACTTTTCTAACCACAATTGTTAAGTGAATCCCTGCAGCTGGTAAGTTAAGAACACCGTTGTTATGTGAATCTTGCTTCCCCATTGACTTTTTATTGTCAGAAATTCACAAAAAGGGGTCACATGACCCTGGGACATGGCAACTGTCATAAATATGAGTCAAATCACATGATGATACCATTACAGTGGTAGTAAGTATGAAAAATGGTCCTAAGTCACTTTTTCAGTGCTGTTGTTGTAACTTTGAATCGTCATTAAATGAACTGTTATAAGTCGAGGACTATCTGTAATGCCCTAATAAGGAAAATATTAGAAACTGAACCTAAATAATTAAAGGATGTTGCCTGACTTTTGACTAGAGTGAGTGAGTGATCATTAGAATTAGATTTATTGATATCAAACAAAGTGTATTTGCTGAATAATCAGCAAAAACCTATTAAAATGTTAAATTACTGGATTAATTTCATGGATTTTATGGCTAAATGATGAAATTACTTTTGCTTTCTCCCATTTTCCATTTTAAAAATATGCAATTCTTGTCTTCATGTACTGTATACAAAGATATCAGATTAATCTTTGAAAAGGTTTTGTTTTAACTGAATTTACACATTTATCCACATATCATGCCCTGGTATATTGTCCTGTTATTATTCTTTCTAGCTAAAATTGTAAAACACTATTTACACCTGTTGTGAAGTTTGCAAAAGTTCTGGAACATATTCTGTAAACCAAAAGTAAATTTTGTTCTAGAGTGGAATGCAGTAAAGAATGCTTTACTTATTTATTTTTTTGTCTTCAACATTAATTAACAATTTGGCTATAGTTGATTCTCTTACGGTAAGTAAACTGAACTGGCTCGGAAACTTTCTAGTAGCTGAACTGTTGAAGAAGGCTGCTATTAATATTTAAAGAATATTGCATCAGTCTTCTAGTTCAGTGTCTTTGGCAGTATCTAAATTCTACATTTTTCATAGGTTGGTTTGGGATTACCTTGAAAGGCAAAAGGTGTTTGATTGAATGCATGCTGTACAGTTACCTGAATAAACAGGTATGTTCAAGTAACATTTTCCTTTACAGTCACCTTTTATGAAACCACAGAATTGTGACTGTTTGGGATTAAAATTTAGTTTCTATTATGTTTACTTAATTTTTTAGCGAGGATCTGTAATTTTGCCGTTTTACTAAGAAAGGACATCAGAAACCGTGCCAATCACTTAGAGCGACAATTCAATTAAAATGTCATTCATGCTCTTCACTCTTTCCATTATTATATTTTAATTTATTTTCAAGTTATTTCATTGTGCTTTGTTTTTTATTTATTTATTTATAGGCTTTTGCTTTTGGTGTATACATATTTTAGGACATGATGGCTCAGCGGTTAAAAACACTGAGTTTGTAAGCCTAGCAACAGTGTGAACTCAGGTTACTTGTCCCAGATCCTGCCCACCTAACAGCAAGGCCAAAGCATGAAAATGCAAGTAGATAAATAGGTACTGTTGTGTATTGAATATATATAGTTATGTTAAGCCCTGCTAAAGTGAAACTAACCTTTAGGTCAGCGTTTCCCAACCGGTGTGCCGCGGCACACTAGTGTGCCACGAGACATGGCCAGGTGTGCCGCCAAGCTCCAGCTGGGCGGGGCGCTGCCGGTACTTCCGTCCTGGGACTCCCACTCGCAGCTGTCCCCCAGCTCCTGCTCGATGCCGCGGTTTTCGGCGCTCTCCTGCTGGGCCCCAAAGAAGGAAGGCAGGAAGAAGGAGAGCTCCATTCTTCGCGCCTTTCCCCCGCCTTCCTTCTTTGGGGCCCAGCAGGAGAGCGCCGAAAACCGCGGCATCGAGCAGGAGCCGGTTGACAGCTGCGAGCAGGAGTCCCAGGACGGAAGTACCGGCAGTGCCCCGCCCAGCTGGAGCTCCTCTGGCATCGACGGCAAGTGTCCTTTGTGGCCCGGCGGGAGGGCACTGGTGATGGGAGCGGGGGGGGGTGGCCGCAGCGGCCGCAGGCAGTCACGGGGAGATGGCGGCGGTGAGAGGGAGCGCTCTCTCTCTCTCAGCTGACTGCAAGCGGGAGCCCTGACGGTGGCGGTTGGACGTGCTGCTAGACGTCGTACATGCTGGCGCTGTGGGCCTGGCATATACGGTGTCCAGCAGCACGTCCAGCTGCCGCCGTCAGGGCTCCCACTTGCAGTCAGCTGAGAGAGAGAGAGAGAGAAAGAAAGAGAGACATATAAGAGAGGCAGAGAGAGAGAGAAAGAGAGACATAGCAAGAAAGAGAGGCAGAGAAAGAGAGATAAAGAGAGAGAGAAAGAGAGACATAGCAAGAGAGGCAGAGAGAGAGAAAAAGAAAGAGAGACATAGCAAGAGAAAAAGAGAGACTTAGCAAGAGAGGCACAGAGAGAGAGAGAAAGAGAAAGAAAGAGAGACATAGCAAGAGAGACAGAGAGAGAGAAAGAGAGAGAAAGAAAGAGAGATAGCAAGAGAGGCAAAGAGAAAGAAAGAGACATATAGCAAGACAGTGAAAGAGAGAGAGAGAGCAAGAGAGAGAGAAAAAAGCAAGAAAGAGATAGCAAGAGAGACAGAGAGAGAGAGAGCAAGGGAGAGAGAAAGACATAGAGGAAGGGAAGGAGGGAGAAAGAGATCAAAAAAGAGAGGAAGAAAGAAAGAGGGATGGAGAGAGAGAAAGAAGGGAAGGAAGGAAAAGAGAGAAAGAGGGAGAAATAGAGCGAAAGGGAGGAAGAGAGAGGGTTTTTTGTCCAAACTTTTCTTTAGCCCGCCCCCCCGCCCCTCCCTTTCAGTGTTCCCCAGGATTTTGAAAATATGAATAATGTGCCGCGGCTCAAAAAAGGTTGGGAAACACTGCTTTAGGTGACCCTAAACGTTAACTCCAACTGTTTTGGGGGGAAACTTAGAATGTTTCTATTTGGGCAGGCTTTTTCAAGGATTATGCCAAAGTATGCCCATGTTACACCAACACTCCGCAGTCTGCACTGGTTGCCGATCAATTTCCGGTCAAAATTCAAAGTGTTGGTTTTGACCTATAAAGCCCTTCATGGCATCCGACCAGAATATCTCCAGGAATGCCTTCTGCCGCACGAATCCCAGTGACCGGTTAAGTCCCACAAAGTTGGCCTTCTCCGGGTCCTGTCGACTAAACAATGTAATCTGGCGGGTCCCAGGGGAAGAGCCTTCTCTGTGGTGGCCCCGACCCTCTGGAACCAGCTCCCCCCTGAGATTAGAATTGCCCCCACCCTCCTTGCCTTTCGTAAACTTAAAACCCACCTCTGCCGTCAAGCATGGGGAAACTGGAATAACTTCCCCAGGCCTATATTGTTTATGTATGGTGTGTTGTGTGCATGTTTTTAAATTATGGGTTTTTAGTTTAAATTATTAGATTTGTATTACATTGTTTTGCCACTATTGTTGTGAGCCGCCCCGAGTCTACGGAGAGGGGCAGCATACAAATTTAATAAATAATAATAATAATAATAATTATTATTATTATGAATGGTTAAGGCTCTGAGGGCCCAGAGTATAAATTCTACATTTTTCATAGGTTGGTTTGGGATTACCTTGAAAGGCAAAAGGTGTTTGAATGCACGCTGTGCAGTTACCTGAATAAACAGTTCCAGTTTTGAGTCAATAAATGATGTTGTAGCTATGATAGTCTGCTTCTTGCTTACTGAAGCCCACTACACAATAGGTACAACTTCAGTGGGAAGGTAACAGCATTCCATGCATCTTGGCATATAGTCATACTGGCCACATAATTACAGAAGTGTCTTCAGACAATGCTGGCTTCTTTGGCTAAGAAAATTGAGATATCTGCATTTCGACCTGTTTCATAGTTACTTTGTTTGGCGGGAAGGAGAAGATTATAATAAAGATTCCCTAAGCCTGTTCTGCTTAAGGAAATTAGATTGTCTCATATTTGTGCTGCTTCTAAATGAATTATGGTTTGACATTAAAGAACCCAGCATTAATTCATCTATATGTAAATACAGGTGTCTTCTCAAATGTTGGTGATTCATTCACTTAACTTATTATGAACATGGAAAGATGTTTTTCTTCAACATTCCTATGACCCATTTTCTCCCACTTATGACTGTATGACTGTAACTTGTTGCTTGTATCCTTAAGATTCTTTATTAATATTGTTTCTTCATTGCTTATTTGACCCTATGACAATCATTAAGTGTTGTACCACATGAATCTTGACAAATGTATATTTTCTTTTATGTATGCTGAGAGCATCTGCACCAAGACAAATTCCTTGCGTGTCCAATCACATTTGGCCAATAAAGAATTCTATCTATTCTATCTATCTACACAAGATTTGTCTAGAGTTATGTATTATATTCTATTACATCCTGAAATGAGAAAAAGAAAGTTCCTCATAATAAAACAGGGAAAGACAGATGATGAAGCAAAATCTGGAAATGAACCAGGGTCATAAAATAATTCAGTTTCTTTATCTTTTCTTCTTAAAATGTTGACATTTTAATAATACTTTGGAGAGATTAAGCAATGGATCTAATGAAACATTATGTCAAGGAAACACGATAAAACTCAGAATGACCCAAATACTTAATCCAAGGGTATTTTAATAGTTTGGCTCGAGTTTTTAATACTTCAAGTTTTGATAATACTATTCTCTAAATGTGATCCTATAGACTATGTTGTGTTTAGCTCTGACCCAGCTCCTGCCCCAAGGAATGTGCAGGTGGATGTGGGGGAAACATCCACATGCCACAGGCCTGTTTTGCTCCTGATGGAATCTGCCGACGAAGCCTCCTCTGACCAAGGAAGCGTGAGTGACAGGGAAGAGGGGAGTTTGGCAGACAGCCCAGGAGGAGATCAATCATCTGTATCATCCTTTGATTCTGAACAAGAATTAATGACACATCCACGCATGCGTAGAGTGATGCATAGGAGACAACAACTGAAGGATTATTACAAGAGAAAATGAGTCCACCTGTGGTTGGTAGGCTGTTGTAATTAGTGCTACAGATAAAAGTGCAACCTGGTGTTTTAGCCTCATGGCAGTTTATCTGATTCATTGTTTCGTCAAGATCATGGTTTTTGTGCTATTCAAGATTGTGTGTGAACTCTCTGGCCTTTAGAATTGGACTCAATTTCCCAGTTATTGGGTGAGCAATTGGATTGCATTTAACCTGTGCCTTGTGTGTACCAGAAAATCCCTTTGACATTTAAAAAGGGAGCTGTTTCTGTTTTTCTGTTTATAAAAACGTTTGGGTTTTCCTTTTATCGTGTGGTGTGTGTCTTCCTGGACTAATTACCCTGTAATTACGGGCGGTTGAAACACGCCGGCAGAACAGACTACAATAATAGTTTATGCAATTTCCCAAATTCATTCTTACATTTTCTCATTTTTATAACAAATTATTCATCTATTCTTTGAAAAATCAATTTATATTTCATGTATTGGATATATATAATATTTTGTCTTTTTCTGGATTAATGTACAAAAGCTATTCTGTTAATATCACTATCCCAGCATATTTGGGGCAGATTTATTTTCTATGTAAGCTTGATATAATAATCATACTGTTTTCAGCGGTGGATTCTGGCTTACCTCACCGCCAGTTTGCTTCCTGATGCACTGCGCAGGCATGGGTGTGGGCGCAGGCGTGCGCTTGTGCAGTGTTAAAACTCCAGCTCCTGCTCATGCGCAGAAGCAAAGAATAAAATGGCGCCATCTATGGCGCTGCCAAGAGAGCAGGTTTGGGGTCATAACAGGCCTGGGTCACTGCCAGTTTCAGCGATCCAGGCCACCAGGTTACTACTGGTTCCATAGAACTGGTCCAAACCAAGAGGAACCCACCTCTGGTTGTAACTTTTTAAGCTACCGGTATATTATTTATTTTTATTTTTATTTTATTTAATTAGATTTATATGCGGCCCCATATTCTGAGCATGCACGGAAGTGAATTTGCACATGGAGAAATAGGTATTATTATTATTATTATTATTATTATTATTATTATTATTATTATTATTATTATTATTATTATAGACCAGCCTTTGCAAATGCATCCTACTATCCTTTGTATGATTGGTTCATGGGAGATTCTACAATTATTTATTGAACACAATGAAACCTACACACAAGAAAGAATGATGTTTCTTCTACACTCTCCATTTTCCCACATAATCTCCATCCCATTCTATGGCCTTCCTCAAGCGAGACACAAGGGCGTGGATGCCCTGCCGGTGCCACTCCTTGTTCTGGCCACAAAGCCATTTCTACACTGTGTGAATCACCTCTTTGACATCCTCAAAATGTCTTCCATGACTAACCGTACTTCTGTCGACTGCAGATTCTCCATAAACTGTACACAAACGATTGTGTAGAGTTCCCAGCAGTTTCTTTCTCCGCAGTGAAAAATTCAATGATGACACACTGCTTGTAATATACATCACTTATGGATGCCATTTCAAAACATTTATTTTATTTATTTATTTAATTAATTGGATTTATATGCCACCCCTCTCTGAGGACTCGGGGCGGCTCACAGCATGTACAGAAAAACAGGAAACAATAATAACAATCCAATTATACCTTAAAAAACAATTAAAATTCTAATTAAAAACTATCAATATCATTCATTCAGCAGTCAAACTAAGCATCCATCAGTCAGGGGGGAAGGTCTAAGGAACCCCAGGCCTGGCGGCAAAGATGAGTTTTTAAAAGTTTTCGGAAGGCAAGGAGGGTGGGGGCAGTACGAATCTCTGGGGGGAGCTGATTCCAGAGGGCCGGGGCCCCCACAGAGAAGGCTCTTCCCCTCGATCCCGCCAGCCGACATTGTTTGGTCGGCGGGACGCTAAGAAAACAAACTCTGTGGGACCTCACTGGTCGCTGGGATTCGTGCGGCAGAAGGCGGTGTCGGAGACATTAATATCTGGACCTGTTTTAATGCTCCATTTTCCTGTACAAACTTCCATACCTGAGGTTCATTCAATTTATAAAGTCAGTATCTTTAATAAAGAATATTGCTGTTTGAAAAGGTGGTGAACTGGAGTTCAGAAGAGAACTGTGTTGGCTAGTTATGTCTTCTGGCTCTTTCCCTTTTCTGTAGCCAATATGTACAGAAAGGGCCAAAACAATTTGGTGAGCTCCTAATAACTCAACCTTGTTTATTGATTGGTTATGTGCCACCAACTCTGCATTGATTTTTGGTGACCACTACGTAGATTTTCGTCAACATACTCTTAACCTGCTCTTCCCACAGATCACTCTTTGCTAGTGTAACCACCCATCTTGCTGCTCATCATCCTATTTTTATTTATTTTATTTATTTATTAGATTTGTATGCCGCCTCTTTCCGTAGACTCTACCCCAGCATATTTGAGGCAGATTCCTTCCTTTTCACCCGTCAACCTCAGAATATTCTCCAGAAAACTGCATCATCACCTATTCTTCTGTTCATGGTATCCTCAAGAATCTTCTCCAATACTAAAGCTTCAATGCTATTTCTATCCCCCATCTTCAAAATCCAAAAATTTCCTTATTCTTTAATAATTGAACACATGGAAATACAGTGGTACCTCTACTTAAGAACGCCTCTACTTAAGAACTTTTCTAGATAAGAACCGGGTGTTCAAGATTTTTTTTGCCTCTACTTAAGAACCATTTTCTACTTAAGAGCCCGAGCTCGGAAAAATTTCCCAGGAAATTTGAGAGCGGCACAAAGACCCTGCCAGTTCCCTGCAGTTCCCCCTTTAACCCCGGCCATCTGGGCTGCCAGAAGAGCCTTTAGGTGACACTCAAGGAGGCTTTGGCAATCCAGAGTGAACAAAGCGTTTTCCTTTCTCTGGGTGCTTGGACAGGGAATAAACCTCTGCCAGCGCCCAGAGAAAAGAAATGTTCCCTTCGCTCTGGGCAGCCAAGGAGTCACCACAGCAAAGGAAAGGTGCCGGCTACAAAGCAAGCGAACGAGAGGAGAGGGGAGACCTTCAGCATGGGAAAGAAGAGGCAGCAGGTAGCAGCAGCAGCAACCATTGTACGAGAGGCAGTGTATGGGAGGCAGCCTCACGCCGGGTGTATTGCTGCCTCAGAGTCCCTCTTTATTCTTTTTTTTTTTAAGCCTTAAAGTTTTGGATTTTTTTGATTCCCTTCACCTCACCTTCTTCCTTCGGCAGCGACTCTCCTCCTCCTCTTCCTCCTCCTCCTCCACCCACCCAAATTCAGAGCTGTTATTTCTTTCCTAATGGGTTTGCACGCATTATTTGCTTTTACATTGATTCCTATGGGAAAAATTGCTTCTACTTAAGAACGTTTCTACTTAAGAACCTGGTCATGCAACAAATTAAGTTCTTAAGTAGGGGCACCACTGTACTGCTATAATTTAAACATTACCTAAATAAATATCAGCTTACATCTTCTTCTGACATGGATTTTCTTATTCAGACATGAACTTAAGGCGTATATTCAAGAATGTATCCAGGGTTGACTCATAACATTTATGAAATAATAATTAAAAATTAGGAAAAGCAAGTAGGATGCTTGGCTGCATAGCTAGAGGTATAACAAGCAGGAAGAGGGAGATTGTGATCCCCTTATATAGAGCGCTGGTGAGACCTCACCTACAAAAAGATATTGACAAAATTGAACGGGTCCAAAGACAGGCTACAAGAATGGTGGAAGGTCTTAAGCATAAAACGTATCAGGAAAGACTTAATGAACTCAATCTGTATAGTCTGGAGGACAGAAGGAAAAGGGGGACATGATCGAAACATTTAAATATGTTAAAGGGTTAAATAAGGTTCAGGAGGGAAGTGTTTTTAATAGGAAAGTGAACACAAGAACAAGGGGACACAATCTGAAGTTAGTTGGGGGAAAGATCAAAAGCAACGTGAGAAAATATTATTTTACTGAAAGAGTAGTAGATCCTTGGAACAAACTTCCAGCAGACGTGGTTGGTAAATCCACAGTAACTGAATTTAAACATGCCTGGGATAAACATATATCCATTGTAAGATAAAATACAGGAAATAGTATAAGGGCAGACTAGATGGACCATGAGGTCTTTTTCTGCCGTCAGTCTTCTGTCTTTCTCTATGTTTCTATATTTTTCTAACCTCTATTCATGTATTCCTACCACCACCAGACCAAGCAGTCATACATACTCTACCAGTGTTACCAAGAGTGCTGAAAAACCACTGATACAGTGAAAAAATACAAAAGCTGCTATCAGATGGAGCTATAGAAACCTTACTACCCTGCTTTCTAGCTTAAGTCTGTAGACGGATCTGATTACAGTTTTGTGACCAGGTTTAAGGCTGCAGCAGAATAAAAGTGCTTGCTGGAAGAAAAAAAAGAAATCAGTTGATACGACTTGAGGCTCAAGTCTTAAATGGTGTTTGCCACTTGCCTGGACAAACAGCAAGGATGTTTGCAGTCCGGACTGGTGGGGTAATGAAGAAAAAGAATCCAGAGTTAAAGAAGCAACAAAACTTTGGAAAGGTCTCCTTAGAAAAGGAGAACAGATACAGTATTTATGGGCAGATGAAACAAAAGTCCAGAATTCTGGCCCTTTTACACCAACTGGAAATGAACTGGTACCTAAAAATCTGTGAGTTATCCTACGAATATACGGTAGCTCATACCACTGGCATGCCTCACAGGTAAGCTCTTAAAGGATGTGCTTTGAAAAACAAATATTCACAGTGATGATTTTGGAATGCACAAATGAATTATAGCTGTTATACTCTGTGATTATGTTGTGATAGCTGTTCAAAATATATTTTGTTTTGTTTGAAGATTAATTAGGGTACATTAGCTAACTCTGTAATGATGGCTTTTTGTATTATCAGCTTTGTTGTTAGAAATTGGCTTTGGGGTTGTGGGATTATATGAATGATTGAGACAGTGCTGCTTCATCACAAAATTTCTGAGATTCAAGCCCCACTGAAACATAGAAACATAGAAGACTGACGGCAGAAAAAGACCTCATGGTCCATCTAGTCTGCCCTTATACTATTTCCTGTGTTTTATCTTACAATGGATATATGTTTATCCCAGGCATGTTTAAATTCAGTTACTGTGGATTTACCAACCACGTCTGCTGGAAGTTTGTTCCAAGGATCTACTACTCTTTCAGTAAAATAATATTTTCTCATGTTGCCTTTGATCTTTCCCCCAACTAACTTCAGATTGTGTCCCCTTGTTCGTGTGTTCACTTTCCTATTAAAAACACTTCCCTCCTGAACCTTATTTAACCCTTTAACATATTTAAATGTTTCGATCATGTCCCCCCTTTTCCTTCTGTCCTCCAGACTATAGAGATTGAGTTCATTAAGTCTTTCCTGATACGTTTTATGCTTAAGACCTTCCACCATTCTTGTAGCCCGTCTTTGGACCCGTTCAATTTTGTCAATATCTTTTTGTAGGTGAGGTCTCCAGAACTGAACACAGTACTCCAAATGTGGTCTCACCAGCACTCTATATAAGGGGATCACAATCTCCCTCTTCCTGCTTGTTATACCTCTAACTATGCAGCCAAGCATCCTACTTGCTTTTCCTACTGCCTGACCACTAACTCACTGAACTCAATGAAAGTTACCTCTTATCTAGGATTGCATTGCTAGTCAAGAAGCATTCGAATTCAGCTGGAATATTCAGTCAATATGAAAATTTTGGTTTACTTGATTTTCTGGAAACAGACATTTTCTTCTAACTGCTGTAATGATGAAAAAAAGGTGCTTTTAACAAATCATTTCCCCCCAACCCTTTGGAACAATTGCATGCAGTTCAACATTAACTAGTCAATATTAATGTCATAACTTGAGACAAATGTCTTAGTCAGAACAAATCCAATAAGGTTTTTTTCCCCAGCAAAGCAAAATATAGAAATCAGATAACCGTATCACTTCTGCTTTCTCCAAGACATCCTACTTGTAATGTGTTCATGCAATCACCACTTGTTGTGAGCCGCTCCGAGTCTCTGAAGTAGGGTGGCATACAATCTAATTAATAATAATAATAATAATAATAATAATAATAATAATAATAATAATAATAATAATAATATATTATTATTATTATTATTATTGTTATTGTTATTATTATTAATATTATTATTATTGTTGTTGTTGTTGTTGTTGTTGTTATTATTATTATTATTATTATTATTATTATTATTATTATTATTATGTCAATACAACACAGCAAATGAGATCACTATGCTGGATTTCGTATTTCATCACCAGTCAGCCGTTTCCCAAGCACCTAGGACTGTGTGATGTAGTGGCGAATTATGTTTGCCGATCCCAGTAAAGCGGCCTTTTGCAATTGACAGATGGAGATTTTGTCAATTCTGATGGTTTTTAAATGTCCGCTGAGATCCTTTGGTACTGCGCCCAGCGTGCCAAAGTACTACTGGGACCACTTTCACTGGCTTATGCCAGAGTCGTTGCAGCTTGATTTTTAGATCTTCGTATTTCACTAATTTCTGTAGCTGCTTCTCCTCAATTCTGCTGTCCCCTGGGATTGTGATTATTATTATTATTATTATTATTATTATTATTATTATTATTACCACTATTATTATTATAAAAGTAAAGCTCAACTTTTAACTTTAAAAAAATCAATAAAAAGATAATTTGATAAGACACAGATCGCCTTCCTCAAAATGATTCACTTCCAAGCCTTCTCCATTTCGGTAATTCTTACCAACATTGTTCTTTAGTTTCTTGAACTGATACCTCAGGCTGATTACACCATAAAAATAAGTTATTCCAAAGGACCTCTGCTTGGTCTCTGTATCACTCTCTTCTTAGAAATACTAAGAAAAGTGTAGTGCAGTCCATTCTGCTGGTGTTCTTGAAATACCTATGTCGGAAAGTCAAACACTTTTTAATGTGAATCCATACGATTAAATTTTAAGACATCATAATACAGTGGAACCTTGGCTAATGATCACAATGCGTTCTGGAATGTTGGTTGTTAACCGAAATGTTCATTATCTGAAACAATTTTTCCCATAAGAAATAAAAGAAATAGATTTAATTGGTTCCCAGACTCGCTATATTTCCTTTATTTCTTATAGGGAAAATTGATCCCTCTCTCCCCCACACAGATTGTCCCTCACTCCCCCCCTCTTCATACCTTTCATCTCTCTGCCTTCATGGAGGCGAGGCGACTGGCGCTCCCAGGTAAGGTGGCGGGGGCTGTGGTTCTGGAGGGTGGAAGCAGGCAGCGGGTATCTGGTGGCAGGGCGCTTGCAGGGCTCGTTCTCCCCCCCGGCAGGAGTTGGGGGAGCAGCGGCAGTGGAACATCAAGCAGATGAATGTGATGTTCCCGGCACTGCTGCTCCTCAAAGGGAAGCTGCCGTAGCCACCGAAGCAGTTGCCGCCACCACTCCTCCCACTCCTGCTGGGGGGAGAAAGAGCCTTGCAAGCGCCCTACTGCCACACGAATCCCAGCGACCAGTTAGGTCCCTCAGAGTTGGCCTTCTCCGACTAAACAATGTTGTCTGGTGGGACCCAGGGGAAGAGCCTTCTCTGTGGCGGCTCCGACCCTCTGGAACCAACTTCCCCCAGAGATTAGAACTGCCCCCACCCTCCTTGCCTTTCGTAAACTTCTTAAAACCCACCTCTGCTGCCAGGCATGGGGGAACTGAGACATTTCCCCTGGGCCTATACAGTTTGTGTGTATGTTTGTGTGTATGTTTCTTTTTAAATAAGGGTTTTTTAAATTACTTTTAATTATTAGATTTGTTATATATTGTACTATTATTGTTGTGAGCCACCCCGAGTCTATTGAGAGGGGTGGCATACAAATCTAATTAATAATAATAATAATAATAATAATAATAATAATAATAATAATATCCCCCACTCATTCCCACCCCCTGGCAGTGGCAGCAAAGAGCAGCCTGGCTCTGTTGGGTCTTACCACCTCGCCCTTGGGTGGCAGGCAGCGCAGCAGCCACAGCAAGCCCACCGGCGGGACTACACTGGTCTCTTCTTTTCTGCCACAAGCTGAGGGGTCCTTGAGCAGCCATCCCCCAGAACATCCAGTACCTCCAGCCAGTTGCTGGGAAGTTGGACGGAGGAGGGAAAAGGTAAAGAGAGAGGGTGGGAGTGAGGGAGACGTGGCTGTTCGGTATCCAAATTTTTGTTCAGTATCTGGAGCAAATATTTAACCAAATTTTTGGTCGTTATCTGAAATGTTCGCTAAGCGAGGTTCCATTGTATCTGAGTTGGATCGACTTTCCATTATCTGTTTAGTTCTGTATTCGCTTATTCTTCAACAAGGAATCATAAGGTACTAATCTTGATTTAACTCTATAAAAAGCTCATGATTTGACTCTATAAAAAGTAGGCTGACTCAGCTTGCTTTCAAAAATCATCCAGGAGCATCATAAATCATAGTTTCCTAGCAAATCCAGTATGGCTGAGAAATTAGTAGCACTCTCCCAACCAGCTATTTTCTATAATAGAGCTTATAGCTGGCCAGAATCTGAGGCTGCAGCCCTGAGCATACTTTTAGGATCACAAACCCCAGTAATTAATTGGGTTTACTTCTGAATAGATATGCATTCGATTAAACTGAAAATAGTATGGATTCAATAAATCATTAAGAACTGGAAGCAAATCACTGGATTTTGAGCAATAGATTTAAGGCAGTCAGATTTCCTAATTATGTGCTCATAAGTCATTTTTTCATTCCTGTTGACCACAGATAGATCTTAGATCTATTCCTAACCTGTTCTTTAAAGGCTCTCAATGGTGCCCTATTGCCATGATAACTGAGTCCATCTTCTTTGCTAGTCATTTTCTTCTCTCCTTTCCTTTCATCATTCCCAGTATTAGTATCTTTTCCAGAGAACTGGATTTTTGCATAATGCATCTGAAGTAAGATATTTGGAGCCTGGTAATTCGTGTCTCAAGCGAGAACTCTGGGTTGATTTGTTGATGCTCCAGTGGTTTGCTTTGAATCCATGGCCTTCAAAGGAGCCTTCTCCAAAACCAAATTTTAAAGACATAAATACTCTTCCCTAGCCTGCTTCTTCAAAATTGAACTTCTGATTCCATACAGCACTATAGGCAGCGATGGGCAACGAGCTGGAACACTATATTGTGCTCGCCGCCGTGGCTTGTAACGTCTTGTGGGACTAGCACAATTTTGCTGCTGTACCAGTGGAGGAAGCAAAATCGTGCATGGAGCCACAGGTAAAATGTCACCAAAACATGGGCGCAATTTTGCTACCTCCACAGGTGCAGCAGAATAATTGGGCTGGTCCCGCAAGAACTTATGAGCCGTGGCAGCGAGCACAATTTAGCGTTCCGGCTCGTAGCCCATCACTGGTTACAGGAAATATTATGGTTTGTGAGATTCTGATTTTAGCAATCAGATTAGTTACACATTGGGGTGTTTTTTTTAGCAATAATAACCCAGACCCAATTATCGACAACCCAATTGTCAATAAAGGCAAAAAAGTCTGCATAGTGGATGTGGCAGTAGCTGGAGAGAACAGAAGAGAAAGAATTGGAGAAGATAACAAAATGAAATAGGCCTGCAAATAGATTTAGAATTACTGTGACAAAAGAAAGCAAAGGCAATAAGCGCCTTGGATGCAATTCCAAAACAACTGGAGCACCATTTAAACACCATAAGTCCATTATGAAAAAGCAGCTTAACACAGAACAGCTGATATCCTGGGAAAATATCTGTAACATCATCAAAAATCCACACCTGTCTATCCCAGGACCTTGGAAAAGACTCAAAAGACAAAAATCCAAATGCTGTCTGAACATCTGTCTGACGATGCTGGCGACAACAACACCACCACCACCAACAACAACAACAACAACAACAACAATAATAATAATAATAATAATAATTGTTGTTGTGGTTGGCTCTGGGCCAGCTCCTGTTCCAAGGATGGTGGGGATTGATGTGGGAGAATCCTCACATTATCAGAGGCCGGTTTGACTGCCAACAGCTTCAGACAGTGACGCTTCTGTGTCGGGGGAAGATTCTGGGAATGAAGCAGGATTGGATGAGGAGGTAATTATAGGCAGCCCATTAGCTAATTACCCCATTAGTGAACCATCATCATCATCATTGCTAGATTCAGAAGAGGAGGGATTCATAGATGCTTGCAGATGCAGGTTTATGACAAGGAAGGAACAACTGCGCAAGTATTATAGAAAATAAGGAAGAACACCTGTGGCTGGGGCAATTAGGCTAATGGGGCTGCTGATAAATTGCCTCTCGGTATGGGAGATTAACCATTTTGTGTGTGAGAGAAGTGTGGTTTGCTTCAGGATTTACAAAGACTTTTGTGAACTGCTTCAGGATTTACAAGGACTTTGTGGAACAATTCACAGTTAAGTTCAGTGTGAGGACTCTTGAAGGGGGGTGGCTGTGACGTCTTCACAGCTGCCTTTTATCTGCTTTGCTTTTGTTTTATGTTTTCCGCAGCATTCAAGGCTTGTGGTTTGCGGGAGAGCACTTTGACTGATTAAAGTGCATTTGGACAATATTTTCCTTTTGATAAACCAACTTTGTTTACTTTACAACCGTGTGTGTTTGAATTTCTACTTTGGACTTAATTGGGAGCTCGTAACGGGTAGCCCGGCATAACAAATATTAATAATATCAAACTATGTTTCCAGGTTCAATTAAAGCTGGAGATGTCATTAAATTAGAATGAAATATTGTGGATTAACTACTGGAAGGAATTTCAGATGGCTCTGAATGGAAATTGTAGGCCTTCAAAATGCAAAAATGGAACACATTTGTGGTGGAAGTGGATAGAAGACAATCTTCTCCTACTTTCTAGAAACCGAGAGCAAGACTTTAATTGCCTCTAGTACTGAAATTTGTTTAACTATTAAAAATCCACTTTAGCAGACATAGACACATACATAAGTTAATTTGATTAATAAGTCAAATAAAAAGTACAATGCTGTAATAAAAAGGAGCTATATACATATCAGAAAATTTGGTATGCAGAAAATAATTTTGATTGTCCTGGAAGGGGGAAAAGCTAAGAAAAAGATTTGTTGTACAAACATGGAAACCATTTATCTAGCCAAGACACATTTGGATACTTTTAATTAAATCTAATTTAATAGCATTTGGAAGATTTGCTATGCACTTGGAATGTTGAATTTTTCCAGTAACTTTTGCAAACAGATGCCAGCTTCTATTTTGGGCCTACAGTAAAAATATGAAGCAACTTTTTAAGTAGATACTAAAAAAGAGAGTAGGAGCCTAGAGCTAGGAATGAATTGTTTAAACTTGAAATTAAGATTCAGAGGGAGCTATTGATATTCCAGCAACTGATACTGATATCATCACAGTAGCATCTGTTCACAAATTCTGTCTGAGGAAAAGTAAATTAAGCAGAGGAAGGAAGCTCAAAGGTCCAGTTGTGAAGAAGCTGTAGCAGTCATCAATGCAGCCCAGCCTGTCAAAGCCATTAATAACTAGTGTAAGGTGACCAGATTATAACTTCTGTAAAACGGGACACCATTGATGGACGGACGACTGAAAAATCTCCCCCAAAATAATTCAGAATAGTTGTAATAATTATAAGGATAGTAATAATCTGCATATAACCATGCAGCAGAGTCTTCAGTTTGCACTTCTACAGTAGATGTTGTCTTTTCATTTCTTTCTTTTTTTTAAAAAAAAACCTTTATTAATTTATTAAGAATGGGAAGGGGGGATGGAAGTACAAAAAGAGAAGTAGGAGGGGGATGGGGTAAACAATATTTTTATACAGTAGCTTATATATATATTGTTGTATATACATTCCAAACATTTGTCTATAGGTAATTATTTTGTATTCAATATTCTTATTTGGATAATCTTATATCTGTAGAATTTAGTAGTTCAGGGGTAACATAGAAAGGAAAGGTAGTTTGGAAGTGGGATAGAAAAGAAAAGAAAGAGAAAAAAAGAAAAAAAGAAAAAAAGAAGAGAAAGAAAGAGAGAGGGGGGGTAGTACCTGCTCAACTCTGCTTCCAGCACAGCCACTTTCTCCCGCAGGGAATCTGCCCAGGACTCACTGGCCACCTCAGCCATCCCATCTCTCTCTCTCTCTATGAGAGGGGGCATGGTGTTGGCCACTCAGCGATGAGCCAGGTAGGCTAAGGAGCAGTGGTGTCAGCACCTCTTCAGCAATGTTACTGCCAGGACCTCTACAACATCCCTTGTGCCCATTGCAGCCCCCCAGTGTGGAAGCTGAGCTGCTTGATGGTCGATCCCTTCAAGCCACGTGATCACACAGCAAGCAGCTCCAGCGCAATCTCCAGTCAGTGTTCAAGCTGCCAGCTGGTATGTTTTTCAAAAAATTGGGACTTTTTAAAAATGCCGCAAGATGTGGGACAAATTGATAAAAAGCAGGCCTGTTCCACCAAAAGCAGGATGTCTGATCACCTTAAACTAGTGGTAAAAAGGAGTGGCTGGAGATAAAAACATATATTTCTCTCCCTACTCACATTTTATTTGGACTACTGTAATGCACTCTACATAGAACTCCTCTACAGCTGGTGCAGAATTTGGTATATCCATATGATTCCTGCAATTTGCAAGCTGCACTAGCTGCCAATTGATTTCTGGGTGGAATTCAATTTTCTGGTTTCCATCAAGCTCTTGGTTACCATCCACAAAACACTACATGGTTTGGCCCAGAGGTGGGTTACTGCTGGTTTGGACTGGTTCTATAGAACCGGTAGTAATTTGGAGGGCTGGGTCACTAGAACCGGTAGCGACCCAGATCTGCAACACCTCTGAAATGGCTCCCTTGGTGGTGCCGCAGGCAGTGTCATTTTGGTTTTTCGCTTCTGCGCATGGACAGAAGATGTTTTTTGCTTCTGCAGATGTTCAGAAGATGTGTTTTTAGCACTGCGTATGTGCGTGCCCATGCACAAAGCACACCCATGCCTGTGTGGTGTGTCAGGAAGTAAACCACCAGCAAGATAAGCCAGACCCACCCCTAGTTTGGGCCCTGATTATTTATGGGATCACATTTCTATCATTGTCTTCTGTCCATCCTATAAGGTGCAGCAGGGTGGGCATGCTTATTTTTAACAGAATAACAGAGTTGGAAGGGACCTTGGAGGTCTACTGGTCCAACCACCAGCTGAAGCAGGTGACCCTATACCGTTCCAGACAAATGGCTATCCAGTTTCTTCTTAAAAGGCTTTAGTGATGGAGTATCCACAATTTCTGAAGGCAAACTATTCCACTGGTTGATTGTTCTCACTGTTAGGATATTTCTCCCTATTTCAAGGTTGTTTCTCTCCTTGTTTAGTTACCAATCATTATTTCTTGTCTTGTCTTGCCTTTGGAAAATAAGTAGTAGTGCCATCTGGTGGAATACGACAGCCTAACCTATTGCTGCCCCTGACTATTGAAATAACCTTCCCTCCTTATGTCTTATCTGGGCTTCACTATCCTTCAAAAACTTGGTGCTTTGAAGAAACCAACAACCAACAAATGCTCTACCCTCCACATCAGCAAAAAGAATCCAAACCGCACATACGAACTGAATAAACAATCTCTCACTGCTAACCCACACTCAGTAAAAGACCTTGGAATACTAATATCAAATGACCTAAGTGCTAAAGCCCACTGCAACAATATCGCCAAAAAAGCTTCTAGGGTTGTTAACCTGATCCTACACAGCTTCTGTTCAGGCAATCTCACACTACTCACAAGAGCCTACAAAGCTTTTGCCAGACCCATCCTAGACTACTGCTCATCTGTCTGGAACCCATACCACATCTCAGACATCAACACCCTTGAAAATGTCCAAAGATATTTCACCAGAAGAGCCCTTCACCCCTCCACTCAAAACAGAATATCCTACGAAAATAGACTAACAATCCTGGGCCTAGAAAGCCTAGAACTAAGGCGCCTAAAACACGATCTAAGTATTGCCCACAAGATCATATGCTGCAACGTCCTACCGGTCAATGACTACTTCAGCTTCAACCGCAACAACATAAGAGCACGCAACAGATTCAAACTTAATACAAACCGCTCCAAACTTGACTGTAAAAAATATGATTTCAACAATCGAGTTATCGAAGCATGGAACTCATTACCGGACTCAATTGTGTCAACCCCTAACCCCCAACACTTCTCCCTTAGACTCTCCACGATTGACCTCTCCAGGTTCCTAAGAGGCCAGTAATAGGCGTACATAAGTGCACTGGTGTGCCTTTCGTCCCCTGTCCAATTGTCTTTCCTTTCTTTCACCTATCATATATATTCTCTTCCTTTCATATATCCTCTCCTTTAAGTTCACTTTACCCTTATATATATTACCATGTGTCTATTTTTCTTCCTATGTATTTGTGTAATGGACAAATGAATAAATGAATAAATGAATAAATGAACAAATAAATAAATGAATGAATGAATGAATGAATGAATGAATAAATAAATAAATAAATAAATAAATAAATAAATAAATAAATAAATAAAATTTCAACCTTGGCCCAGAGTAGCTTATGATACTGCATGGATTTTTTAAATCTAACTCCCAGCACTCTGTTATTATTGCATTTAGCTGTATTTGTTTCCTGTGATGTTTTTAACCAACTATACACTGAGTCGTTGTTTCTGTCAATTGGACAGATGGGGCTGAGCATCCAGGAATGGTTAGGAAAAATCCTAAATAACGGGAATCGTGTGTCCAAGTCGTGACCACGAAGCTATCTCCGTGCTCTAGTGCTGATAAACAAGAATTCTCCAGCAAGAGGAAGAAAATATAAGGTTTGGGATAGGAAAGGTCATTGTTAGGTTGTCAGCCTCCTCTTCTAAGAAAAAGCAAGCTGGGAAAGATTCCAAGGCTGATTCAACCGGTAAGAAATATAAACTGGTGCTGAGTTGGAATGGCGCCCAGATGTGTAGGAAGAAAGCCAGAGAAATGCAGTTACAAAGAAAAGAGGGAAAAGACAAGCATTTGTTCTGAACTACACTTGTTCATGGTGTTGTGCCAATGAAAGGAAGAGCTCTGTATCTTTGTTCAGGTTTGCAATATCCAAAGAAAACTACTCAGGAAGACATGATAGGTACTTAAATCAGACTTCAATTGTTTGCAGATCGACTTATTCCACCCCCCCCTCCACAGCCATGAAGTGAAGAATTAGGAATGAGAACAGGGGTGGGGAGGGAAAATAATTGGATAGAGGCTGGTTTCTTTCCTTTTTTGTGGGTTGTTTGAAAAAAAAATGCAGGTTGTCTGTTCTTGCAGTGGTTAAAAGTGAATATTTATTTATTTTATGTATTGATTGATTGATTGATTTTGTCCAATATACAATGAGGGTTTTAGTGGGTATACACATAGTAAAATACATGATGAAGGTTATAGAGGAGATACTCATAGTAAAGTATATCTAAGAAAGAATAGAAGTTATAGGAATAGAACATATCAATGAAAGAATAGAAGAAGAGATATAGGAATAGAAGAAAGGTATAGGAGATATAGGAGAGGAATAGGACAGGGGACGGAAGGCACTCTAGTGCACTTGTACTCGCCCCTTACTGACCTCTTAGGAATCTGGATAGGTCAACCATAGATAATCTAAGGGTAAAGTGTTGGGGGTTTGGGGATGACACTATGGAGTCCGGTAGTGAGTTCCACGCTTCGACAACTCGGTTACTGAAGTCATATTTTTTACAGTCAAGTTTGAAGCGATTAATATTAAGTTTAAATCTGTTGTGTGCTCTTGTGTTGTTGTGGTTGAAGCTGAAGTAGTCGCCGACAGGCAGGACGTTGCAGCATATGATCTTGTGGGCAATACTTAGATTTTGTTTAAGGCATCTTAGTTCTAGGCTTTCTAGGCCCAGGATTGAAAGTCATATAATCATGGATTGTTGTAAATGGAGCATTAAGGTTTTGAGAGAGTCTGATAATGGGTGTCCTTAGTCATTCTGAATACAGATTCAGCTTGAAGACTTGGAGAAGAAGGGAAAGTTACAGAAGAGCATCAGTACTATAATATGGTAGAATATTAATATTATGGATATAATAGCGCTGCTGGATTGTGCACTGTGTATTTATAGAACAGTTATGTGAATGCTTTCTGGTCATATGGTAAGCAGTCTATAAAACATTCTGAAATTTAATTAGGAAACAGTAAAAATGTTGCTGATTAAATGAGGTTAACCAATTACTGGTGATATCATAAGCATTGATGTATATAAATCCATGATACAAATAGCTTTTGACAAATTCATAATTGTATTTTGTTATAAGTGACCCGAGAACCACTTTGGTGTGGTAGCTAAAACATCAAGCTATACACTGGGAAACCATTTTAGGCACAAAGACAACTGGGTGGCCTTCCTTGGCCAGTCACTCTCTCTCAACCATAAAAGGGAAGCAATGGCAAACCACTTCTGAAAAAACTTCACAAGAAAATTTCAGGGACTTGTCTAGGCTGGAATAGGCAAAGTTGGCTCTTCTATGACATAAGGACTTCAACTCCCAGAATTCCTGAGCCAATCATGCTAGCTCAGGAATTCGGGGAGTTGAAGTCCTATGCCAACTTTGCCTACCCCTGGTCTAGGCAGTCTGTGAAAATCAGACATAAACATCAAAGAATATAATGTTTCAGCAAGTTTGAAAACTAATTTATACATGCATATAGTTCCTTTGCAATAGATAACTTACATTATTTTGAAAACATAAGACTAGAACGGAGGAGTGGAAGGAATCCGTGTGAAAACTAAACTCTATGGGTGTATACCAGACATGAGTTCTAACTTACTTCATTACCGGTTTGCTTCCTCCCATACCATGTGGCTGTGACTTGTGGGCGTGTGTGCATGTGCAGTGCTGAAAAATCTGAAAATAATGATAAATTTTTTAAAAGCCAAAAATAAGATGATGACGCATGTGCAGTATCAGCAACTTGGCTTCTGCACATGCTCAGAAGAAAAAGAAATAAAAAAATAAAAAAATATGGCAGTGCCCATGGACTGGGAGTGACAGAACCGATTCTGTGACATCATCATGACATCACCAGTGGGTTGCTACCGGTTTGGGTGAACCAGTCTAAACCAGGAGGAACCTATCTCTAGAGTACATAAATGCTTGCTTTGGGCTAAGATCCACAGAAACATGTTTCTCTTTACTCAAATAAAATTCCATGAGAAACACTCTTGACATTTTACTCTCATGACAATGTCCAGCCCATTTTCTGGATATGTGGGAGTTGAATGAGTCTAAAATTTAACTTACATAGCTTTTAAAGTAAGCCACTCGGAAACTTCAGATCGTGCAGAATGCAGCTGCGAGAGCAATCATGGGCTTCCCTAAGTATGCCCATGTTAAACCAACACTCTGCAGTCTGCACTGGTTGCCAATCAGTTTCCGGTCACAATTCAAAGTGTTGATTATGACCTATAAAGGCCTTCATGGCATTGGACCAGAATTTCTCCGAGACCGCCTTCTGCCGCACGAAACCCAGCGACCAGTTAGGCCCCACAGAGTTGGTCTTCTCCGGGTCCTGTCGACTAAACAATGTTGTTTGGCAGGACCCAGGGAAAGAGCCTTCTCTGTGGCGGTCCTGACCCTCTGGAACCAGCTCCCCCCAGAGATCAGAATTGCCCCCACCCTCCTCGCCTTTCGTAAGTTCCTTAAAACCCACCTCTGTCGTCAGGCATGGGGGAATTGAGATATTCCTTTCCCCCCAGGCCTATACAATTTATGCATGGTATGTTTGTCTGTATGTTTGGCTTTTTAATAAGGGTTTTTAGTTATTTTAAATATTAGATTTGTCATATGCTGTTTTATTATTGTTGTTAGCCGCCCCGAGCCTACGGAGAGGGGCGGCATACAAATCTAATAAATAAATAATAAATAAATAAATAAATAAATAAGCATAAAGAACGTATGGATTACTGTATATCAAAAATACAGGAATTATGATCTGAATAACCAACCAGTGAGAGTAGAATTTATTGGAGGATATTTTTTCCATGCATTGACTATTAGATCAACTCTAAAAGCTGAAATGGAAATATATAGTTTGTAACTGGAGAATTGATGTGCTAATACATTAATAAAATTGATCCCCTTGGATTTTATCTAGTTGGTAATCAGTAAGGTTCTGGTTTTATTATATTTATCGGGATACAGTTCTGACTTATTTTTAATTTAGCATGCTGTACTTTTCAGGCATATGTTTATTTTAGGGTTCATTGGATTTTTAATTGTGGAAATCTGTTTTGCAGTTAGATTAAACACTTTAGCGAACTGACTTTTACTCCAATGCATTACAGTTCTATCATCTGAAATTCAATTCTTTCCACTTTCCTGAAATCAACAAGAGTGCCAAGTCTACAATGTCTATTTTTTTCTTTCTGTGGGAACTTGAACACCATTATTGTTTTCCTTTCTAACCCCTCACAAACCAATCTGAAGTTGTAATCAACAGTGATAACCTGAAATAACAGAATCCAAGGACGGAATACCATGAGCTGATTAAGGTTATCTCTTCAAACAATCTGAAGAACAGTGTTTTTCAATCTTGGCATCTTTAAGATGTGGGAACTTCAACCCTCAACATTTTCCAGCCAACATGCAGCTAGCAGAATACTCCAGTTTGTTTAATGTGCTGGCTATGGAATTCTGGAAGTTGAAGTACACACAATTTAAATTCAGTTGAAAACTAATGCGTGATTAGAGAATCCCAGAAACATAATTTAGCAGGCAATTAGTAGGACTGCAATTTGAAAATTACCTCCCACATATTTAATTTAATTACAATTTTGTATATAAAATAAATACTACAATTGAAGTTCCAGCACATATATGGAAGGTTAGTTATGGGGATCCCACTTACTTTCCAATATCTTTTGTCAGTCTTTTAAAACATTTTGGTGACCCTTTTAATGAAAATTGTTACTATTTGGTTACTTCCACTCTGTGACTAAATGGCCATCTGTTTGCTGGAATCATCTGCCAATAACTATTTCTTTTGATTCTTCCATTCTTTCAATTGCCTTCCATTTTGCCAAGCATCATCGTCTTTTTTTCATGACTCTTGCCTTTCCCAATATTTAAGCTTTAACTTGATTATTAGTGTTTCCAGTGGGCAGTCTGGTTTTATTTTATCTGTTACTGAATGATTTGTTCTTCCTGTGGACCAAGGATCATTCTCAACAATTTTCTCCAGAAACACATTTCAAAGCCACCAGTTTTTCTTTATTCAGCTTTTATGATGTTCCAACTTTTCAAATCCACATCCTACGGAAAGCAAGTCTTGAAAATATGCGCTTTTAATTATGTCAAGTCCCTTCATGTTGTGGGTTTGTTTAGATTTCCATAGCCATTCTTCCAAGAAGCCAATGTCTATTTCATGGCTGCCTTTAGTTGGCAATACCTTCCTGCTATGTTTGATAGCTGGCAAGGCAGTAAATGAGGCTTGACGAGGTGAGTTGATCAAGTAACTTTATTAGCACACTAAAAGAACAGCCCATGAATAACATCTGAGGTAAAACCGCTCCTGACAGCTCTTTAAATAGGTGGCTGTCCGACAGAGCAGCCAATCACCATTAAGCAACGATTCCGCTCCTAGAGCGGCCTCTCAGACGGGGGTTGTTGCTCCTGCTGCTACCAGTGCGTGGTGCGTGCAGCTCCATGCATGTATGTCTGATACAATACATTACAAATCCAATAGTAGAAAATTAAATCAATTTAAAAAACATTAATAACATAGTAAAATCCCTAACTATACAATCATACACATTCAACCTAATCCCTCATACAGTAAGGCTAAAAGTATAATAAAAAAGGGGGAAGAAGGTGGTAATTATCCCCACACTTGGCGACAAAGGTGGGTCTTCAGCATTTTACGGAAGACAAGAAGGGTGGGGGCTGTTCGAATCTCTGGAGGGAGTTGATTCCAGAGGGCTGGGGCCACCACAGAGAAGGCTCTTCCCCTGGGTCCCGCCAGCCGACATTGTTTGGCCGACGGGACCTGGAGAAGGCCAACTCTGTGGGACCTAATCAGCCGCTGGGATTCGTGCGGCAGAAGACAGTCTCGGAGATATTCTGGTCCGATGCCATGTAGGGCTTTAACCAACACTTTGAATTGTGACCGGAAACTGATTGGCAGCCAGTGCAGGCCATGGAGTGTTGGCGAAACGTGGGCAGATCTTGGAAGCCCCACGATGACTCTCGCAGCCGCGTTCTGCACATGTGCAGGAAGCAAAATCCTACAAAGGTACGTGTGTGAGAGAGAGATTTTGGCATATTTTTTTTGCTTTCGCGCATGCACAGAAGAAAAAAAATCGCTAAAATCTCAAGCGCGCATGTGTCCCTTTGTGAGATTTTGCTTCCTGTGCATGCACAGAAGCAAAATCTCACTTGGACACATGCACACATGCACACCCGAGGCACAGAGCTGCATACACAGTTCAATTTTCACTACCGTTGTGATGGCATCAACCGTACCAGTAGGAACTTGCTACTGTGGCCTCTAGAGGGACACTGGAACACTTCACTTCCAACATAACTTTACTTTAAAATACTGAGCAGAGGTCCAATATTTGCACTTTCCTTTTTCACCTTCTTTCAGTAAGGGTTACCCAAAGACTTCCTCACCTCCTGCTATAGGTAGTCCTTGACTCACAACTAATTTTTAAAACTTTTTAAAAAGTTTTTATTTACAAATATACAATAAATACATTGGTTACAATTAACAATATAGACATGTCAAATTACATGAAAGGAGGAAATGCGAGTAATGGGTAATTAGAGATTAAAGCAATAGTCCTGTCGAATTATAGTTTTAACGGTATGCCTTTGACAATAGAGACAAATAGACAAAAAATGTCAACAGACATACAAACATACAGAAGAAAGAAAGGAAAGAAGAAGGAAGAGTAGAGTAGAAGGAAAGAAAGGGCGGGCGGGCGGGTGTACGGTAGATCTGTGTTAAAATTGTGAACTAAATATACTTTCATTAGCTCAATTCCTTATATCTAATATTTAAAATTTTAGATAAATAAGAGAAAGTGTTGAATCAATCAAAATAAAGAGGTTTAAAGAAAGCCAGTCTAATTTTAGTATATATATCGATGTCTCATACATCTATTAAAAAGAAAGAAAGATTGGATACCAGATTTGTATCTGTTTGAATATATATAGTTCTTAACTCACAACTATTAATATAGCAATCATTTGCATTTACAACGGCACTGAAAAATGTACAGATAGTCCTCAATTGACCACAATTGAGCCCAAAATGTATGTTGCTAATTTGTTAAGTGAGTTTTGTCCCATTTTATGACTTTTCTTATCACGTATGTTAAGGAAATCACTGCAGTTGTTAAATTAGTAACTCTATTGTGAAGTGAATCTGGTTTCCCCATCAAGTTTGCTTGTCAGTAGGTCGCAAAAAGGCAATCACATGACCCCAAGACACTGCACACATAAATGTGATTTATAATTTTTTTTCCTCCTGCGAAATGAATGCAGTTTTCATAAATACTGAAAACACTGCATACTTTCCATATGATTTTGCATCTAAATGAGCCAAATTTTCAATTAAACTGTATCAGTGAAAAGCATAGTAACATATACTTTCAAACTTTTGAAAGTTCGCAATAACTTTTGCAATAAATTGGAAGAAACAACTTGGAAATCATTAGGAATTCTCTGTAAGTTTCTGCCTTAGCTGCACTGCCATTCATCTTCCCTCAAAGCAAATTATATCAGTGCAAAGTTTCTGTCAATCCAGGCTTGAAAAAATTGGGAGGTTTTAGCAGCAAAAAGAAGAAAAAATGATAAGCATTTTATAAGCAGGAAGATATTGGCACTTCCTGTTGCCAATAAGTTCAGCTCCGAGAATTTCTGAAAAAAAACCAAGTGGAATATTGTAAATGTTGCCTAAAGAAACCAACCTGAGTATTTTATAAGGATATCTAATTAAACATGCATTTTTCCATATTAAATTATCCAGTAGTAGGGTTTTTCTTACATACTATATTTAATAGCAAGGTTTGTTCAGTATTAATGTGAAATTCTCAGCAGCAGATATGATAAAGTAACAATATATATCTTTTAAAAATTCTAAACTCAGCAAGTTATATTGGTTGCATGAATCAATAAAACATTCAGTGATTTTGTATATTAAAAATATACCGCTTTCTTTCAACAGCAGAAGACCTTTTTAAAAAAAATCCAGACTGTATGAATGCAAATCAAAATCAAAATATAAAAATCCTAGTAAACCAAACTTACTGAATTTAATGACAGATTGAAGACACAGTAAAGAAATTGCATTGAATTGCATTGCTACAAAGCACTATATTGTTTACAGCAATATAAAAATGCCTATAACTTCAACATGACAAATCTTGACCACATTGAATTGTGTCATCTACTTTTTTCGTTTTTGCAACTATAGATTCAAAGTCTGGAAGGTGACAATTTTTTTGTGAGGCAACTTTTAATATCTGATCCACAATTTAAATTGGAGGATTATATGATAATATTTTGGTCACTATCTAAGTATCAGAGATTGAAAGATCTTCATAGACAATTTCCAGATTTTTGGAATATAATAAAATAGGATATTTCCTTGTTTTTGCAGAGCAATTCAGCACAGATATGCATTCTCCATGATCTGGGACACATTATTTTTTAAAAGTTTCGGGACATAGGTCCATGCAAATAAATTCCATAATATTAGCATATATTTAATGCATAGGTATGGATCCCATTCAGTCTATATAGAACAGTTCTACTTTGGTCTTGTCCTTAGGGATATGCGTAAGTTTGGGAAATATGAGCAGCAAGAAAATGAGTGACTCAAAATGCCATATCAAAATTCATTGAAATGCTTTGGACATTTATAAAGACAATTCTTTCTAAAATACAGCATTGCCACATAGAAGTTAATTTTATCTGCTGGAAATAAAATATACACAGTATTTTGCATATCCCATGCAACTGTGACTATATGTTTTTATGCTTTTTCTATATCCAGATTGTGGGTTGAAAATGACTCAGCAGGCACCTTACTTTTTAATGTTAAGCATTTGGTACATTATATGATTGGGATTTAATAATTTAAAACTCCTAAACTCTATAGTTCTCTCCCACACAATTATAACTAAAGATCACTCATGCAAATAGCAGTAGAAGCTTTTAATGTAATTATTGGTGATGGGGATTGACTATTTGATTAAGGAAAAGACTGTGCCTTATTCTATTAGCAGTACTCTGTGAAAAACAATTTCTGCAGCAGGCTTAATTTGTTTATAATAAGGGTGATATTCATAACATCCTTCTTTGTTCCAGTGATGTAACTTGAAATTGTTTTCTTCAACTTCAGCTCAAATACTGTGGGCTTGTTGGTTGATTGGTTGGTTGTTGTTTTTGTTGTTGTTATTATTTATTCATTCATTCATTCATTCATTCATTCATTCATTCATTTAGTCCAATACACAAAGAGGGTTTAGTGGGTATATATCTATATACACATAGTAAAATACATGATGTAGGTTATAGAGGAGATGCTCATAGTAAAATATATCTAAGAAAGAAGAGAAGAGAAGATGCAGGAATAGAACATATCAATGAAAGAATAGAAGAAGAGATATAGGAATAGAAGAAAGGTATAGGAGATATAGGAGAGCAATAGGAAGGTACTCTAGTGCACTTGTACTCGCCCCTTACTGACCTCTTAGGAATCTCGATAGGTCAACCGTAGATAATCTAAGGGTAAAGTGTTGGGGGTTTGGGGATGACACTATGGAGTCCGGTAATGAGTTCCACGCTTCGACAACTCGGTTACTGAAGTCATATTTTTTTACAGTCAAGTTTGGAGCGGTTAATATTAAGTTTAAATCTGTTGTGTGCTCTTGTGTTGTTGTGGTTGAAGCTGAAGTAGTCGCCGACAAGCAGGACGTTGCAACATATGATCTTGTGGGCAATACTTAGATTTTGTTTAAGGCCTCTTAGTTCTAGGCTTTCTAGGCCCAGGATTGAAAGTCTAGTCTTGTAGGGTATTCTATTTCGAGTGGAGGAGTGAAGGGCTCTTCTGGTGAAGTATCTTTGGACATTTTCAAGGGTGTTAATGTCTGAGATGTGATATGGGTTCCAACCAGATGAGCTGTATTCGAGGATGGGTCTGGCAAAAGTTTTGTAAGCTCTGGTAAGTAGTGTGAGATTGCCAGAGCAGAAGCAGGATTAGGTTTACAACTCTTGAAGCCTTCTTGGCTATATTGTTGCAGTGGGCTTTGGCATTTAAATCTTTTGTTATTAGTATACCAAGGTCTTAAAAACCCCAATAATTAAAAACCATCCAGCACATACACACCAAACATGAAATATAAAAAGCCTGGGGGAGATGTCTTAGTTTCCCCATGTTGTTTTGGCAACAAACTAAACATACTAAACATTCTTTACAACTGCCTTGTTCTGGGAATATTTTTTTAAAAAAACTTTTTGTTTTAGCTACAAACTTGGAAATTCATGCTTGTATCCCATCCAAGTGCAAAGCAATTTCATTCTGTTCAGCTTTTTGAGTTCTACTGATGTCAGCTAGTTGCTGCCACCTGCTGAGGCACATTAAGCGGTAATTAGCAAATATTTTTCTCATAAAAATATATCTGTATAGCTCAGTGGGGCCCATTCTGGCCTAAGGGTTTGAATTTAGCATGGATTTTGGATCTGTTGCTCTGTAATTATCACTTATTATTTAATGACTGGAAAACAACACACGTACATTTTGGGAAGGGGAATCTGTCAATATATTAAAACACGATTTGAGTATTGCCCACAAGATCATATGCTGCAACGTCCTACCGGTCAATGACTACTTCAGCTTCAACCGCAACAACACAAGAGCACGCAACAGATTCAAACTTAATATGAACCGCTCCAAACTTGACTGTAAAAAATATGATTTCAACAATCGAGTTATCGAACCCTGGAACTCATTACCGGACTCAATTGTGTCAACCCCTAACCCCCAACATTTCTCCCTTAGACTCTCCACGATTGACCTCTCCAGGTTCCTAAGAGGCCAGTAAGGGGCGTACATAAGTGCACTGGTGTGCCTTTCGTCCCCTGTCCAATTGTCTTTCCTTTCTTTCACCTATCATATATATTCTCTTCCTTTTATATATCCTCTCCTTTAAGTTCACTTTTACCCTTATATATATTACTACATGTCTATTTTTCTTCCTATGTATTTGTGTATTGGATAAATAAATAAATAAATAAAATATTTTTAGGTGGGGGGATGGTGCAAGCTTTATCCCACACTCTAAAACTAATTTTAAGGAAGTGTTATCTTCCCCACTGTTCTTCAAATGTATGGCTTGACTTAAAAAAGAACCGTTCTGCATTTAAAAAATGGGGAGGGGTGAATATTTTCTTTAGCTAATCATGGGAGCTCATATGATAGGGCTAGGGGGATCAAAGAGACAGTGTAGTAGTTAGTCCATTTTCTATTATTCCTATACATGCATTAAAATTTGGATGTAGTGGAAGCAGCAGTTGAATGGGGAGAGGGAATTAAGAAGCATGCCAATATGGAATCACTCCAGGGAAGGAAATATCATAGACCAGGCTAGGAAAGTCTTATTGGTTCCCAAAGGGATGCAGGCAGTTTGGTGAAATTCTTGTAATGTGGGTGATCGTAATAAAGGAACTGCTTTGGCCTATTACACATTTATTCTGATTCCTTGTGCCTGACACTGCTTCCTCCAGAAATTGGTTTTTTCCACCCTTACCCCATCTTCCTGCATTGAGAGAGTTGCTTGATAGTTATTTCTGCTACGGCCTATTTTCAAGGTGCCTTAATCCTGTGCAGGGGAAAGATAAGGCACCCCTCCAACGCACACACAGCCTATGATTTTTTTAGCAGGAACAAAAAAAACAAGATGATCAAGAATAATAAATTCTCCATGGCATCATCCAGAGAGGCTAGAAACCTAGAAGATTGACGGCAGAAAAAGACCTTATGGTCCATCTAGTCTTCCCTTATACTGTACTATTTCCTGTATTTTATCTTAGGAGGGATATATGTTTATCCTAGGCATGTTTAAATTCAGTTACTGTGTCTGCTGGAAGTTTACCAACCTTGTCTGCTGGAAGTTTGTTCCAAACATCTACTACTCTTTCAGTAAAATAATATTTTCTCATGTTGCTTTTGATTGTGTCCCCTTGTTCTTGTGTTCACTTTCCTATTAAAAACACTTCCCTCCTGAACCTTATTTAACCCTTTTAACATTTTAAAATGTTTCGATCATGTCCCCCCTTTCCCCCTTCTGTCCTCCAGACTATACAGATTGAGTTCATTAAGTCTTTCTTGATACGTAGTTCTAGTCCTCCAGCTCTATGACCGAGTTGTAATTTTTGGGACTGCCTCCCTGCCAACGGTCCAGTTTTTCAACTCAGTCCTAGCTCTGAAGCACATTCTGGAGATTTCTCCTTAACT